>NC_055658.1:9117394-9429036 GCF_017976325.1 Chelmon rostratus | reverse complement strand
GTTCACCAGGTGGTCAGAAACACTGCGTCAACTGAATGATGATGTTTCTTTGTAACTGCTCATAAGCAGCTGTTTGCTGACAAGTTCACTATGTGCAGTTGTTAATGCTGTCTTGGCCAAAAAAATCAGTTATTCCCCAACCCATCAGTATTTTTTCCTTTTCAAATCTTTCTTACATGCAAACTCTCTCTCTCTCTCTCACCCTCTCCCTCTCTCTCTCTCTCTCTCTCTCCCCTCCTCAGAGTGTAATCTGCAGTGAAAACGGTTTATTTCCAAAGCACATTATTATGCTTTGGTGATAATCAAGGGTCATAAACGTTACATGCCCAGCAAGGCTGAGTAAATTCTGGGGTGATCACTGAGGTGTAATTATTTATGACCCTCAGTTATTCTTGAATACTTGTACAGTGGCTGATAACAGAACAAATATGTCAATGACACCTGGACTGTGTGATTAGCTACAGGGAAGCTCAAAAAACATGCCACTCTCCAGTGGGCTAAAGGGACTGGAACACACAGATCAACTGCAAACAAACGTTTCAACACTATGTGTCTTCATCAGAGTCAAAGTGGAAATAGACATGAGGAAAAAAGCTTATATAGGTTGTTGCCATAGTCAGTGTCCAAGTGCCACACCTGCAACAGCACGTCAGAAACAAAAGATGACAGTCCTGTCCTTAAAGTTACAAAGAAAAAAGTACAAAAAGTACAAGTAGAAACATCCATCAAGTGTCAACTAGATCAAGCAGATCACTTTTCAGTGTCAGAGGCCACAGAAAAATCACTTCATCATCGCTGCCAAGCAGCATGTTCGTTATCGCTTCAAAAAATCAGACCTCATCTTCTTCAAAAAGAAGACTCTATGTAGTTGATTCATTTTGGTGGTCAAATATAGTAACATAGTGTGGATGAGAAGCCAAAATAGGGCAGCTGAATTTTGAAAATGTACACACACACACACACACACACACACACACACACAGTGGCTGTATCTCCATCCTATAAAGTTGCTAGATCAGCAGCAGATAAGGAGAGCAGTGTGTGAGAGAGATTATGGTAAATATGAAAGGTCAACAAGGCTAAAGTGGGAGGAAGGCAGAAATAGGGAGCGCAGAGAGAGACAGAGAGTGAAAGAGGATAGAGAGAGAGAGAGAGAGGAGAGAGAGAGGAGGGAGAGACACAGATTAAATGCCTACTTTTTGCAGATGATGTCATATTGCTTGCTCCATCAAAGGAAGCACTACAACAGCAACTGGATCATCTGCAAACCTTCTGTCAAACCTGGGCCCTGACAGTTAATCTGAACAAAACCAAGATTATGATATTCCAGAAATGACTCAGGGGTCAGGGAAACCAAACCAGGTTTTTCCTGGGCTCTCAGGAGGTGGAACACACACACGACTACACATCGCATCCACAGGAAACTTAAACCTGGCTGTTGATGATCTCAGAGAGAAGGGAAGAAAGGCTTTCTATACAATAAAGAAATCTTCAAACGTCAATTTACCCATTAGAATCTGGCTCAAAATATTCAAATCTATAATTGAACCAATTATTCTGTACGGTAGTGAGGTGTGGGGTCCTCTTGCAAATCCCGATTTTGAAAAATGGGACAAACACCCCATCGAAACCCTGCACACAGAGATATGCAAGAGCATCCTCAGAGTGCACAGGAACACCCCCAACAATGGATGCCGAGCAGAGCTGGGCCAATTCCCCCTTCTAATCAGCATTCAAAAAAGAGCCATCAAATTTTATAAACACCTTAAAACAAGTGACCCCAACTCCTACCACTACAAAGCTCTGCAATGCCAAGAGGAGAACATGGAGAACAGCCCCCTCAGCCAGCTCATCCTGAGGCTCAGCTCCTCTCAGGACAGCCCCCACACAATCTGGACCCCCCAAATCATAGAACAACAAACACAACATTACATTAACTATTGGACATCTACAACAAAAACACAAAGCAAACTTCAATGTTATTTGGCTCTAAACAGACTGATGAGAAACTGAGGAAGACTTTGACCATGTACAGACTCAGTGACCACAGCTTGGCCATAGAGACGGGCAGACACAGGCAGACCTGGCTGCCCAGAGAGGACAGGTTGTGTCAGCTCTGTCCACACAGACAAGTGGAAACGGAGACACACTTCCTGCTGCACTGCAGCATGTATGAACAGGCGAGAGCTGTGTTCCTCTCAAAAATAAAAGTTTCAGTCACTGACTTTGATTCTCTGCCTGATCAAATTAAAATGCAACACATCCTCGGAGAGAACAGAGTCAGTAGCTTAGCAGCAGCTAAATATGTCACACTGTGTCACAGCCTGAGAGACAACCATCACAACATTTTTTATTTAATTCATGTGTTGCAGAAAAATGGTTCTGTGACACATGAATATAAATTCATTATTTTCATTATATATATTTTAAAGTTATTATTGTTAATGTACATATCTAATTTAATGTTTCTGTATCTAATCTAGCTAATCTAATTATCTGTTGTGTATATGTTTTTTCTCGGTTACTTTTGTTGTTGTACTTTGTGTTTGTAATGGCTTTGGCAATATTGTTGATCTACAGTCATGCCAATAAAGCTTATTGAAATTGAAATTGAATTGAGAGGAGAGGATGGAGAGCACGAGAGAGCGAGAGAGAGAGAGAGAGAGAGAGAGAGAGAGGATAGAGAGAGAGAGAGAGAGAGGATAGAGAGAGAGAGAGAGAGAGAGAGAGAGGAGAGAGAGAGGAAAGAGAGAGCGAGAGAGTGCATGTGTGAGCACTTTGAGAAAGTCATGGAATATGTAAGATAATTAGTGACCAAACTTCCCCTCAGCACTGGATGTTTAATATCAAAACATGCACTTGTGTCAGGGAAATGGGACAGAGGAGGGGGTTTAAGGGCTTTAAGGAGATGTGTGTTTGTGTCATTATCTCCATGTGTGCGTCTGTCTGTGTGTAAGTGTGTAAACCCGCTGAGGTGCAGTTTAAAGGCTATTTAACATTTTACAGCAAGCACTGTAAAATAACTAATGCGAAACCTGTGCAGTGAAAAAGATGAAGAAAACCTCATCCAGGCTGACATTTACCACGTAGATACACACTTTAGAGGCTCACACAAAGGGCAGATGCACTTACATATATGAGACATATTCATACACACACAATGTACGGACACACAAACTCCTTGGGGTTTATCCCGGGTTATCTGAGATCCCATTTCACCTCTTCTCGGATTGGTTTCCCACTTGGGACTGGAAATGGAAGGCCTCTGATTGATAAAACATGTATGTGGTTTCCTTGGCTAACCCTGTGTGTGCGTGTGTGTGTTGTGATTTTATACACTTGTTTCATTCAGTTCGTGGGTAGCTTCTTCTTTCTAAAGAGGCAATAGTAGTAGGAATGCCACTTTTTTCTCTCAGCTGGAAGCTTCTCATAGATCTCATGGCATAATTTTTATTTTATTTTAAAATGTATGCTTTAAATTAACCACCCACATTAAAGAAAGCACAAAGGAAGAGAGAAGTTATGGCCTGGAGGGAATGGCGAATCTTGGATCTTGATATGTTTGACATTTATGGGAGTGGACGACAAGCACAGTCTAAGCTTTTTTCTAATTTTTTTTTTTTTTTTTTTTTTTCCTGCACAGACACGCTGATTAACACCAAGTGTATTTGAAGGCATGTAATACATTTCTTGATTTCTTGATGTGGGAGACTTTCCAACAGAAATCAGGAAATGTATTTTGTATTTAGCCCCATTAGAATAAGATAACAGGACATGCAATATCTAAGATGCAGGTATTTTGTTGCTCACACACACTCCCCAAGCTGTGTCCCAGTGGTGCCTCTGGCAGGTTCTGCCACACAAAAGTTCATTTTAACAGGAGTAAATATTCAGGTAATTTTCTCAAGTGTGAATTACCAGCGGCATTCAAGACTTATGCCTTTCAAATGCTTGCACTGAATGGCATTTAGAAAGTTTTGGGGAACGAGATCAACTAAAGTGTGCACTGTGTGCTCCTCTGCACCACAGACAATGAAGTATGACAGCAGAAATTACAGTACATGTGTACATGACCCAGTCCAGTCAGCATTAGGCATTACCTGTGGCTGATTTGTTGTTTCTGAAATTAAATTCACAGGACTACCAGAGGGAGACTCGCAGACTGAAGATGTAATCATCCAATGGCCAAATGATGTCATCCAGTGCATCCAGGAGCCTCTCTCATTTGTGTGTCTGTAAAGTCTGTTTATACATTCTTGAATAAGTGTTTTTAGCACTTCAAGAGGAAAAAAATCATGAAAATCCATGGTATTCTATGCAGGCAAAGTGACTGAGAATCAATGATTGTTCTTTCAGCTGTTGCCAGTGTTCTTAAGGAGCAGCATCCCTAGCTGCTCTACTCAGGTGCTAACAGTGGTGCTAAGAGTGGAGGACTGTAACTCAGCTGGAGCAGAGGTAGCACCCATATGGATGAATGCGGGGTTTGCATGGAGAAACAGCAGTATATGTGTATATATGCATATGAGAAATGTCAAATCTCTTGGTCATGAGGTGAACTGATCTCAAATCTGGATGCCAATATGATGCTTTAATTGGCTAATGTCAACAGCAATTATATTATTATGAAATTATCCCAAAAGCAATAGTAAGAAATAATTCCTACAGGTCTGCTGTTGACCAGTGACTTTCTACTGGCTACTTGTGATTTGCACATACAGTAAATCACAGATGGCAGCGCACACTCACTGCAGAGTGCATCCATTAAAGAAAGAAAGAAAGAAAAAACTCTTTAGTGGCAACGGCTAATGAAATGGAAATATGTCTTCTGTGAAACAAAATCCAATTTCAGTTTTCATCTTCATTAACAGAGTACACAACTGTAAGTTAAATCTGAAAGAGTGCAATTTCCCACAGAATGTGTAGGTGTCTTTCATTGGATGTAAACAGGCACTTTAATTCTCAAGTTGCTCACTGTAAAAAGAAAGTGAAACCTAGTCTTTATTAAAGGATTGATAGTACAATTTCAATGAGGCACATATGCTATAATGTACTCTAGATGCATGCATAATGCATTATAAGGCATGCAAAATATATCTGAAGACCTTCATGATGCATAGTGTCTTATTAAGCAGCAAGTATGATCATTACTATGAACAAGTATTTGCTTTACTTTTCATAAGTTAGTCTGTTTGATGTATTAAAAACTGTGAAGTACAGTTTGAGCCATTCCACATGCACATACTCATTCAAATTAATTCCATTCGGCTGTAGAAATATGAGCAAAGGTAGAGTTAGACAGAAAACCAGCTGCAGTGTGAGGCGTACTTCACATTCATATTTCTGAAGTCATTTTGCAGCCATCCAAGAATGTGGGGTCTGCGGGTCTTGCAGAGCCAGTATTCCCAGTCGCCACACTCCCACTTTGAACGTCTGTCATGCTCTCTCGAGGTTGTGAATGTAGACCACGGTGTTGGGATCAACAAACAGCATGGTGGTTGTATCTGGCCCCTGTCAGAGCCCCACAGCAAACTGCATTCACTGAATGCTGAACCAAAGCAGCCTCGCTGCACTGAATGAGCTGTCACAAACACAATCTTCATTCATTAAGGTTGCAGAAACCATGACTGGGTTAAGTGATTGAGCAGTTGTGACACTACAGACTGTGCTATATCTTATGACTGATAATGCCTGACATCATGAAGCAGGCCTCATTATTCATTATGCATGTATCATAAAGTAGGTATCCTTTCATAATGCAATATGGATACAGGCTTCATATTAGGTGTTACCCAAAACTTCAAAAAGTACAGTAGGTTTAATAATGTAAATCAAAGATAGAAATGTTCTTTTTTGAAATATAGACATTTGAAGGATGGAGTTTAAATGTTGTTGCTCAATCCTAATCCCATGATTTTCTTGGTCACTCCATGCCTGGTAAATGTTTACATCATCCACGCCCATACAGTAGTTTGCAACATAACAAGGTTTCACAGGCTCATTTTAGTTTGAAAAATTGGTGGAGTATCCCTTTGTCTTTGTCTTTTGCAATGCATGCAACCACTTCCTATCGCACTTACGTGTCATATTGCACTAAATACAAACAACAGAAAAGCATTATGGTTCCCTATCTTCAAATCAGATATTATCAAAGTTGATTAAGGGGGAATTTGGCCCAAAAAAAAAAAGCCAGTGTTGTCTTTTAGACCCACTGAAGCACAAAGTGGGCAGTATGTTTTGCTGCTTGTTATGCTGCAGCTGTCAAAACCACTTCTTCAGTCCAAACTGGATTCAACTTTTTTTAACCTCTGGGCCTCACAAAGCACACCAGTGACACAAGTAGAGCAGAACATTACACCAATGAGAAAGAGAGAGGGGAAAGCTAAGAGGGGACAGTTCAGAGATAAAGGTTAGGAAGACGAAGGACGGAGAGAAACACAGGGGGCGAGAGAGCGAGAGAGACATACAACAGAGAGAGAGAGAGAAGAGAGAGAGAGACAGAGAGAAAGAGTATGAGAGAGAGAGGAGAGAGAGAGAGAGAGATCCATACAAGCTGCCCAGTTTGGCTTCTGTTTAGAGAACTGAGAAACAGGAAATCAATAGTGCCGGCCACCCAGGCAGCCAAATAATGGAGGCTTTACAGAGGAACACAGCAAACGATGGCTTCACATTAATAAGGAAAACGCTGTTCCGGGGGAAAATGAGACGCCATCGTACAGCAGCCTGGTTGTGGAATGAGAGATAAACATAGAACGGCCAATGCACACATTGATGATGGTTACTTAGTGCGAGTAATTAAAACATGACAATGTGCTGTTCACCCTGTGGCTTTGTCCTGTGGAGGTCTAATGTGAAATCAATAGTGCTATGTGCAAGATTGAACAGCAGAAAATGTTGCAAAGAGAAGATTCAAGGTTGGACAGGATCCTTTAAGATATCTGCAACCGGTAAAGAGTGTCCTGTCCTGGACCATTTTCAGTAAAGGCTGAGTAAGATTAATGCACTGAGAGTTGTTTTGAATATGTTATTGACTCTGGGGACTCTTTAGCCTTCTGTTTTCTCGAATCATGACATGAAGTGTGAAGCAGGGCATTAAATCCACCGTAAATAATGGCTGGAGATATAATACAATACCTGTCTATAATGAATAAGCACATGAAGCTCTAACTACGAACTGAGAGTTTGAATGTGGTGTGCTTCTTCTGAGTGCAGGGCGTAGCAGCTTGCAATAAAGTTTTGTCATACATGTAGTAAACAAACATGGTATACACAGGTATTCAAATGTTTAACATGTGGCTATGTGTGTTCCAAACATAACACAGTAATAATACAAATAAGGGGATAAATAATAAGAGAATAAAATGGGTTAAATCATGTCCTCCTTTAGGGTGATTACTTAGTGCGAGTAAGGGTCACTCACACCAAGAACAATAACTGTAACAATAACGATAACTACTTGAGCCTGCACACTGGTGAACCATAAAGTTCTGTTAGGAAAATGGATACTGATGACCTGTTGTTGCTGTATGTTGGACAGGAAAACCAGGAGCACATGGGTTCAGACGAGAGAAGCTACGAGAATCCAACACTGTCAAATGTTATCCATACATTCATGTGAGTCAGCACCACGTTGTTGGTATCCTGGCGATCGTAAATAAAGAAACCAGTTAGTCAACTTCAGAGAACCAATCAGCACCAAAGACCATTTGGGAGAGTTTTTTATGTGTTATTTGCAGACTAATGTTGGGTTCTGTCATGGTCGTGTTTACAGTGTGGGTCTCCTGCTCTGGGCTGAACAGTCCACCTCGTCCCCCTGATACTGGCTTTCCTGCAGTGCTGTCAAAACACTTGAATGGGTTTAATGATAAATCCTTCTCATTATAGAAGTACAGCACATATTGTGGCAGAAAGACCGCAGCACTTCCAGTTGTTTCTCATTTCAGAACATCTGGATGATACCTGCAATAGCAAAGCAGCTCAGATTTGGTCGCCCAGCCTCTCTCACCCTCATTCCATGGCTAACAGCATGGTCATGCACAGTTGCCTTGATTTCTTCTGGTATTGTGTTCCTTCCTCCCTTTACTTTACTTTACCCTTTTCAAACCAAATGTTTATCTGTGGCCTATTTATAATGCCCAAGGTCTGATTTGTAAGCAAACTCATTATCTAAAAGCATCTTCAAATGTGTTAGCTTGGCTGCAATGGTATGATAGATGGTGAGATTTCACTGTTAGAGGACGAACATCCAGAAAAAAAAAACTTTAAGATTAATATAGCTTTGTGAAACTGAGCTTGTGGTGTTGACCCTCTCTCCTTGTCATCCCTCTCACTGTAATACAGACCTCCCAATTCATTAGTAATTCTTCATTGAAGTCTGATCCTCTGCACTGCTTTATCTCACTCTGTTGAAGTCATCCAGTAACTGAAGAGAAGTGTGCAGTCAGCTTCTTCTTTAAAGGTCACACACAAAAAAGTCCAACCGACAGTAATGGCTGCGCTGGGATTGGATCTTCCACCGTCGCTGGTAATTTCCTCTTAAACCTGACCAAATGTCAGCAGCACGCCTGTTTGAGGCTCCTCCAGCATAGTGTCAGTTTGTGGTTGGTAATTACGGTTGGGATGGTGATGAATGGTTCCGGGCTCATTAGTTATGGTATGAGGATGGATTATGTCTCGTTTGTCTCTGGGTACAGAGTAACACTGAAAGAACATTAAAGACTATGTCTCAACTCATTATGGCTGCTAATAACACAGATAACATCAGCAGGAATGCATGGTGTGTGTACTTGAAAGTACAGTATAAATTATTTAGTTTTTTTTTTTTTCAAGATACTTACTTTAAGCAGCTAACAGCAGTGGAACGCCTACAAGGGTGAGTCAAAATGACTAATGAGCTGAGTCCTCAACTTGCTACCTGCTTTGGAGCAGATGCACATGGTCTAAGTTTGATGCCATTTTTGCATTTTGTGTTTTAGGTGAGCTATGTCCAAACAGAGAGTTACCGCTGATTAATGTGTGTGTTTCCTGTCAAGCTTAATCACGTTTTGTTGTGTTGGTGATTGAACAAAAAAATAAACATCTAATATATTTATGGCCACTTGGGGGCAGCAGAAACACACTGTGAACACAAGTGTTTGCAAAAGTTGATAATTAGACATCCAGCATACACAGAGCAACATTATTTTTTTTTAGCTCTGTTTTTGGTCTCTACCAACCCTGAAGGAAAATGTATGGCACTATGAGTGACCCCTTCAACATTACACATCGACTGATCCATTGTTACTGACTGAAGAACATTGATTATATCCCCTTCAATGGATAAGACAGCTTTTGACAGGTTCTCAGACTTAATGTCAAACTGAAGGGAAACCCTTATTATACAGAATAGAGGGCATGATGGTTAACTTCCATTAACATAAGAACTTTTCCTGCTCCATCGCTGCTTTGAACATAGCATCCTGGCTCTACTTTTGATGCAATTTAAGAATTTCAACCTACATGTTGCCTTATAATGCATGACTCATTTTCTCTGCAGCTGCTTTGTAACTGTGATTCTCTACACTTTTCCAATGTGCCTTTTGAATAAATTGCATGAAATTAGAAGTGACACAACCATTTACCTGTACACTATAATCATGACTAAATTCATATGACGCGCTTGCATCACAGTACTCATTAAAAATCAGCTATGCATTGTTTTATGAAGATCTGACATCCGTTGCGCATGTCTGTCAGTTATTTGCGTAATAAATGAGAGAGGGGCACCACTGTGCTTAAGTGAATGTAATGCATCTGATGTTATTCCAGATACGCTTTCTACAGACAAGTGCTCATCAAATTCAATAAGATTTCTAAGTGACTTTACGGTAACACTGGGTAACACCAGCGCTGCCTGGAAAGCAGACACGAGTCAGTGAAACTGATCCTGTAATCCCTTTGTCACCTTCCGCTGCATTTACTGTGTAGCTATCTGAGATCACTCTTTGTCTGATGCCTCTTTGAAGTTCCTCACTTGTGCTCACTCGCACTTGCACACTACAAACTGACGGTTTCAAGAGCTTGTCTGAGGAGAGAGAAACAGTCGAGACATGAAGGCACAGAGCAGCAAGAGAGACAGAGTACTTAACAAAGCAAAATCCAATACAAGGATGTTGTATGTGACTGATGTTAGCCAATCAAGGCAGTGAGAATGGCAGGCCTCCTTGTTTGTTGAGCTGTAAGGAGATTACTTTACACCGGCCACAACATCTTATCCCCCAAATCCCTCCCTAACACTAGGCAGCCTCCTGCAAATACAGATCTCATGCTCCTTGTTGCCACCCAGTCCTGGCACTGCCTTTCATCCTGGGTGTCAGGGTATAATCAAGACAACATAAAGCACGGTCGAGTGCAGACACTGACAAAGAAAAGAAAGGGAGGGCTTTAAAGGGCTGAGGGGGCTTAAAAGATAAAAACAAACAAAAAAACATATCACATAGTGGCCTGCTTTTTTTAGAGCATAAAGGGAGCCCCAAATGGATTGTATAGAATTTATATATTTCTAGCCTATTCTCTAATCAGATATCAATTTATCAGTCTTGAAGATCTCATGCGATACAGTCTGCATTTCAGATGACCCGACGTGGGGTCTGACACCAAAGCGGAGAAACTGACAGAAAAATCAAAACAGGACGTAAAGTGAGACCTGCACAAGGACACACAGGGCAAGTTTTAAGAGCTCTATCAGTAACCCTGCACGTTTTTTTTAAAGGTCCAACCACCTTGACAAGAACTTGAGACAGAACTTCACATTCAGGGGCCAACTTCCACAGTTTTTGCTCAGTTTGGGCAAGGAGGAGTGTGAGAGATTATGCTCAGGCTGGCAGCCGGCCATCTTCAACGTTTGAAGATGCCTTTTGATCATGGCTGCATGTTTTCTTTTTTCACAACATTAATTAGTGCAGCCAGCCCACAAGACTCATCGCTCTATCAGAAGCCTCTTTAGTTAAAAATCTCCATTAGCAAGCGAACATGTTCACACAGAAGCGCGCACGCACGCACGCACACACACACACACACACACACACACACACACACACACACACACACACACACACACACACACACACACACACACACACAGACTTAAGTAAATGAGAGTAGCTTTATAGCGGCCCTCTGTGAGCTGTAAACACACGTTTATATCACTATAAAGAATTGGCAGGATGTTAGGACATGGCAGAGAGCCAGCAACATGTTGCAAGAAGGCTTTGATTCTTAACCAACCTCACCTCAGACATGCTTTCATTAAAAATACAAAACATGCAAAATATGCATGTTCATCCCACTCCCAAGCTTCCTCTTAAAGAGTGCTCAAACTCAAACCAGACTGTAAAAAAAAAAGATACAACTGCTAAATTCCCAACATTGCTCCATCCATCATGTCAATAAGTACACTAGAGATGTTGACACTTTGTCTAATCCAGTTTATTCTTTCTCAGTAAAAGAAAATGTTGGAAAGGGGAAGCAAGAAGTAAAGCAATGGAAACAAAAATATTGTATCTTCCAAGTTCATCTTCCCATTTTATAACCACATTACAACCAAAAAAAAGCAGCTCTACACTAAAGTGTAAGTGAAACGCAAAAAGGGGTTAAATAAGGTTTTCTTTAAGATACAGAATATTCATTCATTATGCATTTTCTGTTCACTCCTTCCACAGACCACCAGGAAAACATTTGGAAAGTAATTATTTGCTGATTTTAACTTTCAGCACTCTGCTCACCCCAGCCGCCACCTCCCTCATCTACAGCGAGACAGAGGGGAGGGGGCAGAGAGGGTGAAATAAGGAAAAATAGAGCAATCAATAAGGGGACAGATGAGAAAAGGAAAGTGAATGCCAGGAGGAGGAGAATGCATGTGAGCTCATCATGGTAGCTGGAAATGAAAACGAGGGGCTTTAAAGGAAGGAGGGATATTAAAGTACTGGATAATATGAAGTCTCGTATCAAAGCTGGCGCCAAACATTACCTTAAAAATGTGGATTATTGAAATAAAGGCCCAAGACATTATGAGAAACCTGAACTATATCAACCATCACCCATCCTACACATGAACTGAGTGATGCGCTGCCATTTCAGCTTCAGTCCAAAGTCAACTTGTACAGCAAGGTTTGTGTTCGTGCTCAATGTGGACAACAGCTGAGCGCGTAAAACGACATAAAGGTGTGTGTTTGTAAAAGCATAGTGATGTGCAGACATGTAGAATGCAGACGTTTCAGGTCCATAGGTCATAAATCTCACGCATACTTTAATGTCTTGTCTTCCTGACGCTTGCACATATCCGGCACATATGATCCACACGTTGCGGAAAAGAGAATCATGGGCGTGGAGATGACGTCTTCATGTGCGAGGGCTGTGGAGAACAAGCAGATAAAGACAAAGAGGAGAAGAGGAAGACAGAGAAAATCTGCAAACGTATTAAGTCTTGATCAATCAAATCCCGACGTTGAAGACAGATCTGTGCGCAATCCAGGGACAACCAGCTCACTCCCACCAGCGTAAAGGCGGACTTATAGTATCACCCCAGTTTCATCGTCCACAATCGCCTCCTCAACAGAGCAGAAACACCCTCGGGACAATCTTAAAACAAACAGATAAAGGTGTAAAAGGCGTCCCGCAGAGGAAAAGAGAAGGATGCAAGTTGGTGGGAGGAGGGGTGAAGACTGGGGCTTGGGTATCCTGATAACCTGAGGTGTGTGATTAACAGGTGTCGGTGTTTCTAAAAGTTTAGGATTAGTGGACGGCCAGAGGGGGTAAGACACTGACTTAAATCTGAGGCTGGCTAGCTCGGTTTGCTTCACCAAGTCCACGCTCGGCGCAGAGTACAAAGCAGCTCTGTCTGATTTTGAGGTAAAGAGCACAGTCTATAATTAACAGCGCCAAAGCACAAGTGTACACAAAGGGTAGCCATCCCTTCCTCCTCGTCATTCTTTGTTTTTGTTTTTTTTTTCTTTTTTGAGGTATAGAACATAGTCTTGAACTGGCTTCTGGGACAAACATTTGTATAAAGCGTTGTATTTCTTCTCTTCATCCTTTCATTTGTTCTTACGCTGCTCACACTTGCAAAAATTGTATATTTCCGTTGCTCTTTATTGTTCTGTCCTTCCTGGGTTTGGATTTGTCCAAAAGGCATCTCAGCAGCAGGGATACGATCAAGCTAATAGAGGAAGAAAACAACCAGGACACGGGTAACAGTGGGATTTCAAAAAGAGCGAGCATAATTTAAAAGAAAATGGCGGAGGTTTGTATTAAAAAAAAAAAACTGCAAAAATCGTGAAAAACAAAATGAGAAGAGAAAAAAAAGAATATAATCCCTGTTAGTGCTAAGACACCGTTTGAACGTGGAGATTCATCAGAGGGGAAGCCGCTCAGGAGCACTCTTCTCCGATGCGCTGGCATGAGCGGCCCACCTTGCGGTCGAGCTTGACCATCTTTAGGACGGCCTCCTGGCGGCCACGGCCCAGGTGGTCAAACAGACACTCGTGCTGCTCTGGGAGCCGGTGGAGCATACAGAAGACGTAACCTGGAGGGTGGGTGCGAGAGAGGGAGAGTGGTTATGTAAATGTGCACAGTGACGCACAATGCAAAAAAATATGTTAAGATATATTAACAGTAAGTTAATGAAATTTTACATAAATACAAACTTGATAAAAAAGCTAAAATTACTGCATTAATGCATCCCCTAAATATACAAGTATTCTTTTTAAATGGGCAAGGGCAGATAATATTTACTGCTTTGCAGCCTTTGTAAAAGGTCTTGTTAGCAGAGAAGACATTCTGTTTGATAGCTTCCTCTTCTGACTCCATTCAACAACGGCAGACAACCCTCATCGCTCCCATTGACTTTCTGTCTCTACTGTAGCGCTCTCAACAAAAGGCCCTGCCACTGTAGGAGGCTCGATAAGCTCAGAGAAGCTCGTTAGCTCTCATCGTCTTCAATTCATGCATTAATACACATAATAACACTGCTGGCATTCAATGAGCGGTGATTAAAAGCCCAGTTTGACAGCTGGTTGCTATGCAATTAAAACCTATGTGATTACAGCGCACACGAAGAGAGTGGAAGGGAGAAAGTTGTGTAACATTTGAGTCTCTTAAGAGAGGTTGATGCTAGTCGCTGCCCATAAGAGGGTGGGGGGGGCCGGGAGGCAACTACTTCCAGTTGCTGCAATAAAAGTCTAAATGTACAGACAAACTGTCTTGATGTGTGTTTGCCTGCTGGTGTATAAGGCTAATAGCATATACATATCAACCTATTTTGAAGGCAAAACAAACACAAACACAAATGATGATTCCCTAAAGACATTCAGAGTTTAGCTGCCTGAAAATATTCTGGGTGGGTTACGACAGGTTTCCACTCCACCATTTGTCTTAACTTAACTGCACCCACTGCTAAGATATTGAGAACTACACTATTTTCAAACGTTAGGAATAACAAATTGTGTTTTTGTTGATTACCCTGTAGAAACCCCAAATCAAACATTTTCCACTAAGCTCAGCGCTGATGTTTTGTAACCTAACTGCGAAAAGGAGTTTTAAAACAAATGAGCAAGAAGGACATTTAGTGATTTGAGAATGCTTTTGGGTAATATGATGAAGCTTGTGTGTGTACAGTAAGTTTCAAGTTTTCAGACTTTTTAATGCATAAAATCTAAGCTGTCTTCAATATTTATTGTACCCAAAAAGGTGAAAAAAAGGGAAAAAAAAGCCATTTCATAAGAGAGGAAGCTGAAAAATGCACACACACAAATACTGTATAGAAACCCTTTAAACATAACCAGTTATTGTATTCATTAATAGGGTTATTATTTAAGTGGTTTTCGCCCTCCCTGCTGCACAACATGCAGCATGCGCAGGCAAGACCAAATGGACTGCAGCCACATCAAAGTCTCAACATTATCAATTTAACTTACCAACTCTCGATTATAAACTTTTCCGCTATTGCTGTTGCGCTTCTAATGTCAAAATATGTTAATTTCAACAGTATCTTAGTATTCAGTAGAGAAAGTAAACATTGCAACACATCAATATTGAGATAAGGCTGATTTAATTTGTGTAATATTCATTTTGGTCTCATAGCTCAAGCCTTGTCACGCCCACTGGTTAATATTTCTGATTTGGAACGAACCGATATCTTGGCCACACAGGTTCATTTATTAAACAATGAATCAGCTTGCAAAATGAAAGACAAGGCGATAAGCCGGGCAGGAATAAGGGTCCTGCTTCTGCTGGATCGCCACATCACAGGAAAACCTGTATGTTTTAATTAGCTTTTTAAAGTTCCAGTGCCTTTGCTCTGTGTCACACTGCTAACTCGTCCGATGAATGTTACAGTTAGCATGTAACTGCAGAGGTCTACATTGGATCAGAAACTCCACTGGAGCTATCTTTTTCTACCAATTTACAATCTGAAAAGCCTTCATGCTTTCAACTCATTATCAGACCTTCTTGGCTTACACCGTGAGACATTCTGCAGAACCATTAGCAAAGTGATCTGCAATTACTGCAATAGTCAGAAATCACTATAATTGCCACCATTTCCCCTTCAGTCTGTAAAAAGCATGTTTTCATAGTAAGCATTGGACTATTAAGGATGGATGGCCCAGGCATTAAGCAGCGCCTGGTGGAAAAAGGCAAGTCAATTTCCAATTTAGAAATTATTGCGTGGGTTTAAGCAGATGGTCTTTAAGCAGTGAAGAGCTGTGACTTTTTAAGTACTTTAATTTGTATGCAAACAAGTTGATTAGCAAGCCAAGTATTGGTTTAAACTGCATTAGTGTTCGTGGTAATTGGCTTATGTTTTATGTGCAATGTGAAACATTCAGGCTTTCTATAATGGTCCCCCAAGGCTAGCAAAAGCACTCTGCACATCGACATTTCCGCCAACACACAAACACACGCAAAGGTAGTAGATGCATTTCACTGCACTGGATGTAAAATTTACTAAACTGTCACCAAATTAACCAACATTTATTTATGAGGCCAATATCAATCCACTGAAAAAGTCATTTATCAGCTTCACATGACAGCGACGCATGGCTTTAATAACAGCTACCACTACCACTGTTCTGATGAGTGTGTGTACACATGTATCACCGTACCACAGCGACAGGAACCCAGCTCTTGCTGCACCAGCTCCAGTTTGGTTTGGCAGCGATGGCAACGTTTGCGGCTCCGCTGTTTAGAGCTGCTGCGAGATGATGATGATGATGATGCCGACAAAGATGACGATGATGACGAAGACTTCTCACCCTCTGGCACCTCACCCACTCTTGCTCGCTTCTCTGGGGAAACGTCGCTTTCTGACTCCGAGGCTGGACGTACAAATAAGCACAAATAAGGAGAAAAAAGGCTATAAGTCGCAATTTGTTCATAACGGCAGGTCCGTCAATTCTTCTCTATATTTAATGTTTTCGTATTTTTTCGCATCCGAATGATTTCCTGCTTGTACTGCTGATGCTGTGAGCAACTGAAACTCTGGAGCTGAATGCAACAGGAATAGTAAACTTGCAAAATAATTAATCTACGAACACATGTGCGGCCAAGCCTTCCCTACTTTTTAGCACTCCCAAAAGGCATTCATCTGCTGCGTGTCCAGGACAGCAGCTTCGTCTAGAATTTCAAGAGAAAACTCAGGACAACAGGCTCCAGAACAACTTTCATTTAATACATTAAGACATCATCTCTGATTTAATGTGGCCTGCAACCGGGAGAGAACGGATGATGGCACACTGGTACAAAAATGCCTCTTAAATAAAATAGGCGCTTTGGAGATTAGTGGTTCTCCTGCATTAGATTACAGTCAACCCAGCACCTGAGACAGGAGGAGCATGTAGCGACTTCCACTGGTCGGCTGGAATCTCAACTCAGCTTTTCTCATCAATCCTGCAGACTTTTTCCCTGGCCCAGCCGAATGCTGATCAGCGTTCAATAAATCTCTGAGAACTAGGCCACGCTGAGCAGCCAGATCCCCATAGCCTGCCCCATCAATCCCTATATGTGTGAGAGTTTGTGAGGCTGTACATGTGAGAGTGCATGTTGTGGAAAAAAAAAGTTTCCTCCTTGCATCCTCCTGGTAAATCTCTGTGGTCGATTTACACTGGCTGACACGTTAAATTCAAATGAGCCGACAACAAAGTAAAAGACTTTTGAAGGCAACACAGGTTTAAGAGTGTAACAGGTTGCACAAACCAAAGCCAAAGTGCGTCCAGGCTTATAGCACAGAGGGCCCCATTTAGAGAGAGTGCAAAAAGTGAAACGTCAACTCAGCCACAGCACAAGGTTTAAATGATGCTGTGTGCACATGTGTGCACTCACATGATCCCACTGCATTAGACAAGGGCTCAGCATGCTCACACACCATCACCGAGCCCAGCCTACTCTGCAGTTGTCTTAAGTCATGTGCCAGTGCTCACGTGTGTGAGTGCAGCAGGTTGTGTCACCTTAGGGTGAGTAAAGGGAAAATCTGCACTAGGAGAAAGTCTGCAGTGAGAGAGAAAGTCCTCATTCTGTGTACCTAATGCATATGTATATATATTTGTAGCCAGTAGTCACTCTAGTACTTGATTGGCTTTATATTTGCACACTCTGGCAGATACACTCTATTGCGTTCCCAATATCCTTCCCTCTGCTGTTTCCACTGGAGGAACAATTAACCCGACCGTTTTGGAATCAATCCAATGCCGCTGATGCTAATGGGTGCTCCACTCTGCTGCCTTAAGTGGACATGACAGGCACACAGTGCGAAACACAATAATGGACATTGTAATGGTAGAGCTGAGGCATACCTGACTCAAAGGAGCGTTTTGTGGGAGTGGAGAGTGAAGTGAAGACTGCGTCTGTGCTGGATGCTTCTGACAAGAGAGATACAGCCAGAAAATGGAAGACAGAGAGAAGATGGGAAAGGAATATGCAAGAAAAGAGAGGACATAGGGACATTAGTTTCTTTTTGTTATTTATTGTAATTGTTTAAAACAATTAAATGTCTCCTGGAAGTATTGATTTTGGAAAATTAATTAATTAAACAATAAATCACGGCAAAAATGAAAATATAATTAACAATTAATAATCTTTAAATTCAACACATGCACATATGCACCCACTTCTGTGTAAAAATTGGTAAACTGCAATTGATTGCCAGATTAGGTCACGTGGTTGCCCTAAATTTATAATCTTGAGTCTGATATATATGTATGTGTGTGTGTGTGTATATACATATATATATATATATACATACATATATATATGTGTGTGTGTGTGTGTGTTCTGTCAGAGCTGTGTTTCTGCATGTTTGCATATATATATATATATATATATATATATATACTATACTACTATACTATATATATACATATATATACAACACACACACACACACACACACACACACACACACACACATACATACATACATACATATAATGGTTATATTTAACATTTTCTTAGGTTAAAAAAAATTGCTTCCTCAATCTTAATGTAATTTTAATGTATGAATATTAATAGACTGAAGTTCTAGCTTGGAGTTCTATACTCAGGCTTGTTTCAGCTCTAGATATACTATTTTAGCATCAGTCTCACATCAAATGAAGCTGATGGGTATTCAGTCACTCATTTTATAGGGTTCCTTACTGAGCTTAAATAAATTAGACAAGTGGGAGTTTTAACTGGATAAACGAGAGAACATTAACAAATGAGTTTGTCAGTTTGTGGGTGAATTACAAGCCAGTTCCATGAGGGGTGTCTATTTCCTAAAAATCTGCAATAATCAGGTACTTGTGTTATTACTTAAAAGCTCCTGCTGTACCAGAGTTCCATTTGGTAGCCACTTTATTGTCCTGTCCTGGATCGGCCTCCACAAATAACCTTGTCACTGTACAGCGATGACCGATGCTCTGGCAATTGTAGGTGTCCTCTTAAAACCTTCACTTCTGAATGGATACCCTTTCCTATCATTCTATCTGTGCCATGAGGACAAATATAGCCAGGGCAGGGGCACTGCAGCTGCTGCTGCTTTAGTTAGCAGAAACTAGTAGCAGTCTTCTACAGAAAAATGCCTGGGACTAAAAGCTACCATCACAATGTGTGGTGTAGTGGTTCTGACCACTAATATTAGAGCTTGTGCATTAAAACACACAGCGCACAAACTGCATAGCCTTTAAGTTCTGAACTACAGCGCAGGAGTGCTGCACTCGTCATGGGTTCAAAGCAAAATGGAGTAAAAATGTGTCTGTTAATGAACTATGGCTCGAGACAAGCCACTCTCAAATAACAAGGAAATCACACCATCTGAGCTGAGGGAAAACTGATAACATTCACTTCTGAATGTTTAACTGATGTCTCACCGTCCTGAGCAGCTGGAGATGATGCTCCGGTCTCTCCTGGCAAAGGGTCTTCTGATGTGTTAGGCATCGACATCAGTGATTGACTAATGCTGCTGTTTGTTTCATTGCAGAAGATGTCTGCTTGGCTGCTGCTGGAGCTTGAGGAGGCCTTTGGGGCACAATCATCATCTGGCTGTTTCTTCTGAATGTCTGTGAGGAAAAGGTCAAATGGTTAGAAGTATCAGCTTTGGAGTATAAAGCGGTAGTTAACTTTGGAAGTAGGCATAGGGGGAACTCAGGTGCATCTTTGGATCATGCTCAATCAAAACTTCCATTATTGGACATAGTTTTCTACTCATATCTGCGGCACAGTCATGCCAGAGGATAAACTATAGGCTGAGTGAAAAGGGACTAAATATCCTGATGAGACTTGAGCAAAAGTAGCCTGCTTTAAGGTTTCTAAAGAGTATTTACTAGGGAAGGACAAATCTCTCACCTTAGCAAAAACAGTTACTTCTTCATGGTTGTCAAGCAAATGCCAACAAAAATGTAAAATTCCAACTGAATACAGGCAAGGTATACAAGTTATTGCTGAGAAAATGGTAAAATGCAGTATCAAATGTCCTTTCCTTAAAACTATTTCATAACAATCTGTACAGTAAACAGAGTAAGGGAGTGAGTATAACACTCCACTTTACCCCTGAGTTTCTCTCTCAGACTTGTTTCTCCGCTTTTCATCACTTCAAGGAT
Organism: Chelmon rostratus; assembly: GCF_017976325.1. NCBI lineage: Eukaryota > Metazoa > Chordata > Actinopteri > Chaetodontiformes > Chaetodontidae > Chelmon > Chelmon rostratus. The sequence goes on along the minus strand of NC_055658.1, from coordinate 9,408,931 downwards.
TTTCCAGAACACCAACAGTGGAGACGGTCTCTGACCCCCTCCCAGTTCACTGTACACAAGTCTACGACAGACACACGATCAGCTGACCAAACAAGAACACAGAGGAGCTTACCTGCAAAACATTTCGAGCAGAGATTCATAGTTTTGCTCGACCTGAGGAAAGGAGCAGAGAAGGAAAGCAAATGTGTTAATCAAATAGCTTGTATAAGAGATCCAAAAAATTGCATTCGCCTTTTGCTGGTGGCTATTCACACAGCAAGAGAAACAACATGTTTTCATGACCCCAAGTCCCAGGCGGAGACTTTATTTATTTATATCTGGGATGTTGGTAGGGAAAAGATGAAGAGTGTGATCCAGGCTGTGGTATTAAATTATTCACTGAATCCAAAGCTGCCATGCTATGAGGCTGTGAAGGTCTAAGTAGCAGACTAGCGAGGAGGCTACATCAGCTGAGGTGGGACCTTTTCTGTACATGCTGCAGCCTATGCAGGAATATTAAATGCTAAACTTCCAAGCAGGAATTCAAAATTGCGCACTTATTCTATGAATATCAGGTGCCTGAGCTGGGGACAGCAACCACTTTTAATGCAATTATAATGCAACCACAATGCCTTCTTTTCAATATCAACACTCGATCAAATGAGTCTCACTGTTCCAGCAGGCAGGATCACAAACACTGACTGTAACTGTAAAGCGACAGAAGTGGTAATACAGTCCATCATCTCTTAGAAAGACCCAGATAATGATCTCAGGACTTAGTTAATCAAACTACAACTAAAAGCAAGTAAACCCTGTGCTTATATTCACCAGGAAACACACACACCTCCTTGTGAATGTCCATGTGGTGTGTCTGCCGGACGGTAAGTGAGCTATATTTGTTGTTAACCATGATGAAACTGACAAACAATGTTCTGTCAGAGCTGTGTTTCTGCATGTTTGAACTTTGGAGACTAGATTTTGGACTCCTTCTGCCCACCTGTGGTCAAAAACCACTGAATGTAGCTTTAAAAGGAGCTGAAGAGAAGAGAGCATTATCTGCTGTTGCCTATCTGTTAGTTATATGATTCTAACAATTCTGCTGATTTCAAGTTAGATTTCCGTTTGTTCTTCTTGTAATCTTTCTACAGAGATCTGTGAGGAATTTAATTTCTCAATGGTATAGCTATCACTTTACATTGTGAGGTAGATGGATTTGCAAGATTACACAAGACCACGCGATCAATTGTGCCAGGCATCGAGGTGGGCAGGCAGGCGCGTTGTGCCACAGTCGTTTCAGACCAACCAGCATATTATGAAAGATGCAGGTGAGGATGAATTGCCTGCTCTTTTACAAACAGTTTTCTCTGGAACAAACCATCTGGCATGTCAGGTTAGTTATCGGTAGTACAAGTAAATATACCACATGATTAAGTAGTTACAGGTAGTGATCAATGTTCGTTAGTTGCCTCTAACAAAGACCCCCTTTTCACCTTGTATTCACATTTTGGGTGATCAGACTGCAATCAGACCAGTGCTGGACCACATGAAAGTACAGGTGTAAATGCACCCGGAGCAGTGAGGACAAACTGTGACCACATGGAGCACAAGTGTAAATGCAATTGCATTTTCAATCCATATACAACTACGTGGGCAGTTGCAGTTTTGACAAATAAAAATTCTGACGGTGCACAGGTAGGTGTGACACCCAGTCTTCATCCATGTAAGATCCCCATCACTATCCTCTCGCACCAGCCTTGACTGTGCTCCCTCTCTGCTTTCAACAGCCGGAATGCCGAAGACGGCTTCTTCGCCCACTTCAAAAAGCAATCAAAAGTCCGCACAAGCAGCTTCACGGATGGCTGCCATCTCTTTTTTTGTTTGTTTGGTTTTGGAACCATGCAAAAGAAAGGAGCGCGTAAGAAGAAGAAGAGGAAGAACAAGCTGGAAGCAGCAATTGGATCTCAATCAGATCTCATTGTGTACACTAGAGACACATTAACAACGGGTGTAAATGTAATCACGGTAAACATCATATCCAGATACAATCTGGAGAGACACATTTAATGTGAGGTGTAAAGTGGGTCAAACACTGATTCTGTGCAATGTGGTAGCAGTGGAGTAGAAAATGCCAGTATGGTGGAACAAGCTGGCTCAATTTTGTAAACGGTTGATTTTCCACAGACATTTAAAGGCCTCTAGCCTGTGTATCGGCAGTTTACGCTCCTGATATGACAAACACTCGATTGGTCTGAGAAGCAAAAATTGAGTAATTTAACCTCATTAACTTGCCCCATTTACCAGCTATAAAATCACCTATTAGTTGAATCATTCATTTATTTCTTACTATTACCGAAACAGACTTTGCCCTTCCTAATCATGGATAAAGATCTTAGATACAAAATAGCTGTTGTTATGAGGTCGATCACTGAAACCTTGCTGACTTCAGCCGCACAAGTCTTTCACAACAGATGGCTCTGGCTTTCCTCTGAGAGGGCTCCTCTCATTTCCTCTCCAGCCCTCGTCCTTACTGTCTGCGCACTGAGCGTGACGGTCGCTGCTATCAGTCACATTCTATTTATTTTGGGTGCTTCGTTGCACACCTTTGTCCTCATTTCTAAATGTAGGGTCAGCTGCAGTCAACCTGAGGGCTGTCTGTCAGTCTGCTGGTGTGTGTGGTCTTGGGTATAAAAGAGAGAGGAGGAAGAAAGAAGTAAAGAGAGAGGATAAACCTCATCATGGGACACAGACAGGGGGGAAGCTGATACTGGATAAACAACGAGTCATATCCTGTTGTCAACCTTACGAATCAGAGGTAATCAAATCACAGATTAATTAGAGAACTAAAAGAGGTGAGAAAGGGTGAGTAATGTGCAGGAAAGAAACCGCTGCGTGCTGCCTAAGCTGGGCGAAGTGTGAAGAGAGTGCACACAATCAGTCGGTTTCATAGTTGGCCCACTGCTGTTACTAATGAGAACATCTGATTGGAAGAAACGGGATGATGGGCTCTGTCGCCTTCTTGATGCAGTTTGAGTGACACGAATGGGAAAATTAACTCTGTTAATAGAGAGCATTCATGCACGTGGCTGATTTAGTTATCAAACAAAGGTTTAACTATGGAATAAAATAGTGACAAAGGCTCACCGTTTTTTGCCACGGGGGAGGAGAGATTATATACTTCAGTTCTACATTCGCAGCTGGAACATGCACAGTGGTTTGACTTTGCTGATGGGCCCTTCAACTGATCTTGTTCAGCTCTTCCACCAAGAATTCAAAGTGGCAATTGGTGCAGGTTTTTCCATTTTTTTCCAACCTTCAAGAAAAGTGCCTGTGAATAACATTGATCTGTATAGTTCTGTAGCAACTACTTTATTAAGTTTGCAGGTAATGTTGCATTTATCTTACAATTTATACAGCTGTGCAGGTGCTTCTTAAACAAAGCAAGATCAGTTAAACAGTCACCTAACTTGGGTATATCTCTGTGGTATTTTTATAACAGTCCAGTATATTGCAGAAACGGACAATCACGCCTGGGTTGTGTCCTTTACAGAGTAAAAAGCCAAACTAGAGCAGCATGGAAAGTTTACACTTACAGTATTCTCTAAGGCAAGGGTGGGCCCTCCAGGCTGTATGTAGCCCACAAGACCGCTTGATCCAGCCTAAAGGGCACTTCATAAATACAAAAAAAACAACTAAGAAATATAAAAAAAGATATTTTTTTCTGTGATGAAAGAAAATAACATAAAATAGCAAGAGTGGGAAGCCGATACGTTAATGTCAAATCAATGACAACATGCATCATGATGACTTTTAACAAAACAAAAGTAGATGTGGAGTGTGTCTAACTTAGTTTGTGGGGATGCACTCAAAGTGATAAAAAGGGCCAATCTCAAGCATCATTACAGCGTTAAACATTTTAAACTGGATGAGCTGCAAGGATAAATGTGCTTGGATGAAGTTAACACTCTTCAGTGGAGTTTGGATGCCCAACAACCAGCTTTCAAAAGACCACATTCTGACAGATTCAGTGTTCTGCCGGTAGGTTTTGTGGTGAGCGAGCTAATAGCTAACAAGCTGAAACCTCATTCAGGAGGAGAATTAGTGAAGGAGAGCCTTGTTGCTGCTGCGTAGCTGCGAGCACCAGACGAAGGAAAACTGCTCCAAAGTGCCAGTTTGTCTGGAATAATTCACAGAGATGAAGGAAAACCTGACAAAGAAACTCAGTGATAGTGAGTGTCTGTGTGATTTGAGCTTCAGGGTGAGCATTACCAAGTACCGCTGAGAGCTGAACCTCAAGGTCCAGCAGCTTCTCAGAACTCTGCTTTCAAATGACAAATCATTTGAAGCAAAACTGAAGCTGTGGCAAGTGCAACTGAGAGGTAACACTGCATTTTCCTGCTCTGCAAGAACAAACCCCTGCTATTAAATCTGAATATGCTGCTGAGTCTGAAAACTCCTTCAGGCACTTGTTGAGAGGTCTCAGGACATGAAAAGTAAACAAAAGGAACTAAACATATTTGCTGTTTAATGTTGAACCAGCTGATGTGCCTGACAACCTACAACATGAGATCATTGAGCTGCAAAGAAACAACAAGCTCAAAGCTTGGTACAATAACCTCTCTCGGCTTGAGTTAACTGCAAGTGCATCCTGAGGATTTTTCCTTTATGAGAAGAAGTGCACTGAAGTGCATCTCTGTTTGGGACAACCTACGACTGTGAGCAGCCCTTTTCAAACCTTCTTCTTGCAAAGACTCTATTCTGCTCAAGGCTGACTGACTCAAAACTGGAAAACCAGATGCCAGCAGCATCAACATCACTACAATCTGACATCAGCCGCCTCACCAAAGAAAAGCAGTTCAAGCCATCACATTAGAGGTTTGTGTGATGTATGTGTTCAATCATTTAATATGGCCCATGATTATGAAAACTGAAATGGCCCTTGGTAGGAGAACTGTTTCACACACCTGCTCTAAGGGCTTGAATTGCAATAATTCTAAGACAAATGTGCACTGCCCCTTTATTTCTTCATTATTTGACTTTTGCAAAGCAACTTCTGCCAGCCATGCATTTAGTACTATTTTTGATCTAAGACATTTGTCTGAGACATCAATTTCTTTCTCATGTATCCTACTGAGTTTACTTAAAAGAGGAAACACGGCACATGATGTAAAGCATACTTTGGCTTTGAAAACTGTTATTCATTATGATGGAGTGTGCACAAGTGACACAAGTGACACAACTAAAATATAGTCATGTGAAAAAAAAATAGGACACTCCATTACATATTCAGTTTTTCGTTAAGAAATGTTCAAATATTGATGTCTAATCTTGTTTTTATTAATCTTGAAAAGAAAGTGATCTAATTACAGGTAAACAACAAAGAATAACATTGTTTTTCTCATTAAGCAAAAGACATCACCATAAATGCAAACTCTGAGGAAAACGTTAGGACACCCTACCCCCTAACACCTAGTGTTACCCCCTTTGGCTTAAATAACTTCAGTGAGAGGCTTCTTGTAGCCCTCTACCAGTCTCTGGTAGACTTTGGTCTGAGGAAAGTTCTCCTCAATGCAGAATGCCTTAACCTGTGTGATGTTTGAGGGGTTTCTTGAATGCACAGCCCTTTAGATCACCCCACAGCATCTCAACGGGATTATGATCTGGGCTTTGACTGGGCCAATCCAGGACTCTCCAATTCTTAGTTTTCAGCCAGTCCTTGGTGGATTTACTGGTATGTTAGGGTTATTGTCATGTTGAAAGGTCCAGTTCTGCTTCATTTCTTACTGATGCTCTCACATGTTCTTCAAGCACCCTCTGATACACTGTAGATTCTATGATGGTGAGCTGACCAGGTCCTGTTGCAGCAAAGCATCCCCAAACCATGACACTTCCACCTCCATGCTTCACAGTTGGTATGAGGTTCTTTTCCTGGAATGTAGTATTTGGTGTGCGCCAAACATGTCCTCTGTTCTGGTGTCCAAATAATTCGATTGTACACTCATCTGTCCAAAGAACATTATTCCAGAAGTCCTGTTCTTTGTCTATGTTCTCTCTGGCAAACTTCAGTCTGGCCTTAATGTGTCTCTTAGAGAGCAAAGGCTTCCTCCTTGCACATCTCCCATCAAAGTTAAACTTGTGCAGTCTCTTTCTGATTGTAGAGGCATGCACTTTCACATCAACAGTCACAAGTGCCTGATGTAGGTCCTGTGATGAGATTTTAGGGGTTTTGGAGATTTCTTTAAGCATCTTGTGGTCTGCTCTCTGGGTGAACTTGCTTGGATGGCCAGACCTGGACATGTTGGCAGTTGTTTTGAATGTCCTCCACTTGTACACTATTTGATTTCATGATGTTTTGAGATCTTTTCCAATCCCTTACTGGACCTTTACGCTGCAACAATCTTCTTTCTGGAGACCTTAGACAGGTGTTTTGATCTCACCATGGTGTTTACTCTCATGTCAACAGTCAGTACACCAAACTGAATGACTGAGGTTTAAACAGGGCAAGTCTCCTTCAAAATGCTGTACCACACCTGTGTATACACCTGTGTGTGATTTCAGCCAATTTAAGAGGGAAAAATGTGGGGGTGTCCTAATTTATTCCTCAACAGAAATAGCATTTTTATTTTATTACATTTAACAGAAGGTTTTAAAAATATTTTCTTCAGTTTTACTTGTGAGGTTATATTACTTGAATCTCGCAGTATTGTTAAAAAAGATATTAAATATCCATATGATTAAATTTGTCAAAAACACATGTTTTCAGAGGATGTCTTAATTTTTTCACATGGCTGCATATCATGAGGTGATGTGCCACCTGGTATGGATTTTGGTACACCCTTCCTAATGAGGAAACAATCCTTTTATTTCTTAAAATGTATTACTTTGTTGCCAGCAATGTTATCCTGATCTCTGGACTGCTTTAAGGCAAATTAGATTTGTATTAACTTTATTTCAGGTTTCCTAATAGCCAAAAAAAATTCCAATCTGGTTATTTCACATTTAATCTCTTTCTCAACTGATTTCCTGAAAATGATATTTCACAATATATACTGCATGTACCGGAGCAGAAAATTGTACTTCCCCATCTGACTTAAACCTGAAATAAAGACAAAGTCAAGTTTGAACCTTACAATAAATGTAACATTAAAGGAATTAGAATATCAAAACCAAGCAGCTAACCACAGCTTGTGTCACTTATGTGACTTAAGTCCCGGTCGAGCTGCACCTGCCAACACTGACACCATTCAAAGAGAACAGATACCATCAAACTTGGACGAGCAGATTGTAAATAACCAGGCTTACATCTGTTACAGACATAGGCTGAATCGTTTCTGGTCATGAAAAAGACAAAAACCGCATTTCTGTTTACTACACCCAGCTGTAGTTCCTATCTGTGATTAAAATCATCTTCTCCTCCACCAAATCAGGCAGCTTAAAAAGGCATTCAATATGCTTGTTTCATTCTTTAAAAAAAGCCACAGTGAATGTAGCTCTGCCAAATTAGCTGAAATCCAAATTTTGATTTTAGTAAAGAACTCTGCAGCAAGATCAGCATTAAGAGGTGCCTCTCTGACACCACATTTGAGAGAAAAAGTGAACAAAGGGGAAAGAATGATCACTTTGAGACAATCAAGCCTTCTGCACCGGAGGACATAACAAAAGGAAGTAAAAGAGTTGAACTCTTGCTGAAATGTCAGATGCAATTATGGTTTATGAGCCACGGAGCACCAATCACAACAGTCCACAGTACACATGAATGGGCCTCTTCAAAATCACGTTGAAGGCAGAGAGAGACAGTCAAACCATATAAAAGAGACACAGGACGAGTGAGTGCCCTAATGCTATGGAACAACCTGAGGGAACTCATCTTTCAAATGTTGTCATACAACATGCTGACAAGTCTACAGCATACAAAACAACTAGGGATTCCTACTGAATACCATTTTTACAATTCCAAACCCAATGGCCTAATGTCACAGTTCCCCGGTCCTATGGGTGTGCCGAGGACCCACAAACTTTCACAACAAAGTCTACAGGCAAGATAATTGAATTCAGGGGCTGGATTCCTTTACCAAATCCATTATAATTAGGCTGAGATATTCAGCTTTCTTTTGCCTGATTTTGAAGGACACAATCAGTGTATTCTTTGCTCAGTGTACCCTCATTATCCCAAAATGCATTGTTTTCTGGTCAATTGTGGTATGACACATCCTGGCAACCCTTGTCAACTACTAAATCTATATAACACATCATATTTATTAGGAATGTGTTCAGGTGCTTATAAATTACTAGGAAATTATCACCTTGTAAGGAGCATGGGCATGCCAGTGGGGAATTACAGATAAACAGATGTTATGTGGATATATCAAATGTTAACCTGCTACATTGCTTGGCAGTTGTCCATCTTGTGGTTACGTGAAACACAACAACTTGCACTGAACACTCTTCTGGTGTTTTGAACTTGCCCAAGGTTTCCAATGCCAGCTATTTGATCCTAAACTTTAAACTAGCTGATTTAACGTGTTGGCAGGAGCTGCTGGACCGCACCATTGGTTTTGATCCATCAAATTTGGGCAGAACGAGCAGGTTCAGCTTGGCCTTCATCCTCTCAAGGGAAGCAACTAACACTCATTTCTGTTATTAAATCTACTGATTATTTGCTTGATTTATTGATTTTCTGGTCTATAAAATGTGAGCAAATTTAAGAATAATGCCTGTTAACCATACTTCTTATTTTGTCTGACCAACAGTCCAAAACCAAAAGATATTCAGTTTCAGTTTATCATCTATCACAGAAATTAATAACACCGGAAAATGTTTACATGTGAGAAGGTGGAATCAGAGAACTTTTGTCATTTTTTCTTAAACCTGCACAACTAATCAATATAAAAATTGTTGCAGATTAATTTTCTGAGGATCAAACTAATCAATGAATTGCTCTACTCTGAGGGTTGCATCCTATGAACATGGGTCCTTCAGAGGATGCACATGCTGTCATGACACACAGCTACTGTGTCTGCTATAGTTCTTCCATACCTATAGTGACAAGTAACTCTAGAATACCCTAAAGTAGTAATACCCTGGCTCATGTTTTGTGTGTTGCTGCTATAGAGGAAATATATGACTGGAAAAGCACCTCTGATTGACTATTACTGCAGACGTGGACCAGACAGTGATATGGGAAGCAGCTAAAAAGTATGATGTCACTGAATGTCAAAATGTTAGGAGATAACAACAGTCAGGAAAAACACTTCAGCAGTCCTGTTTCGTATCTTCAGCGGGGAAGGTGCATCTTATTATCAGGGTTGACTCATATTCAGGCAATACAGTAACTGACAGTAGTTGTGATTAATTTGGTTTAACAATTATATTTAAAAAAAAATAAAAATTTGCTCAGCATCTACGTCAGTCACACATCGTCAACTCACTCATCAAAACAACACTCAAAACTATTGAGTGTTAATAAAAACTAATCTTTTGGGTCAATGTTGAGTAAAAATATCATGAGCACGGATACACATATACAACAATGAAAACAGTCGTGAGAGGAAATGAAATAATCAGTGTCCATTTCACAGCTGTGACTTCCTGTCTAAAATGGGCTTGCTCAAAAGAGTTCCAAAATTGGGACAGATCATCACAGTGTTATGCTAGACTGTAAATGTGAAGGACATTTAATGAGGAAACTGGGATACTTATGTGAGCAAATGTGAAACCTTTAGTGCTTAGTTTTGATACTGTAACAGGACTCAGAGATGCCATGACTTTGGTGCAGACTCCAGATATCTGGAACCTTGGTGATATCTCATCAATTGGGTCATCACTTCCTCATGAGAAAAGCATTTGGAAATTTGCTTATGTTCAAAGAAAACACTGTTTTTGGTATTGAGATCTGGCGAATGACATTGCAATAGCTTTTGTTTTGCATCATTTCCATGCTTAACCAACCAGTCAGTGGGTGAGCTATCACCTTAAAATAGATCACCTCCTAAAAAAATGAATTAGGTTCTTTGGTGAGCTAACGCTGCGCACATAGCTTATATGAATAATAACAGGAAACAACAAACGTCTGTATTTGTAGTCTAAAAAATATTTATATATCTATAGCCTTCACTAGCCTGGCTGGGTGCCACATAGCTTTCACTCCTTTACAGAATTTAAACTGAAGACTGCAAAAAATGTAAGTCACCAAAGTCCAACAAGTCAACCACATTACTCCCCCACTATTTACAAACATAGTCCAGCAAGTCTCTATCTGAAGTGGGACCTTTGTACCAAACCTCACCCATGATAAGCTTAAGTTTGCCCACCCAATGCTGATAGTAAACAAACTTTAAGTTAACTTCAATTTAAAGCATCATTACAAAAGACTATTTGTATATTTTTAATACTTATATATTACTACTAAGTGCATTTTACTGTACTTATCAGCACTGCAAATGCACTCTGTGGGCTGAATATATATATATTAATTTCAGTCTGCAAACATGCAGCAGACTGATATGTCACAGAGACATCAGCCTGACACTTGGAAAATCATGCCCATGTAAATAAATGTCATAAACCTCGCCTGAGATCATGTGACTTTGTTGTCAAAAACTATCCAAATACACTTGACACGATTAAATGTACTCATGAGGATTAATGTGCTTGGGAAAACTTCAAGATGCTGTGTCAATATTAGCCCATTTTGTTGCCAGTCTGTGCAAACATGTATCAGTGAACTAGCACACACGGTCCGTTTTGGCTGATTCGAACAGATAAAGCCATCAGTGCTAGTTTCCACCCAGGTCCAGTTTAAGGTTTAACAATTAGTCTACTGGCTATCTCTAACCAACGGCTTCATTCTCGAACTGAATACTAGCCATTTTATCAGCGCTGTCACACCTGTCACATTACCTGGAGGGCTAATCCCATGCTCCTACCCTGCTTTCTACCTCTAGTGGAGAAGGTTACCGAGGCCAGCTGGCGTTAGCTAGCAGCTAATGCTACAAAACAATGGGGAGGGGGGGTAATAACAAGAAAAGCAGCTCATCCCTGTTTGAGCTGCTAACGCTAGTGGCTACCGACTGTGCTAGCTGTTGGCAGAGAAAGAAAGCATCTGCATACAAGACATTTGAGAGGTATGTCGCCTTACCCCCAGAAACCACAAGGGCAGCGCGGGGGTATAACGTTAACGTTACTCGGAGGCTTGCTGCCCTCGCTCCCCGTGTCCCCCATGTCGGTCTTCCGTGTGAGGCTCTTCGCGTAGCAGGTGAATCCGGGGATGGAGTGAGGGCCTCGTTTAGATCCCCTGGCTTTGACAAGTACAGACTAAACACCCCGGCCAGGTTATCGTTGTGAGTTTCACTAGACAAGGAACGATTTGCCGACACGAGCGGCCACTGCCTCCATATAATTTAAACAGTTCAACTCGACGTTGAAAAGCTCGAGCCGTCAAAGCCAACAACGGATAGAACCACCGCCGGGGAATCCTGGGCCGATCAGCTGGAGCGGGGAGCAAACCACTGCCAGAGAGGGGAGCTGTGCGGGTAAACGGACGGCCAGAAAGTCAAACTAATGTGTTTGTGCCTGATAAAAAGTGACAAAAACTAGAGTTGTCGTCATTTTTGACATTATACCAGCTAAAATTCCATTTGAACTCAGAAAAAGGCTCATTTTAAATGTTTGATTTTGAGGAGTGCATGATTTAACATGGTATGATCCATACAAACTCTTCCTACAACAAGAGAGTCCACCGTGGTACAGTAATCTTAGTGCTGCCAGCAGGCATATTCTGAGGAGGGAGATGTTGAATTTAATCTATATTTCCTCCACTTTCCCCGGTGATATCTGTTTTTTTTTTTAACCGGGTACACAGTTATAATGACATGTCATCTTTATCATTGTGGATGTCTAGTGCTTTGAGAAACATGAATTTCTGAACCGTTGTGTGTGTGTGTGTGTGTGTGTGTGTGTGTGTGTGTGCGTGTGTGTGTGTGTGCGTGCGTGTGCGTGAGTGTATGTGTGTCTTTTTTTCTTTGCTTCCTACAGGCAGAATTGTGGTGAATGTTGGTTTCAATTCTACTTGCAATAAAGTCTTTCTTACTATTTTGGCTGATTGACTGATTTTACTTAGCAACGGGTATGCTGAAAGTTATCCACAATTTTACAACGTTGTAATCTACTTGGGAGACATTTTGACACGTCACTAGGAAAGCACTGGTATAAATAATAAAATAAATGATGGCTGAATTCCATTTAGCTGCTTCAGTGTCAGTGTCAAGGTCTTGTTCATGCCAACTTTTTGTTAAGGCATTATGGCTTACTTACACTTAGAACAAAGCCAAAGGTAATGTTTTTAGTAACGCCTATCCTTTTCCTACTATGACAATCAAAATGTCCTCTGTGAAAATGGCCTATTGTGCCTTATTATGCTATAAGAAAAACATGTGGAATGTAGCCATCACACCTGTAACTGATAAGTGAATATGTCTGCTGTGAGAAAGAGCCAAAAGATACAAAAGTACAGAAGGACTTCTTTTTGCAAGATGATTTAATGAATGCTGTGTTCACATTAAATTGCCACTAGCTGAATCCACCTATTCATCCTCAGCTTTAGGATGGCAGTGTCAGCCTGTTGCTCAGGATGATCTTCAGTCTGTTTGTTCAACACTTAATTAGACTGCAGAGTAAAATGGCTTGACAACTATGGCTTGAATGGCCTTGAAAGCTGGCTATTCATCCATTCATCTAATCTTATGGTTCCAGGAGGGTGAATCCTAATTCCCAGAGCCCACCTATTTTCTCCACTTGAATGTGAAAATGTGAAATGGGTCTATATCAAACAAGGTGTTCGCGTGGCATTTAACCCATCTATAAGATACAAACTTGCACACCTTTGTCCTGTGTATGCAGACAGTATGGATGGCTTCCAAATTAATGTAGTAGCACGGCATGTGTTTTCTTTCATACATTGTAATTATTAGTTTGCAAAGATCCATTACATACGTTTTATCATTAACAGTGTATCCTGTTGGTCTTGTATTTGGGACATAAAAAGTAACAGGTTTGTGCTGCTGATTCAAGTTAATTCAAACACTTCCACTTGTGAGATTATCTAAAGCAATCATTTACTCCACAACAAAAGTGTGAACTCGTGACTGAAACCTAGCATTTAGTGTTTTGCTGACAGCTGCTACAGCTGTCTGGTCTCTAGCTTGGGACTGGGGTTGTTTCATATTCACAAATATTGATGGTGCTGTCTATGACAACAGAAATAGCATCACTGAATTCTGTTTTTCACCTCAAAATGACTTTCAGAAGAATACAACACTTTAGAGCCAGGAGGTTTGGATTCCCCTCAGCAAGACCTGCCAAGAAGCAGCTTCTGTCTGCAGGGAAGGACAAGTGGGCCCTGGGTGGGATGAAGATAGATAGCTGATAGTTCATTAGCTTGTTAAGCACAGGGAGGCATATACCACAGAGGATTGCAGAATCTCGTTTTTCCGTGTTGCCAAGAGCCCATATTCCAGTATAAGGCCAAGCGATGCCACCAAAGGCTCAGTTGTTATTTGCCTCCCAGTCTCAATCAAAGCAAACTTCTGGTCTTTTATCTGCTGACCTTCTGCCACCTTAGGACTTTGGATTTCTGATGGGATATATTGTTTCAAATAAACAGATAACAATGATAATTCAGTGTAGCAAACATGGCCATGGGTCATTGGCAAATTAGGTCTCGCAATTTTGGCCCCGCAGTGGAAAAGTAGTTGTTGCTTCTCTCCCTACAGCCTGAGTCCAGCCTCGGGCTTGGTTGTCCTCTAGAGATTTGCAGAACACCACTTCAAAGACAGATCCCCTCTCCTTACATACCGTACACCCTCCCTCCTCTGCTATAAACACAAGAACTTAAGGAATTAATTAGACACTGGATCAAACACAGGCTAGTAAATTCAGCTCACTGAAGATACCAGAAATAGTGTAATCACATGTTGAGTTTTGTATCCTTTGTCATATGAGGTATCTATGATGTATGTAGAAGCCTGTATTTTATTTCAGATCCAGCATGACACCTTACACTGGCAGTCTCTTGACCCCTCTCTTATTCACAGAGGGATATGGTTAAGGATATTTCACAGGCTTTGCTCCTCACACTGAGGGACACCGCCACTGCTGTGTAAAAATGCAAAGAAAAATTTCTTGATACAGTGACTGCTCCTTGAAGACCTGTTCTTTAAAGAGAGTTTTTGCCACAAGGGCAGCTACCCATTTCATTTTCCCATGGCTCACATCAAAGGAGCAGGAGTTCTGATAATCTGTGCAACATCATGCCGTTCTGTTTTTGTTACAGGTGAAAAGGTAGAGTGGTTTTGAAGTAGGTTTTATTTATGTTTGTGGTAACCCAGTATGATCTAATCTATATCTACGGTCTTTCTTCGCCATCCTGCCATCTCCTGCAGCCCCTGTGGAACCAATGTAATATCCTTGTTTATATGTACAGTAGCAAATGTGAGCCTGTACTGCACATGCCCATTACTCAGCTATGCTTGCATTACTTCACGTGTCGATAAAGAGAGTTGATTCGTGTCTGCTAATATGAGAGGCTGGCTTTCTACAACATGCTGTGGATGGATTTCATGGGAAATCTATATGAACACATTTGTTAATAAATGAGTCTTTCTTATCTTTTAACACCATCCCCAGATAGGCAGGCCCTCTGTTGTTGACTGGATGACAAGCAATGTGTCACAGCTTGTAGATTTGCTCTGGGGATGCATCAGAAAACAGGACTACCTGGTTTAGTCCAATAACTGTGTAAACAGTACTCTTGATTTGAATAAGCATGCTATTGGACATTGGAGTTTGGTTTTATGGATATTTACTTATATGTACAAAATTAGATACAAAAAAAATGTGGAGTGGAAGACAGCTGTTCAGTCATTCTTCTCGCTGCATTTTTGCAAAGCGTTTGTAATGTATTGAGTAATGTAATTCACTTGAAATGGTGCCAACTGCAAATGCTTTTTTTATCAATATGGTGTGTTCTGCTTCACAAATGCCCATTGACAGATGAGGAAAATCACTTTTGACAGGGAGGCTGAGAGATCATAACTTGACTGTGAAGCAGCAGTTGCTGGTGGTAATGTTTAGAAGCACACACAGTCAGGGTAAACAACAAAGAGGACCCTGCCAGGCAGCCAGTGAAAGCCACTTGCGCATCTTCGTTCAAGGCAAAATGTCCATGCTCACCTAACTGTTCCCTCCCATTCTCTTTCTCATTGTCTCTTCTTTCCTATCTTTCACCACGTTCTTTCTTTACCTGTCTCTGCCCATGTGCCTCTTCCTCTCTAGTTTTCTGTTTGCTCATAAAACATATACACACACAGGCACACACACACGCACGCACACACACACACACACACACACACACACACACACACACACACACCAACAGTCCAGTCTCCCACTGTGTGCAGAATGTGCAGTGGAGCCACCCGTGCTTCAAGCAGGGAAGCCAGCATAACCAGCCTCCCTACCATCTCCCTATCTGCTGATCAAAGAGCCGCTAAACAGCCAGAAACTACAGTGAGTGCAAGAGTGGAGCATGCACAGCAACACAATTAGCAAGCACCACTTTTTTAATATTTTTTAAATTCTACTCCCGATCACTGACATTTTCACACACAAACAGTCGTGCATATATGTGCATACAAATTTGCCAAGTATAAATACAAATATACAAATACCTCTACTTGTGTTAAATATATTTTATACACACACACACATATGCTAACTTAGATGAACTGTGGTTTCACCTGTGAGTGACTGTTCACGATGGCATCAGCCACTGATCTCTAAGTTGCTCAATTAAAGTTGGTGAGGAGCCTCGACAGGGCAAGGAGAGGGGAGGAGGACGAGGAAGATCAAAGGGAATACAGAGAAAATCCTGGCAGGAGAAAGAGAGAGAGAGGAAGAGCATGTGCGAGAGAGTGCACAGAGAGAGAGAGAGAGGATGTGGGTGAGAGGAAGGCAGGGAAGAGGTTAACACAAGGAAGGTAGTCAAAGAGATGGAAGAGCAACAGAATGCGCACTAACAAAGAAAGAGAAGGGACTAAAAGACACCCTGATGTTTAGGTTTCTGTTTTAATTAATCGTCTCCCCACTAAGTGATGTAGGAGTCATTGCAGAAGTTATTTTTATCGTAAAAACCCCCGTAAGCTGGCAGAGTTTGTGAGAAAACAGAGGTCAACTCATGTCATGAACAATTTATTAGCAGCAGTATCCGCCGCCTTGGGCTCAGCTCGTCCACACCTGGAAATGGTTGAAACATGAAGGAAACAAACAAATCCACACTTTAAAGATTAGCGAGCGACTGTGTTTTGTATGTGCGTGTTGGTGTGTGTGTATGTCGCAGAGAGAGAGTGACAGGGAGCGAAAAGGCAAGTCAAGGTGCCAAATGGTTTGGATTAATGAAAGAGTGCTGGTCTTTGAGTGCCAGACAGTTTAGACAATCACATAAAAGCTATTTTAAATTAAATGTAGTGCTTGCTTTACTTTGCGAGTAATTTCTTACTTTTAGAGTGTTAGACATTATCATAACAGAAATTCCAAAAGGCATTAAAACAGATTAAAAAACACCAGCAGGCCTACCTCATCAAGGTTTCATCCTTGTCATAATTACGGTTTTGTCTTGTCTAAGCTTCTCCCACTCAATGCTTGAGACTGTGTAAGTTTTGCATCAGGATAGAAACACAATCACCCTCCCAAAAATGAAATGTTGAATTCATAAGAAAATAAACATGCTCAATTCAACACACTGGTACGGCCTGATTTGATCTGGTAAGACCTGTAGTGTATGGTGGCTTATGTAAGTTAACATTGGCAAACTTTAGATCGATATTGACTGGCTTTAAGACTCATTTCTACCTGTGTTACTGTTATCCTGCATACAGCATTATCCTATAAATACCTCATTATTCAGCAAAAGTTACATCGTGTCACTTTTAGTAAATCAGCTGTATAGGCCGACCTTCTGGATTTAAAATAGAAAGACAAACAGGCATTCATAATGGGAAGAGAAAAGCTGTCAAACAAAGTTATTAATGAGACATTTGTGGGAGAACAGTCATTTGAAACATAATAATTCAAATTAAGAGCATACTTATCATAATGTTCTTAACACTAAAGGCAATGCCAGGACATTTCTGGGACCAGTGCCAGGTGGGGGTGACCCACAAATCTGGTGGATGTGTCAGGGAAAACTGGAGGTGGATCCTTGTAAAAGGATCACGGTGTACATGAAATGGCTCTGGCTCACTTCACTGCCACTGCTTATTCAAGTGTGCCCTCCAATGGAGGAAAACAGGTCATGTTGACAAAATAGACTTCTCTGCTGGATGTTTAAGTGATAGTTGGCTCTTCTTCCCTCCTGTGTTTTGGCTCTTCAAGCATGTTATTTTTCACGAATTTTCCCTGCCAACATGTGCCAAAATCAGAAAGCTGAGTGCATTTACACTGAAATTACAGGCACTTATAACCATTCAGTTTAATTCAATATCTCAAAATACTCAGGGGAACAAAAGGTGAATAAGTCATGTCAAATATCAGGATGTGCGTGCTAGCCCAGGAAATTATAAACCCAAACTTTCCCAAATTGAAATTAGCACCAAATAGTTTTCCCTCTCTGAGGTCTTGAAGCATCATTTCAGATAATCCAAAAACCATCAGAACAAGCACAGACATCATTTGTAGCATACGTTCATTAATGACATTAGAACACAGTTTTTGGAAAGGTCGTCGAATGATTGCGAGGTCCTAATCCAAATGCTAATTCAGTAACTGATTGGAAAAGTGCAGTAATGTGATGATAATGATATGCAGATGGGTTCTCATCAAAGCCGTCTATCCATTAATGAGATGATATTTGAGTGTACTGTATGTGTATGTGTGTGAGTGTGTATGTCCATGTAGGCAAGGCTGCATGCAGAACATGTGTGTATGTTACACATTCACTTTCATCAGAATATTTAGCATATTAATGTTTAATCAACCTGCCACTGCACTAGTGCAACGTTTGATTAAGACATGTCATAGCTGGTCATAAATAGAATGGAGAAGCTGCACTTGATGATATCACAGCCACTTAGTATGACGAGCTTATCTCCTTTTAGGAAAGCTTTTAAATGAAGATATATACATCCTAAAAAGTGTATATACAAGCATGTGAAAAATTGTATGTTAGGACTGGATTGCAGGTCAGCATTAGGTTCTGTATGTACTGTATAGCACTTTTTATTCTGTCCTTTCCTGCCTGAAAGTTTTGTGTTCAATTCTTAGTTCTGGTCATTACTGTAGTATAGGCTTTCTACGAGTGCTGAGGTGTCCAGTCTCTCTCCCAAAATATGCTGATTAATTGGAGAGTTGTGCTTGCAGGGATGTCAGGCAATAGGGATCCAAACAGCTCAACAACAAAATCTTATTTGTCCAAGTTTTAATTTATTTGGTTGGTGCATGTACTAATACTTTGCTAAATAGAAAAAAAAGAACTAAAGTTCTAAATGTGCATCCAAAACAGTGCTGAAAACTAATTTGGTAAGTAGATTGAGTCAAGAACTGATGTAAAAGGCCAATCTCAAGCATCATTACAGCTTGAAACATGATAAACTGGATGAGCTGCAAAGATAAATGCACTTGCATAAAGCTCTTCAGTGGAGTTTGGATGCCCAACAAGCAGCTTTCACAAGACCACATTCAGACAGAGACAGTGTTTTGCAGGCAGGTTCTGTGGTGAGCTAATAACTCAGAAGCTGAAACCTCATTCAGGAGGAGAATTAGTGAAGGAGAGCCTTGTTGCTGCTGTGGAGCTGCGAGCACCAGGCAAAGTAAAACTGCTCCAAAGTGTCAGTTTGTCTGGAATAACAGAGATGAAGGAAAACCTGACATAGAGACTCAGTGATAGTGACTGTCTGTGTGATTTGATCTTTAGGGTGGAACCTCAACGTCCAGCAGCTTCTCAGTACTCAAAGCTGTGGCAAGTGCAGCTAAGAAGTAACACTGTGCATTTTCCTGCTCTGCAAGAACAAAAGCCTGCTATGACATCGGAATATGCTGCTGAGTCTGAAAACTCCTTCAGGCACTTGTTGAGAGGTTTCAGGACATGAAAGGTAAATTATGGGAAATTGACATATTTGCTGTTTAATCTGGAACCAGCTGAAGTGCCTGAAAACCTACAACATGAGATCATTGGGCTGCAAAGCAACAACCTACTGCTGAGAGCAACTGTTTTAAAAACTGACTCTTGTAAAGACTCAGTTCTGCTCAAGACTGACTGACCAAAACCTAAAAAAGCAACTGCCTCTCCAAAGAGAAGCAGTTCAGCTATGACAGAGGTTAGTGTGATGTATGTGTTTCATAATTAAGTATGGCCCACAAAGGATGTTGTAAAAATTGAAATGGCCCTTTACATGAGAAACGTTTCCCACCCCTGCCCTAGGTTGAAAACCAAAGAACGATGCTGTATCTAAAGAGATAAAACAACCTCAACCAGCCACAACATTCAGATGCTGCTTACCCAGTGATGCATCAGTAGGAAATCCAAAAGTGTCATATAGGTCAGTCACAGGGACAATTTTACTGTAGAATGTGTACTTTTACATTTGAAACTTTAAGTACTCTGATAAGACACTAGAATGCATTACTTGGAATGGAGTGGTATTTTTCCATGTTGTATTGGTACTTCTACTGCTGATACAAACTAACAGAATGTCAGGAAAGATTTGAGTGTTTTGGACAGGTGACAAAGTCAAAGCAGTAGGACACTATTTGTATGCAGCTGATCAGTGTAGCAGGCTTATATTCATGACATGGAACTGAGAAGTAATCTGCCCCTCCCACACTATCAGCAGCAGGATAGATGATGCCTCATTTTGTCAAGCACACTTAGTCATTCATGAAAACACACACACGCGGATACAACAGACTCACAATTCACATTTCCATGTGATCTGAGGGAGCAGCTTTACATCTACAAATACAAATTACTACAAATAAGTTACTGGTCTCTTTCTGCAATGCCATCAAATCCCTGAACTCCACTGATACTGAATGGATAGTTGTCTTGCATCACCTCAAAAGCACCAAAACCACATGAAGACAAAACTTTTTTTTTTCATAATGGATTTACTTTTTCTTCTCAGGACCCAAATGAAAAATGTTGTTCTTTCATCCTGTGACCTAATGCCCATTAAAGAGTGATGAAACAGAATGTAACTGCTCGTTTTTATTCTAAAATTTCAAAAAACCCCAAAAATATAGGAGGAGGAGATGATGTGAGCCAGGGCTTTTATGTTATGTTACAGCTCCGTGTTTTGAATCACAACTCCATCTTTGGGCTGGCCTTTGACTGGAGAGTCCTGCATTGTGTCAACATGTCTTCAGCCTTCATGCAGGACCTGCTGAGATGATTCTGCAGGACAGCAGGATTCTTTGACCAAAGTGCCATGCACATTTCAGCGGGGCCAAACGCAACAGGCTACGTAGCAAACATGTTGCCTCTTTGAACAGCTCCCACTTGGCAGAAGTTACTAAGCAGCTTCTCTGCAAATGTCCTCTCATTCAGCACAGCCAGTGCAAAGTCACTGGCACCTCCTGGAGGAAACCTTCACTTTGACACCAGGGGACTGACATGGAAGGTGTTTGACTCTGTGTGGAGAGACGGTGTGCCAGTGGAGGGCAACAAAACCAAGTTTTTGCATCAGCCTTGTTCTTTACACGTAGAGTTCAACCAAGGCACATACTTGGCGCGAGGCATTTTCCCTTTATTTAGATTTCCTCACTCTACCATCCAAGGTGAGGTGTTCACTCCATACAAGTGCAGCAAAGACAATAATAACATCGATAAAGACTACTGCTTACCATATGCACCCTTTCACTATTGTTACAGCTACCTCTAATGCCATTAATCACAATAACATTAATATGACATATGAAAATATCAAATGTACATACCATTGATTTATAATATAGTAATGTTGCTAATATAGGCATATGAGCAGCACAGACCCTCCGTGTGCCTTTACACCTCCAATTATTAGTGCCGTACTGACATCTGGTGGACAATTGAGACCTTGAGACTGCCAAATCTCTCATTTTATTGCTCTCACACATAACTGACAAACACGATCAAACAGCCTTTTCCATAAGAAAAGGGCTAAACATTGTTTTCTTCAAGCATCACATACAGCCCACAAATACACACACAAATAGACCAGCAAGTTGACATGCAAAAATCTCACACTACTCTTGTGGTGGATATGAATTTTAATCAACTCTTTCCTTTTAAGGTCACAGTTTGCGGTGTCATTAAAGGCACAGTCTGTTCAAATGCAAAAAAAAAAAAAAAAAAAAAAAAATGCAGCCTGTTATTACTCTGACACTGATGGCTAAGCCTATGTCTGTCATATTTTTTGATACTGTAAAAACCCTGTTTACATCAGCAATGGAATAAAACTTTTTTTTTTCTTTTTTTTTTTAAAGTTAACTCATTCTTAGAAACTACAGACTGGATTTTTTTTTCCAGTCTTTGGCAAACGTTGAAGACATGTGCCATTGGAGTCTCCTCAGCTTGCTGCATTATATAACGTTGTCCTTATCTGGACCACTCACTGATTGTCAGACCTCTATTAAATCTGACATATGGTGTATGCCTTGTGATCTATGGTTGCCTGAATTGGTGGTGTCATCAGATGCAAGTGCGTGATGTGAACTGAAGTCAGTTGTTTCACATGTGCTGCCTATTTTTTCTAATTGTTTTCAGATCAGGAATACACAGTAGTGATACTTTTTGGAGTCAGAAATTCTTTAATTTTCATGTCTACTTCTTGCTCAACAAGTCAACAAGACCAGCTTAAACAATGCAGCACTGTGCCAGTCTATCCCAGAAAGACAGGACATCATGCAAACACCATTAAAGAAACTCTGATGTTTCAGTTTACAACCTCAGCAGCATAACATAAATAAACATGTTTCCGCATCCACGTTGCATGATCTGCTGAGCCTTCATGTTATTTCCACAATCCATTTCCCTTTGCTCAAGTGCAGATTCACGCAAATCTTAATCCTCGAGCAGCTCTGCATCACATGATCTTTGGCCCAGTGAAAACATTATTGCACATTAACTATGTGAAAGAAATGTTTAACTTGGTTGTTTAATGCTTCCTATAACTGCTGGTTACATTCAAACAAAAAAGTTGTGTATCTTAAAGGTCCCATATTACGCTCAGTTTCAGGTTGGTACTTTTATTTTGGCTGTCTACAAGATTTTTTTCCATCCTTTCGTAACACTTTTTAGACTGGCTTTTAATACACAGTAATGTGGTGACATTTTATTTTATTTTATTTTATCATATCTTATTTTATTCTATCTTATTTTATTTGCATTTAATCTCTTTTTTTATTTCCGTGATATGTGTTCTATTGTTGCTATCTTTTAATCTGTTTTTCATTTCTAATTTCACTGTTTGCTTTTAACTGGAAAGCACTTTGGTCACCTTGAGTGTTGTTAAGTGCTGTATAAATAAATTTTGATTGATTGATTGATTATTTTTCCCATATTGTCCATTGCTGCAGCACCTCTATTCACTCTCTGTTGGAAATGCTCAGTTTTAGTGCCTGTCTCTTTAAGGTCCCCTCTGAAAAGCCCAGTCAGCTCTGATTGGTCATCTCTCACAGGCCTGAGCTGGCATCACCTTCATTTGGACTTTGCAACTGTGACCGTGCTGAGGGCATAGCTGAGGGCAGCGGCTGTATAGTTTAGACATCACAACCTTGTAGAAGTCCTGGCAGCTTGTTTTAAGGGACAGTTTCTAAATGCAGGGTACATTTCTCAGTGGATTGAGAATCTTCATACTTTCACAGAAATAATATAGCACCTTGACCTGCTCTACAATCAATTAATATGTAATGTGGGATCTAAAATACTACCATTCTTCAGTTATAGCTTAGCTATCGTGAGGGAGGTTTTTATAAGTGATTTTTATTTTCTTCATGCGGGGAAAGACATGAGAATATGGTCAATCCAGCTCATCTATGCCTTACTGTAAATATTGGACACAATCTAGAAATAGAATCCTTTTGTTTCATCCCTGTGTCATGACCCATGCTGTGCATGCCAGTTTTTTGTTAAGTTTCCCTTTGTGTGTTGTCTTTCGCTGGTTTTTGTCACATCCTGTTTTATTTTGAAGGTTTATGTTATGTTTCTTTGTTTACTTTACTTCCTGTGTTTTCCCGCCCTTGTGATTGTCTGATGTGTTTCACCTGTGTGTCATTAGTGTTCCTGCCCTGTGTATATAAGTCTGTGTCTTCCCCCCAGTCTTTGTCGGGTTGTTGTCTGTGCTTCCTTGCTGTCTGCGTTCTCTTGTCATAGCCATCACCATAGCCCCATAGTGAGTGTTCTTTGTTGCGTTTCTTTGTTCTTGTCTGTGCCATGTTTCATGTGAGTGTTCCTTGGTTTGTCTTTGTTCTTGCTTTGACTGCCTTCATGCAAATGTTTGTCTGCGTCACCCTGCTGGCTGCGTTCTCATAGAAAGTCTAGCCATAGTCCCTCAGTGAGTGTTTGTTGCATTGTCTTTGTTCAAGTCCATGTCTCCGTTCATGTCTGCGTTATCCCTTGGTTTGTCTGTGTTCATGTCCGTGCCGTGTTCCCTTTTCCTTTTATTGTATTTTCTATAGTCTAGTTTCTTTGTTTTGTTACCGCTTGATAGCCGATTTTCAGTTCTTGGTTAGATTGTTCTTTGGTTTTGTTTTTATTTCGTAGTATTGATATTTTCCTCCAATTCTTCAGGAGTGATTTTTGTTTCTGTTGTTTTGTTAGGTTCTTTAAGCCTTTCTTAGCCGTTTGTTTCTTCCTCCTTCGGCAGTGTTTTCTGCTCTTTATTTGATATTGATAGTAGTTCTTAGTCTTGTCCCCAGCTCTGTTGTGTCTTGTGTTCATGTGTTGTCATTCCCTGTGTTGCTTCGTTGTTGTGTGAACCCTTTTACCCTAGTGTGTCTTTCGTCATAGTTCCCTGAGTTTTGGTTTTCTTTGTGTATAATAAATTTGTTAATTTGAATCAAGTGTTCCCTTGAGTCTGCATCTGGGTTCAACCCATAGTTCCCCTAAGTCTTCCCGGGGTCCTCATAGGCACAACAAAAAAATCAATTAAAAATGCACTGTATCAAAATCCAAAACCTGCAGTGTAAGCCAAGCAGAAAGATAAGAAAACATAAGAAATGTGACACAGGAAACAACCAACAACAGCAAACACTAATAACACGAAAAACAAAAAAAAAATTTCAGACAATTTCATTTTACCCTTGCACAGAGGTTCATGAACGCAGTGCAACCCTCTTTTATTTTTCTCATGCACCTCTTCAACAGAGGTGAGCTCTGATGTTTGGCTCAGACCCTCTCTGGGCACCAAATTTCCCAAACCAGGCTCCACATATTTCACAACAAACAGCAGAAGTTAACCTGGTTGTCAGTCCTGTGCCCTCATTCAGTTTTCTCAGGAGGAACTACTTCCATCAGCAGCTGGAGATGCATGGTGATGGGTCCTACATAGAGATCAAAGGTGGCATCAGTGATATTTAAGCCAGTTCGCTGTGAGGTCAGCACCACATGGCACTGTATTCCATTCATTTTCTACCTTTTGGCCACATAATTTCCCCATTTTATCCTACACTGAATGTCAAGAACCAATTTTTCAATAACTTGAACTCAGCTTCTGTATTTCAGTAAAAATAAAGCGTAAACTTACTCATGAGTTTGCGTGCCCACTTGACCTTCCTGTAGACAAAAGGGTAGTAGAGGAGAAGTCCACTGAAGATGAAGATGGTACAGTAGAGATACTCCAGCTCTGGCTTATCAATGATGGGAGCCAGGACTAGGTAACAGGACACCAGGACCATTAGACCTGGTATGACAATCGGTACCTTCCAGTACCAAATCACACAATTATACATGGTACACTGTTAAATATTTACTTTTCCTCTGTCCTGTGAATAGACTGAATTCCCTTAAAAAGTGTGTAATATTACTGTAAGATAGTTGCAGGATTTGTTTTTTTATGTAGGTGTATTTCTGTAACAGGGTCAATTGTTCAGTCGTGTAACAGAGTACACCACAGCAATCGTACACCAGATAGTGTTATAATTACACAAATTTTTTAGTTTTAACCTTACCTGATATGCTAGGCCTCCAGAGTCAATGTGGAAGGTCAGAGTTTGTGTACCCCTACGTTCATTTTTGTGGGTCCCCCCGATAAAAATGTGCCTCCTGTCTTCACCTCTCCGCTTTTGTTGCTGTGCTTCGTGGGGGAGGTAGGGTCACTTTTTCACAAACTTGCTAGCTTAAAGTTTTTGCTGTGGTATGCTAACACATTCCTCTGTTCTTTGATTTGTGTAGGGGCTCACATATATTGATAATTGACCAGAGGATCTTTTCTTATTTGACACTCATTGTCAGAATGGAGAGCCCCTCCAAATGCTCAGCTGGTCCCCGGGGTGCAGCTGTTGACGCACGGCTCAGCTCTTCTCATCCCCTCCACTGTTGCTTTGGGTGATTGCGCTCACTCCCGCGTGCGCACGGGGTGTGGCCAATAGAGCAGTTGTCCCCAACCCCCGGGCCGCGGAGAAAGAAAAAACAGACAATACCAATACCTACTTGAAATATGGATTTGTCGCGA
Source organism: Chelmon rostratus (assembly GCF_017976325.1). Lineage (NCBI taxonomy): Eukaryota > Metazoa > Chordata > Actinopteri > Chaetodontiformes > Chaetodontidae > Chelmon > Chelmon rostratus. The sequence continues at coordinate 9,383,255 of NC_055658.1, read as the reverse complement.
CAGGTGATTGCCACACACCGAGCCCACTCTGCATAAAATGCAGCAACCGGCTCTCTAATGAGGCAATGAAGCCTTCAAAACTGCTTCGCCACTTGGAGATCAAGCACCCTGGATTAAAAGACAAGCCTCCAGAGTATTTTAAAAGAAAAAGACAGGAACACAAAGGACAGAAAAAAATTACTGAGGGCCACCACAACAACAAATGCAAATGCACTGAGAGCATCATACTTAGTGGCTTACCGTATTGCTAAGGCTAAAAGGTATTTATAGGTGTGAACCACCTCCATGCAGTCCCCTTTAATTATGACCGGTTCTGGACACAGCCTGGGTCTCCTAAAGTCCACTACCATCTGCCTGGTCTTGGTGGTGTGAAGGAGCAGGTGGTTGGAGTCACACCATGTGATGAAGTCCTGGATCAGTTTCCTGCACTCATCCTCTTGTCCACTCTTGATACAGCCCACTATGGCTGTGTGATCCGCGAACTTCTGTACATGACAGAGCCCCGAGTTGTACTGAAAGTCGGACATGTACAGGGTGAACAGGATTGGAGAGAGCACAGTTCCCTGCGGTGCTCCTGTGCTGCTGGCCACAGTGTTGGATCTGCAGTCCCCCAGCTTCACATACTGAGGTCTGTCAGTCAGGTAGTCAGTAATCTATGCCACCAGGTGTGTTTCAACCTCTGTCTCTGTCAGTTTGTCCCTGAGGAGCAGTGGCTGGATGGTGTTAAAGGTGCTGGAGAAGACCGAAAATGTAATCCTCACAGCACCACTGCTTCTGTCCAGGTGAGAGAGAGATCAGTGGGGTAGGAAGATGATGGCCTCCTCCACCCCCTTCTACTCCCGGTAGGCAAACTGCAGAGGGTCGAGAGCGTGGTGGATCTGTGGCCTCAGGTGATGTAGCAGCAGCTGTGACATCATCACGTGTGATGTAAGGGCGACCAGCCTGAAGTCATTCAGCTCACCGGGATGTGGCTTCTTAGGGACTGGAATGATGCAGGAACTGGAATGATGCAGGAAAAGCAAATCGGTCTGCAATGGCCGGGAATCAAACCTGGGTCAACTGCTTGGAAGGCAGCTATGCTCACCACCATACGACCATTGCTGCCAAAACTATTCATGAAAAATAACATTCATGAAGTGTTTTATAACAAAAAATAAATAAAAATGTAGAGATAATCGAGAGAGAAATATGGAATTGCTAGTTCTTGTCATTTATTTATTTTTCCAAATGATTCTTTAAATTCATTAACCCCCACTGCTAGTTCCACGTCAATCACCCGATTGGACCCTAAGCCTACACAAGTCATCTAGGTTGAAGCTCTTGGAGACATTACAGATTTGGCTAAGAAGATTGGAGATAATATCTCAGCCAACCTTTGAACCATGCACCAGCCTAGTACTGTCCAGCCGCAGTCTCCTACAAGTCAGTCACCTAGTCATGCTGTGAAATAACTGGTGTGGGGAAGTTGCCCAGTTATGCTTCTGTGTCACCTAGGAGCACTGTTATCGTGGAGCACATCTCTTCCCGTTCGGCTCCTAAGGACATCATGGTTGGACAGGTTGTGGCACCCATGTGGGGAGATCCTTGGGTCCTGATGAAGAGCCTCAACCTGACAAAGAGACAAGTTATGCGGCACCGCAATGCAAGAGTGGCAGATGTATTTCCTTGTATCGCTGTGGACCTCCCCACCTCGCAGAATGTGAGTAGGCTACAGGCTGGTCAGGCGGCTAACCCTGTCTCCAACCCAGGTACCTCTTCTACCCCCTTTCAGCAACTTAAGGATTGTGGATTGGCAGACATCAACCTTGGAGGCTGCGAAGTGTCAGAAAAATGGAAACAGCGGCTGGCTGAACTTGTGCTCACTAACCAGGATGTGCCAGAGAGGTGCTGTCTGAGATGGACTTGAAAGGCATCATCAGTGAATCAGTCAGTGAATATGCCTGCCACTGGTCCTGGTCTGGAAGAAATCAGGAGACTGGAGGATTTGCAGTGACTTTCGCTGGCTTGACGCCAAGACCATAAACGATGCCCACCCGCTGCCCCACCAAGGTGACTCTCTTGCTACCCTTGGTGGAAACACATTTTTCAGCACCATGAATCTCACATCAGGGTTCTACAACATCCCCCTCCATGAGTCTGACAGGCGGTACACAGCCTTTACTACACCTTTAGGCTTGGACGAGTACAACAGGCTTCCCCAGGGCCTGTGCAACAGTCCCACATCCTTAATGCAGATGATGATCAGTGACTTGAACTTCTCCAGTCTATTCGATTGTCTGGATGACTTACTCGTCTTTGCTCCATCTGAGGAGAAAGCCCTGAAAAGACTAGAGACTGTCTTCTCAGGTATCAGAGCCAACAACCTGAAACTGGCGCAGAAGAAGTGCCACTTTCTTTGCAGGTCTGTGAGGTTTCTTGGCCACCTGGTGGACAGCAGTGGTGTTTCAGTTCAGGAGAAGGTGAAGGTCATCTCAGCTTTCAGGAAGGAGGAATGATAATGGCTGCACTCCATCTCAGCAAGGTCAAATCTTTCCTTGGAATGGTGCTGTATTACCAGCATTTCATTCCTAGATGCTCTTCCATCACAAGGCCACTTTACACTTTGACTGCAGGGCAGAAGAGGCGTGGGGAAAGCTTTGTTGGTCTGCAGAGAGTTGGTACCTTCCGTGAACTTACTCCTGAGGATTGGACTCCTGCTTGTGACAAAGCATTTGAAGAGCTGAAGAGCGCACTCCTTAATAGTGCGGTGCTGGCACATCCAGACTTTGATTGGCTGTTCTTCCTCTCCACCGATGCATCCCTTGATGGTCTGGGTGCTGTCCTGTCCCAGGTCCCTGCTGGTGAGGCGAGAGCAAGACCAATCGCTTTTGCAAGCAAATCTCGCAGTCACTTTCCACCCAGTCATCCCAAGGGTTGCTCACTACGTTGACAGGAAACGCAGGCCGTCTAGACGTGAACGCTGCAATGAGAGTCAGCCAACTCTGAGAATCCTCAAGCAGTGGGATAAGCTGACACTCCTGAATGTCATCCTCTATAGGGTCACGAAGGACCCCTTGACCAAACAAAAGAGGTTTCAGTTTGTTGTGCCTGTGCCCCTGAAGGCAGACACGTTGTCTGGTGTTCATGACCTCGCTGGTCACTAAGGTCAGCACACTTTCTCTAGCCCATCAGGGTTTCTTCTGGCATGACACGGAGTAGGTCTGCTGAGGACAGTAACAAGTCTGTGGATGTCCTAGTGATCACTGATCACTTTTATTAAGTTGTCACATGTTTTTTCCTGTCAGGACCAGACTGCCAAGAAGGTAGCCAAGAAGCTATGGGACAACTTTTTCTGTGTTTATGGCTTCCCTTAGCGCCTCCATTCTGAGCAGGGAGCAAACTTCGAAAGCAACCTAGTTGCTGAGCTCTTGAAATTGCCAGGGGTCGACAAATCCTGTACCACGCCTTATCGCCCTGTGGGGAACGGTGGTACAGAGAAGTTTAGCCTCTGGGCAACATGTTGAGATCCCTACTCCTCCGTTCCAAATAGGAATGGGGGGGCAGATGATCCAGGTATGCACCTTTCTACGTGATGTTTAGGAGAGTCCCTAGGCCGCCAGTTGACCTTCTCTTCATGAATGTACTGCATGATGTGACATATGATGCATATGTGAAGTCCCTTTTGAAAGACCTGCACTGTGCCATGGCACTGGTTCAAAAGAACTGCACAGCTGAGGAGAGACATCAGTGTGGCCAGAACAGCAAACAGGTCAAAGGTCAGCCTCTGTCTCTCTGTGACCAGGTGCTGCTGGCAAATAAGGGCATCAAGGGTAAATGTAAGCTTTCTGACAAGTGGTTGCCTGTTGTTCACACTGTGATGGCCTCAAACCAGCCCTGCATATCTACCGGATCAGGGATCGGGAGGGAAATTAACGTGTTGTTTACTGACACCTGCTGATCCAGGTCAACTTCCTGCCCCTGGGTGAAACCTTGGATGGTGATGGTGCTCCTGTGTGCATGCCTGCCTCCAGCGTGATCAATGCCCCTCCTACATCTAGCTGGCGCGAGACTGAAATGTCTGGATTGGAAATTACAGCTGAAGCAGTTGAGCCGTTGATGGTTCCTCTTGTGTGTGGATGCCTGGGGTGATGGCCGCACCGCTTCATGGGTCCATGAGCAGTCGTTCATTGATAAGCCCTCTGGTTGAGACTGTCCTCCTCCTCCCTCTGGGTCAGCCCACCATGCTTCTGATGGTCCTGCCAATGCTTTCCCTGCTCCTTGACCAGAACCATCACCAGCCCTTCCCAATCCATCTCAGGCATAATGCAGATAGCCAATCCACCTCACAGTTTGGCAGTGTGTTGGATTGAGTCCATGGCACAATTTGAGTCCATTCTAGAGGTTGAGCCAAGGCCCCGTGCTGTTATGCATGTGTAAGATGAGATGATCAGAGTGGTGTGCTACTGCCATGTGTTTGTTGCCTGTTCTTAGACCACTCTTTATGTTTTTTATGGTGATATGCTGGGTGAAATATGTTATTTACTAACCTACATTGTTTGGCCTGAGTATGTGTGGTGTATAAGGCACCTCACTTTGTCTGTGGAGTATTGCGAGTTCTTGCTAGGCGCCAAGCAGGTCTCTAATTCTCTTTTCCTGGAGATATATCCTGATATTGTTGTTCCACTTTTTTGTGTTTCTGTTTTCTTTATGGTCAGTGTTTTTAAATGTGGATTGTTTTACAATCCAGAATTTTGTGTAATTCTAGGGGGGGAGTTTAGCAGGGTTAATTGTACAGCAGTGTAACAAAGTCATACACCAGATAGTGTTATAATTACACAAATTCCTTGTAATTAGTTTTAACCTGACCTGGCAATTTAGGCCTCCAGAGTCAATGTGAAACGTCTGAGATTTTGAGTTTGTGGGTCCCCCCTACAAAATATGCCTCCCTATGCCAAACCTCACCTTTACCGGTCTATGGAGCTCCTTCCTGGTAAAGCGCATGACAATGAGAGCCAGCGCTGTCAGACCGAAAAACATCCACTGAGCAAAGCTCAAGTAGTTAATGAGGGTTTTGATGTCTGCTGGGATGATGTAGCAAATAGCCAACATACCCTAAAATAGAGAGAAACCAAACAGTGAAATATCACAGTGCATAGATTATTTATCTGAACCTACCTAAGGTTCCTGTACTGTTGAAATTACGCAAAGATTTCTTAGCAGCTTTAAAAAAAAAAAAAAAAAAACATGCAAAGGTTTAAACGTAAAAACAGTCCAAATCGAAAAGGAGGCTCATTAAATATGTTGGACTCACATTGAATATGAGAGCAGGGGATGGAGTGCAGCGCTTCAGACTAATATAGGACAAGATTTTCACCATGTGACCCCCTCGACCGGACACATAGGCCAGTCTGCGAGTAGAGAAAGACAGAAATATGTTTTGTGTTGTTGAGTTTTCTGTACTACTACTACTGTACTTGTAGTTATTTCTATTTCTATCCCCTTCCTCTTGTCTGTCACGGCCTTTGCACCTCAGTATTCTCACATTCACTTTTAAACTTTGTTTATTTAGGCCTTCTTTCTCCAAAACACAAACAAGAACAAGAACAGACAGGAAAAGTTGATCTTCAGCTTCTGTGTTTCATATATAATGTGACAGTTGTCTCTTTTACCTGCCAGCGGTGAAGCAGCTTCCATTGGCGGCGCCGAATGTCGAGAAGACAACAAAGAGAGGAACAATCCACGACAGAGGGTAAAGGACTCTGTCTGCAAAAGTCTAAGGAGGCACAAGCAAATCTTTCAGAAAAGACGAGGGAGCACAGTTTGAATGCTGTGCTGTTGCTGACATTTAATCTAAAATTCTCTTGAATAAACCAAAAAATGTACGCACAATGTACACATACTGTGAACACATGGAAAAAAGGACTTGCTCCTCTAGCACTTTTTATTAATCTTTAAAACCACAGCGTCAAGTCAACACCAACTACTATCAAAACTCTTACCACGGCAACAGCTGGAGACAGCAGCATTTCAGTGGTGGTCATAACAGTGAAGTAAGCAATATTGACCATTACATAGCACACAGAGACCAGGGGGATCGCAATGAGGATGGCCAGTGGCAAGTTCCTGAGGTTGATTGACAGGAAAACACACTGTGTGCAATATCGTACAACAAAATGTAAAAAAAAAATAGATATATAACGCTCTGCTTCACATATCTGATACAACTCATGAGCTTGAAGATTTAAAAATCATAGCCCTCTTGTGTTTTCACTGTAGCACTGTGAATATTATAGTACTTAAAGTGTGTGCAGCCTCGTCAGACTACGCTGTTCGGACTTTCATTCAAACTTTTCATTCGTCTTACCTGGATGGGTCTTTCAGCTCTTCTGTGATGAAATTCAGTTGACTCCTAAGAAAACAAGGGAATGAGAAAACAGGTTGCCATAAAATAAGAGGTACAAACATTCTTAAATCACAGGCATTTTGTCCTGTAAATAATCCTAACCACACTGAAATATGCATTGACTTCTTCGCCCCTTGGTCATTTATGTGATATTTTACTCTCTTTTACCTCTAATAGGGCTTAATGCTACATAGGCATAGCTATAGCTTGACATGTGCAGCCTCTGTTGTGGGGCCTATATGACATGAAAATGAAAGCAGAATGGTCACGTGAGGCCAAAAAACCCACTCATGACCATTCAGAAGTGAGTTGAACCCAAAATGGTCTGCTGGTGTTCTCTAAACACTTCTAAACCAACACAGGCCTCTTTTCCTGTGCAAATACAGACTGATATCCAACACAGTTCCAACCAATGCAACCAATGCAACCAAAAGTAAATACAACCAAAAGCAGTGGTGGAAAGTAACTACATTTACTCAAGCACTGTACTTAATGTTATGTCTCGTCATGTCTGTTGAGGTGTTTGTTTCACTGGCTTTAAGTTTTGTCTAGCACTTCCTGTTTTATTGTGACCCTTGACTTCCTGGTGTCCTTCCCGCCTGTCTGATTGTCTACTACCTTGTGTATATATTGTCTGCATTCCCCTTGTCCTGCGCCAGATTGTCTTGTGAACCCTGTGATCCTTGTCAGTCTAGCTTTGTTACCTTGCTAAACTTAGAGTACCTTGTCAGTCCTTTGATTTTTCTAGTTTTTGAGATTGTCAATGACCTTAGCGTCTTTTGTTTGTCTTTTTGATCACCAAGCGCCTTTTGTTCATCGTTATATTACCTGAGTGTATTTTTATTAAAACCAGCCTTGAGCTCTTTTTCTACCTTGGTGTCCAGAGTTGTGCACTTGAGTCCAGAACCTTGTGCCTGAGCGCTTGTGATAGTACCATCTGGCCAAACATGTACTCAGCCGACTCCAATCACCTAAAGAACCCCTTGACCACTCAGGGGATCATCCTCCACCAACATGAGGACCAGCTTCGGCCAGAACCATTTGCCACAACCCCACCATTCCCACACTCCTACATCGCCACCTTCCAGTGCGGAGGAACCCATGCGGACAGGAAGAGCCAAGCTGAACACTGAGGAGAGGCGCCGTCGCAAAAGGGACAAGGCTTGCTTCTACTGCGGGGAGCAGGGACACCAACTAGCGGACTGTCAGGTTAAAGAGGGGACTTTGTTTTTGTATATCTTGACGACATTTTGATTTTTTCTCCAGACTTGAACTCCCACCAAAACCATGTCCGCCAAGTCTTGACTTGCCTGTTGAAACACCATCTATATGTCAAAGCGGAGAAGTGCGAGTGTCATTCACAGACAGTTTCATTCCTGGGATATATCATAACTGAAAACTGAATACAGATGGACCCAGAGGCATTGTTTCCAACCGAGGTCCACAGTTTGTTTTCACTTTTCTGTTTTGTCACATTTTAGGGGCCACGGTGAGCCTGACATCCCTTTACTGCCAAACTGAGCAGTTGTATCAAGAACTTGAGACCTGCCTTCGCTGCTTAGTGTCACAAAATCAAACCTCCTAGAGTGATCGCTTGACATGGGTGGAATAAGCCCACAACACCCTCCCTACTATATCCACCGGTATGTCACCGTTTCAGTGTGTTTATGGTTACCAACCTCCGCAGGAAGTAGGTGTTCTTTAAACCCATGCCCTGGCAAGACGGTGTTGATGCACTTGGGCAGCAACAGGGAACATGTTGCTTAGGAACCAGGCACGGGTGAAGGCAGTGGCTGACCATCACCGCAGGGTGGCAACCCTGGATCTCCATGTTCACTCACCGAAATTGTCACCCAGGTTTGTGGGACATTCCCCATATCCAAAGGTATTAATCCCGTGTCTATACGCCTAAAACTCCCAAGGTCCATGAAGGTCCATCCCACATTCCACATGTCTAAACTGAAACCAGTCCAAGAAAGCCAGCTGGTCCCCGCAACCAAGCCCACCCCCACACCTGGTGGAAGGAGGTCCAGTCTACACGGTCAAGAAACTCCTAGCTGCACACTGACAGGGTCTGGGTTTATGAAACTTGAGTACAATTTTCTTGTACTTTACATTGTAAGCTTCTTTATCCTTCCACAGCTGTAGTTACTAGTTTCTTGTTGGATTAAATGCAGACTGCCCCTCACTGGGCCCCACTGCAACATGGTATCAGTACAGCGAGAAAAGGGTCATCGTCAGATCATCAGTCTGTTAGTTTACAGAGGAGCGTGGTCAATCCTAGACATACTGTTACAAAACAGAGTGAAGTGTAACTGTTACCATCCACTATAGGCCCAAAGCCCATTATACAATGCAAGTCCAATTGCTCCAACAGACGACGATGAGCCATCGAACGCATTCGAGAAAGTCTCTGTTTTTCCTGGACACAAACAAACAATGATGCATTCATTAATATAAACGATTGTTATTGAATGTTTCATTCAAGGACAAAAAAAAATGTTAATGCAGGATTGAAAATCAAAGACAATGATCGTGCCAGCAGGCCCACCTTGTGCCAGCATAACGATGCCTGCTCCCCCTATAACAAGAATGATGACAAGTTTGGCTGCAGTGAAGAAGTTTTGTACGTAGCTTGCCAGCTTGACACTCAAACAGTTGACAATGACGATCAACACTGAAAAGACACAAGAAAGATACAAAAACACAGTCCATCATTCTGACATCTGAAACCAAACACATCCCTCAAAGAAGTGTGATTATTCATCTCTTCTCTTACCTCAAAGTTTTTCCTTCCCCTTTGATGTAAATGGAAGCAAGGTTATGTAATTCACAATTATTTTCCCTTTGCCCTGTTGAACTTATCTAATAATGTACACAATTAGTCATCACAGCAGAACTTGTCAAGGCCATCAGAGAACTGAGTTGCCCTGTATTTCCCCAGACTCCACAGACAAGATTACATGTTATGTCTCGTCGTGTCTGTTCATGTGTTTTGTTCACAGCATCATGTCTTGGATGCACTTCCTGTTTTATTGTGAAACCTAACTCTCCTTTCGTTTCAGACTATTGATTTCCTGGTGTCCTTCCCACCTGTCTGGTTGTCTGCCCCGCCCTAATTGTTTCCACCTGTTCCTTGTGTATATATAGTCTGCGTCTCCCTTTGTCCTGTGCCGGATTGTCTTGTATACCTTGTCCTGTGAACTAGCCCGTGTTTTGCCTTGTTAGAAGACATCTAGTGATTTGTTTACCTTGTTAAGATCCTTGTTGTCAAGGATGTGGGGATTAAGGGAGCTATGGGTTGAACCCAGATGCAGACACACATGGGGGCAGTGGTTCAATTTAACAATTTATTTAACGAAAGGAAACTAGAAACCGAAACTCAGGGAACTATTTAAGAAAAACACTCACTAGGATAAATGGGCTAAAGACAGGAAAAGTAGACAACACCAGGATACACAGGACAAACACATCGAACGTAGCACTTAATGGATGAACACGAAACTAGAAAAACACTAACAAGAAACGTGGCTTGACAAAGACAATGCTAGATATACACTTACATGAACTGTGGCATGGCTGAAGACAAAGACAATCCTAGAACACAGTTATATGGGCTGTGGCATGGCTAAATACAAGGACACACTTAACACGGACTGTGACAAGGCTTGGGAACATAGACAATACTAAAGAAGCTGGACAAACATTTACAAGAACGCAACAAAGACAAGAACAAAGACGACACAAAGAAAGACACTCACAAGAAACGTGACACGGACATAAACAAAGATAACACAAGGAACACACTTACAAACAATGTGGCATGGGGCAAGATTTTGAAACAGCAAGGGAAACACAGACAGCAAGGTGAGCAGACAACGACCCGACAAAGACTGGGGGGGGAAGACACGGACTTATATACACAAGGCAGGAACACTAATGACACACAGGTGAAACACATCAATCACAAGGGTGGGAAAACACAGGAAGTAAAGCAAACAAAGAAACATAACATGAACCTTCAAAATAAAACTGGATGTGACAAAAAACAGACAAAGACAACACACAAGGGGAAACTTCAACAAAAAAATGGTGTGCTCAGCACGGGTCATGACACTTTTGTCTTTTGTTTGCCTTGTTAAGATCCTTGCGTCTTTAGTTTGCTTTGTAAAGATCCTTGCGCCTTTTGTTACACTTGTGAACCTGATTATTTTTGATTACTCAAACTAGCCTCTGTGCTCAACCTCCTTTGTTCTTGTGTTTTGTGTCTGCCTTTCAGTCCAAAAGACTTGAGCTTCAGAGCTTATCATTACAAACTTTATGAACACATCGTTCACCAGGATAGCTCCCTGTCTTTAACCCTCCTGTTATGTTCGTTTCATAGGAAAAGCATGTTAAAACTTTTTTTAATGTACATTGGAAAGACCTACATATAAAATACAAAACAATTCAATAAACATTGTTTATTTCTCATTATTGACTCCATAACTAACCCTTTGAATCAATATTTAGTGCAGTGGTGTTCTTTACCTCTCATGGTTCAATGAGGATAAATCACTTGTTTTTCATAAAAAGTGCATGTTAATTTTTTTTAATGCACATTGGAAAGACCTACATATAAAAAAACAATTGTTTTACACGACACTGATTTTTTTACATTTTATTTTAAATCTTGAAATGTTTTCTTTTTATCGAGTGAATGAACAAAATAGTGGAGCCAAATGTGCAACAACCTCTAAATGCCATTAGCTTTCATCCACTGTGACATTAGGGCCTGGGTTATAGAGTAGTGGATGTTGCTCTACCCGCTTGTCCCACACTGTCCTAATAACTTCCAGCTTGTCTCTCTCTCTCGTCTGAGAGCCCTTGTCTCTTGATTATAGAATCAGATTTCTCTGGAGAAAATATGAAAGTCTCGAGAAACATGTGGCACAAAATATAGCCCTGCCTCTCTCTGCAACCCACAGACTGGCTGTTGATTGATCCTTTGACTTATACACCCAGCCAATCCTGTTTCTTATGTTTTTTATCCATCTACTTCCACTTCTCCTCCAAAACACGACTTCCTTCTAGATTAGTCATTTAGATAGATAGATAGATAGATAGATAGATAGATAGATAGATAGATAGATAGATAGATATACTTTATTTATCTCAAGCTGGGAAATTGCAGATTAATTAATTAAGGAATGATTTTCTGTACTGATTTTGCATGACCAGCTCAAAAGCTGACTTGATGTCTGTCACACGAGTCAGTGCCATCCTAGTGGGCCCTGGCACTGTCTTTATTATGTTTTCTGTCTGACATATATTTGGGACTGTATTTCAGGGTTGCAAATATGTGAATCATTCTCATTTTATATGTTGATTGCACTTATTAAGCCAAGTAGAAGAAGTTCCATGACAAAAAATACTTTTAACATTTTTTTTACTTTAAAATGGGTCAACTTGACCTGGCATGACAACAGGGGGGTTAAATAGTAACTGACGAATGTTGATAATTTTTCTTCTCATGCACATCCCAAGTTAATTTGAAAACAGAGAGCCAATGGATTTGGTGGGTGACCTGTATGAACGTTTTTCACAATGTAGGGGCAGTGGAAACAAGCTGCAAACACAACACTTACATGCTATCACATTAACTTGTTAGCAAACAGTTGCTTTGTTCCATATGTTGCATGAATTTAATGTAGGAGACGTGATCAAAAACTTTGACAGTAGCTACTATTATAGGCCTGATGTGTAATTTAACTCACGTCGATTAAAGGGAAACTTACATATAGCAGCTGCTGACAGACACTTGGTCACAAGAAGGGGAGGTGTACAGCCGGGGTAGAAGGGAGTGGAGGCATATTTTGCAAGGCTCAGTGTGATGATGGCAAAGGAGGAGGGCTTCAGTACCATGACGGTGGTCCAGGAGTAAAGGTATGCAACAATGGAGCCAAAAGCTTCCATTAAATACGGGTACTCTCCTCCTGATTTGGTGATCATGGTGCCAAGCTCGGCATAGCACAGCGCTCCTGTGTAGCCACACATAAGAGCACACACACACACACACACACACACACACACACACAGGGAGAGATGAAAAACAAACTTGTTTTATAATTGTTTCTACTAAAATTCTGTACTTTCTCCCATTGAGAAGCATTTTTTTTTGCTCTCTGCTAAACACACTTAAAGTCAAAGCCTGTCATGTTTTCAATCTTAAATCTGTGGTAATAACTTTATCTCTAAGAATAATAATGCAACTCCAATGACAGAGAGTAGCCTATAAGACTAAAGTTTACTAAAATCGAGAGTTCATGTGAAATGTTATACAACATATTTCACAATTTGACGAATGAAGATGCTCTGCAAAATAATATGGTACTCAAAATAATGAGGTGAGTTTAAACAGAGTATTTCACAATATCATGGTTGTATATTTAATTTATTAAGATCTATTATCTATTCAGAGATTTTTAATAAGACTGTATTTATTAACGCTAAACAACACCATAATCAGCCCTTTTGTTTCAATCAGCCCTGATCAAGAGGGTCTCTGCTGTTAAAAGTTACAGATCTTTCAGAGGACTGGGGGCTATTGTAGGTTTATTTTTCATGTAGTTTTTCACTGATGTTACTGTAGTATTTGTCTTTGGCATTGGAAGATTTAATAGCTAACTGGGCCTAAAAGAGACCAGGCAGTAATGGCGTCTTTTACTATCATGTATTCTTGCTGCTCTGTGCTACTTGAAAAACATCAAGCACTGAATGTCCTGCAGGATTTCTTTCAGGTGTTTCTCATGTTCTGTCCATCATCACATACATACATGAGGGAATAGTATATTCTACTCATAGCATATTTTACCCTTAATACAACAAATAATATATAACTAATACACACACTAAAAAACATTGGGTTAAAAAGTCACCCATTGTAGGGTAAACATAACACTGGCACAGTACTGGGTTAGCTTTTAAAACGCTTGAATGTTGAACAGCCTTAACTGCGTCAGTGCTGTATAGACCCTTCACTGCATAAATAGTATACTGGGTCACTGGATCAAAACAACCACTCGGTTGGGTGGTTTTATGACCATTGGTACTGGATAAAATAAACCCAGTAATACATTGGTGCTGTTGTTGTACTGTTACCTTGTGAGGCAACTGGATTCACAAGATCACAGGAGATCAAAAAATGCTAGAATCCATCTCACCAGACTTCAACTTATATGTAGACTGTGGCAGAAGCACAGTTGTTTGGACCAGTGAGCATCGTATGAGGAAGCTGCGGTCAGTGGTAGCAGGTCATCCAATCACCTGCAAAAAGTACTTTTTCCATGGACAGCTTGCCAAATGGTTCTGTGTGGTGAACTATCTGCCACATCAGGTTATTGAACAAACAGGATAAAAGTTCAACCCAGTGTTTTTTAGTGTGCACTAACGACATGGACTGCAACAATGACTGTGTATTATATCATAAGTCCTGATATGTTTGTATGTTGTATGTTTGTTTGTGTCCTTGTTCTCGGTGTATTGTATTATGTAAATTGCCTGTAACTCTCTGAAACAGGAGTCGACTTCCGGTTATGGAGCGCTGCTGACAAGTCGCAATAAACTTGGCTCCAGGCTAGCTTCCTGAAATAGCACCTGAAAAACGACTGGCGGCCCATCAAACTCTCTTATTACATTTCGTAATCCTTCGTCAGAAACTATGCCACCGAAAAATCTCAAACCTGGACAACAACAACCATCCAAAGTGCAACAAAACGACAAGACTAGCATCGCAGCAGGCAATCCTAGCACTGATGCTAGCGAGAGTGAGGGTGAAGCTAACGCTAGCGGACCGTCAAACAGCATTATACTGGATGCGATTCGAGGAGGACTGGGGAGACGGAGAAGAGAATTTTACAGGCTGAGGAAGACATAACTACTCTCCAACAGAAATTTGCACAGCTAGAGGGAACAGTCGGAATATTAAACAATAAAATACAGAACCAAGAAGATCGAGCGAGACACTCAAACCTGAGACTAATTGGTCTCCCTGAAAAAACTGAAGGCACAGATATGTGTAGCTTTCTGGAAAGCTGGCTTCCTAAAGTTTTGGGCGAAAACTTCACCTTCACCCCAGCCATTGAACGTGCACATCGGATTGGCCAAGATAACTCAAACAGGTCTTCAGCACCCAGACCGATCATCATTAAATTTTTGAACTACAAGGACCGTGAAAAGACACTGAGAGCGGCCAGAAGACTGAAGGAAGTCCGATATGGAAGTCAGCTTCTTCCCAGACCTCTCAGCCGAAACTCGCCAGCGTCAGCAAGTTAAAGCCCTATGAATATCCGCTCCAGACTGCTTTACCCGGCTCACCTGGTGGTCACCCACACCCGTCAGCGCCTGGTTTTCAAGTCAGTAACAGAGGCTGAAGATTATCTTCGTGAGATAGAAAGCACGTCACCAGCTTCACCCACAACCTGAGAGCTCAAAAGATTTCTGCTGAGTACTTTTTGTTTCTTCCCATATCGCCGCAGATGTGTGTAAGGTAGAGTCAGTCTGAACACTCTGGACACAAGGTATGATTTTTTTTTTTTCGCCATTAAGTACATGGGCACCTTTAGCGTGTGGAGATGGACTCTCAGTGTAATAAATATAAAAATTTCTGCTTTGAACATACCACGAAGTTGGCCTGAAGAGACACTTATCATTCTCCCCTTAGTAGAGAAAGCTGGGGGAATATGAACAGTGGCTGTTTTCTTTTTCTCTTTCATTCTGCTTTTGATTTTACTAAAGAATGAGCCCAGTCTATTTGTTTTCATTGTTAGCGAGCCTAAACACAATGTGCGAGAAGTTGAAATACGTTGCTCCTCATAGTGTGGATCAAATGTTTTGCATAACCAGTGTTAACTACACTCTGTGTTGTTTACATGTGCTTCGTTTGGGGAAGTACATGAGGGGTTCATGGGCAGACGTTTCTTTTCCTTTTTTCCTCCTTTTTTTCTTTTTTCTTTTTCTTTTCGTTTCTTGGTCATGTTATCTTAAATTACAACGGAAAAACAAATGGTTTATAATCCAGTGATTAATGGATCACAATTAAAAGTCTCCAGCTGGAATACAAGAGGTTTGAATAAACTGGTAAAACTCAAGCAGGTGCTGAACAGGTTAAAGCAAATGAAATCGAACATAATCTTTTTACAGGAAACTCATCTGGAACAAAAAGATATTAACAGAGTTGAAAAAAGGTGGCCAGGGCAAGTTTATTCTGCCTTCTTTACTTCTCATGCTAGGGGGGTCATGATACTAATTCATAAATCAGTCCCCTTTCACTTAAAAAATAAATATACAGACCCATCAGAGAGATATATTATACTCAATGGCAGCATAATATCCACCCAGGTCCACCTAGTCAATATATTGATCGTTCTACTGGTATTGATACATCTCACCAACAAACAAGACAGACTATCAAAAAATTCATGGTTGATTTAAATGTAACTGATATTTGGAGCTACCTTAAACCCAATAAAAAAGATTAATCATGTTTCTCAAGTACATTTAAAACCTACTCTAGAATAGATTATTTTTTCATTTCTAATGGCCTGCTCTCAAAAATTGAGAAATGCTGGTATGATAGTATATTGCTGTCTGACCATGCTCCAGTTTTCCTAATAATGCAAGTGCCTGGTATAACCTCCTCACCACCTAGATTTCGGTTTCAGTCTAACTGGCTCCAGTACCCAGACTTTGTGAAATTTTTGGAGGGGAAAATAGATGAATATTTTTCTCTAAACACAAATCAAACTAGTGCTTCAACAAAATGGGAGGCGCTCAAGGCATACTTGAGGGGTGAGATAATTAGCTATAACAAATACAAATCCAAGGCAAACTATGTGCAATTGAACACCCTTGAACAATAAATAAAGGAGTTAGAACAGGAAGTATATCACAATAATATTCCAGAAAAACAGCAGGAACTTCTTCTGTTGAAATCTCAATACAATGAATTAACTACAAATAAAATAGCTTCTAATCTATTATGGTTGAAACAATCATATTACAGCCAAGGAGAAAAAGCTGGAAAGCTATTAGCATGGCGAATTAAGAAGATACAAACAAACAGAGCTATTACTTCTATCATAACAGAAGATGGGAAAACCCTACTTAATCCAATTGATATTAATACTGCATTTAAAGAATATTATCAAGATCTGTATAAATCTGAATACCCAGACAGCTCAGAAGAACAAAATAAATTTCTAGACCAGCTTCAATTTCCAACCTTAACTACAGAGGCTAAAACTAATCTTGAAAAGAATTTAAGTATTGAGGAACTACTTGATGCATTAAAGAGCATGAGTAGTGGGAAAGCACCAGTGAGACAGAGCACCATTTGTCCTTTTTTGCAGATGATATTGTTGTGTTTTTAACCAATTTGGGAACCTCAATTAACGCGCTTTGTGATCTTTTGAAGAGGTTTGGCCAGTTTTCTGGCTACAAAGTTAACAACAGTAAAAGTGCCTTATTATTATTGAATAAAGAGGAGAGAGAGTCACTCCCAATCCATACACAATTTGCCACTGCCCCAACAGGTTTTACGTACTTGGGTACTTGGTATCAAAAATATCAAAAATATTATACCAATTAATTATGACCCTGTGCAGAAAGAAGTAGGAGAATCACTGGACAAATGGAACTCGATGCCTATTTCTATGATAGGACGAATCAATATCATTAAAATGTCTATACTGCTTAAGTTTTTATATCTCTTTCAGTCAGTCCCACTCCCCCTACCGGCCTCTTTTTTCTCCACGCTTAAGAACAATTTTTCTAGTTTTATATGGAACAACAAGCGCCCTAGACTGCCGCTTTCCCTTCTATACTTACCATATGAGCGTGGAGGACTTAAATTGCCTGATATGAAACTTTATTATTGGGCTGCCCAACTTCATGCTGCTGTGTATTATTTTCTACCCACAGAGATTCCAGCTTAGATTAAAATAGAAAAAAATACGTTAGAACTTCCATTACACCTGTACCATTATTCCGCACAAGTTAAGACACTAATAAAATGTACACATAATCCATTCCTCAGAAACACAATATTAGTTTGGCATGAAGCCCATTATCTCTTAAATGAAACTCCTAAACTTTCATGTTTCGCACCTATTAGGGGAAATGATAACTTCAAAGCAGGGAGACATGATATGGGATTTAAGCACTGGATGGAAAAAGGGCTAAGCAAAATAAAAGACCTGTATAATGAAGGGAATCTAATGTCTTTTCAACAACTAATTGATAAATATGCCCTTTCCAGGAAGCACTTTTTTTAAGTACCTACAAATTAGGAGCTTTATATACTCCCAAATCAAAACCACTACAGAACCTACACTATCTACAATTGAACAATTTGTGCTTAATCATTTATGTGGTAGAGGTCAGCTGTCCAAGTTTTGTGATATATTATTATCAGTCTCTAAGGAAAACTCCAGTTCATATCTATCTGCTTGGAAAAATCTCCAACTAGATATCTCTGTAGAAGACTGGGAGAGCCCAAACTCAAACTATTAGCACCAGATGCAAATTGTTACAGTATAAGTGGCTACTCAGGACTCATATCACTCCAGTTAAGCTACATCATTTTAATCCTGATATTCCAGATACTTGCATTAAGTGTACTGAAGAAATTGGCCCCCTTTATCATTGTATGTGGGAATGTAAAAAGCTCCAGATATTCTGGAAGGAGGTCCTAGAACTTATTTCTAAACTAACTGGAAGTGTTGTCCCCATGGAAGCTGTAATATGTTTATTACACATATACCCTGAAAATTTTTCAGCATCTGTGAGGAAGCACAAACTAATACATTTCTGCCTGTTGCAAGCCAAACATGTGATCGCTTTAAATTGGAAAGAAACTCAAAGACCCAACTCAAGACAGTGGACTAGAGAGATGTCTAGCAGTCTGGCATTAGAGAAATTAACTTAATAGTTAGAGGTAAAGTTGACGATTTTTATGAAATGTGGACACCTTTTTTTCTGTTTTATGAATAACATGACTGTATGAATGCCTGACAATTAAATGGGGAATTAAACAGGGATGGCACCTACAATTACAGCTGGAGCTCTGAGACAGAAATCAAAATAGAGAGACAGACATCTCTGATGATGATTGAAGTCATCTATTGGTTTGCATGCTGTTCTCACCCAGAGTGGATAACACGCCACATGCAGCCCAGATGAGGAGGCAGGGTCCCACAGCTCCCGAGTACAGCAGAACAGCATCAGGAGAAATGAAGATGCCCGAGCCAATCATTGTCCCCACAATCAGGCAAACGCCACTCAACAGGCCAACCTGAGCACACGCATGACGAAACAGTGGTGGAGATGTTACTTCAGTGCTCACATTTGAACTTTCTTGAATCTTACTTTCAGTGAACTTCAGCCAGAAATGGCTGAAAGAAACTTTCTTTGAATGTTCTGTGCTGCTACATCTACAGTGATTAAAACATCCTGGGTTTTATGTTGTGATAAAGTATTCTAGTATTCTGCTTAATTAGGTGGGGGCAAACCCAAAGCCAATGAATACTGGACTTACATTTACACCAGTCTGGTCTTACTGGACTTACAGGACACCTGATTCTCATGTTGCTCTGTGCCTGCTGGATGTGACAATGTGGCTCGATGAGACATAAGAGCTTTTAATGCAACTTTAAGAAAAAAACTATATGTTAATGTCATAGGTTTGTTTCTTCTTACTCTAAGCAATTTATACATGTTTTGTAGAAATGATTCTCAGCTTCTTTCTATTTCATTTTGTAATTACAATCTTAGCCACGCTAGCGGAGTGGATGGATGGATGGATGGATGGATGGATGCCAATGCCGATCATTCAGTTGGTCCACAACTTTTGGAAAGATTGAGATGATGTTTATTTTAACATACATTCATGAGCCCTTTTCAAACAGAGATCCTGCAGTGCTGCTGTTAAAAACACCCACCATTGCTCCAGATTTGCTTTTTTACATTGAACTGAACAATGTTGGCAGGGTTATGGCTGTTCCTGCTCAGCCTGTAGAGACACTGCGTCAGCTTCACCTCACCAGCTCCTCTCCTCTGGCTCTGCAGCAGTTTTTCAGACCCTCAAAGATCGTTTTACCTCATCACCCATCCTCAGGGTGCCTGATTCAGAACAACAGTTTGTGGTTGAGGTGGATGCCTCCAGTGTTGGGTTGGGGGCCGTCTTGTCTCAGCACTCTGGCACGGAACAAAAGCTCCATCCCTGTGCCTTCTTCTTCCTGTCCTCTGCTGAGAGGAGTTATGACATTGGTAACAGTGAACTGTGCCTCTGCCCAAGCTCCCCACTGCTAAGGAGACTGCTCAGTTGGTGCTGCTCCATGTATTCCGCAGACACAGTCTCCCTGTTGATGTGGTGTCAGACTGTGGTCCCCAGTTTTCTTTTGTGTTCTGGAGGTAGTTCTGCAGTCTGCTGGGTGCTACCACCAGTCTGTCCCCTGAATTCCACCCCCAGACTAATGGACAAACTGAGCGCATGAACCAAGAACTGAAAACAGCCCTGCGGTGTATGGCCTCTCAAAACTCCTCCTCCCGGTCTTCAAAATGATTGTGGGTTGAATACGCCCACAACTCCCTTGTCTGCTCTGCCACCGGCCTCTCTCCATTTCAGTGTGCATACGTCTATCAACCACCACTGTTCCCAGACCAAGAGAAGGAGAATTCTTGTCCCTCTGTCCAAGTCTTCATCCATCACTGCCACAGAACATGGCTCCAAGGTCGTTCCACCCTTCTTCGCCAACTGCCGCCGTACTACTGCACCTCCCTACCAAGCAGGTCAGCAAGTGTGGCTCTCCACCCAGGACATACCTCTCAGAGTGGAATTGAAAAAGATGTCACCTAAGTTCGTTGGGCCTTTCACGATCCCGAAAGTCATCAATCCAGTGGCAGTCCGGTTGAAGCGGGGTACAGGTCTCCAATACCTTGTGGATTGGGATGGTTACGGTCCCAAAGAGAGGTCCTGGGTTCCTGCTCGCCATATTGTGGACCCCAGTCTCGTGGCCAACTTTCATCAGCAACACCCCGACCAGCCAGCCAATGAGTCTGCTCATTGAGGGACCCGCATCTTGTCCCCACCTGTCCAGGATGTTGTGGACTGTTCTATGGGGCAGATGTCTGATGTCGGGAGACCTCACCAGCTCCTCTCCTGTGGATCCGGACCTTGAGACTCCATCTCAAGGTCCGGATCCACTGCCAGCCCTCATCTGAACAACCTCCCAGGAAATCTTCCTACTGCAGTGAGCTTGTGCTATTTCCCCTCCAACACACTCATTGAGCCTATTGAAAAATGTGGACAATTACTTGCTCACGAGCCCCACTGCATTCCCTGCCTGCCCCATTGTTCTAGTGGTAGCTCATCCGCCTGCCCCATGGGGGACCCGAGTTTGAACCCTGCCTGATGCATCTTGTGGTTAACTGTGTTTCTACATTTATCTGCTGAATAAAGACTGTATGACTGTAAAGACTGTAATACTGTGACCTGGTTCATTTGTACTGCCTGGTACTCAGTTCTTGCCCCCATTGCTGTAAAAAGATATGGATGGTGGGATCCTACGGTGTAAACATCTAATATGACTTGTTCTCAGGAACACACACACACAGGCACTCACATCTTTTTGAAGCACTGTAGCCTTCACAGGCTTCTTGTCTTTAGCCTGACAGTCCACTTTGTGGCCAGTGGAGCCGTTCTGAGACTCCTTCCTCTCCCCAATGCGCTCTTCATCCATTTCAATCTGCTGGTGCACCAACACAAATGCAAATTTTATACCATGAGCTTTTACAAGAGTTATCTAACCTAACCTTTCTTGTCTTTTAAAAGACAATCAAAATCAGAACAAGAATCAGTTTCGGCTTTATTGTGCGTGTGCACATGCAAGGAATTTGACTCTGGTTCAAACATGGCACTTAACATACTTGCAGAAGAAGAAAGACATGCAGCTCAACGTGGACAAAAACAAAAGACTGAACAATACGTTAATAAACAATATTTTACCAAAGAATGATGAGCCAATAAACACTATATGCAATGTGACAGTGACAGTCACACAATGCACAAGGTATGTTAATGTTTACAGAGAGACACGTAGCATCCTGCTGCCTGCACTGCATTTCCCTCTCATCCAGCTACACAATGAGGCTCAAACAAGCAAAAACAACTCAGCGAAAATCCACCCAAAGCCAAATGTATTTACATTGTTAATCCTGTGATCTTACTGATTGTGTTACTGCAAAAGGCCATGATTCAGATCTCCTGCACGGATTCTGACTTTGGGTTTGATTTTGCACAGTGTTCATTTAGGATTCTCAATATCACTGTGGATCAGTGCTTCTGAGGCAGAATCAAGTGATGTCTCACAGCACTTCGCTGTCAGATCAGTTCAAGTCTTAGAGAGAGACTTCATCTACTGAAAAGCAGCTAAACGTCTTTATTCTGGTTTAGGGGGATTTTCACTTTGCTGTAAAAGGACCACCTTCATTTCCAAGAAGTCACACACTGTTTTTTGTGTGAAGATTTTACGTTTAAAGTTAAGTCACTGCAAATTTCAGTAGACGTATCATGCGGCGGTGAGTGAAATTCCTGTGCTATCTTGGTACAAAAAGATGCAGACTAGTGTGTGTTTTAAGGACAAGAGTTGCTGAAAATGGGTTTGCAAGAACAGCAGATTACTTTTCTATCACATTAGTGATCCACTCAAAATAGAATTATCTGTATTGTCAACATTTTTATTTGAATCTATATGATTTTAAGATGTCCTATAAAAGTGAATTTCTCCATTGTGAGAATCATAAAGTCTTATCTATCTTATTTTAACACACACCCAGTCCACAGTTTAACTTTGAAGTGTGTGACAAATACAAGACACCTTTCTATCTTGTTCACGAGATACCAGTAAAGACAGAATGACTTCACTGAATCTGACAATGATGTTGTCAATGTACTAATTGATGCATGTTAATAAATAAATGAATGAAAAAAATATATTTATATTTCAACAGAATTGTCACTTACATTTGAATCGCACGAAAACCACCTCAGTGATGCTCCATGAAGTTTAATGAAACAGAGCAGGAATGTCTGACACAAATGAAAACCTCCCTGCCACTGAGCACACTCCTCCAGTGGGAGGGTCCCACGTCTGATTGGACATCATGGATAGCTGGATAGACGAAAGGGAGGCAGGTAGGGAGAGGGCACCCAAGATAGTTAGTTTCTGAGTTAATGAAATCCACTGATCAGAGCGAGGTGGGGAGGGGAGGTGGCTGGTTTACCAGCTAGTAAAAGAAAAAGGAATTTTCATCAACAGTTCGTTCACATTTTCTTTATATTTACATAACATGAGTATCATTTCTACAAAATCTAAAATACGTTGCGTGACTAAAGCTCTAATCAGGAGTAAGACTAAAGTCAGAATATGGCTGTTACATTGTAACAGGTGTGTCGTTACATTACAGTAAGAAAAGCATGTGATAATGCCTTTAAACTTTTTATTATTATTTTGTTATTAAGTTGGTTTTGAGATGAATCACTTCATCTGTTGCTCAGGTAACAGTGCAGTAACCCCATGAAGATGCTGCAAAGGCTCACAAAGTTAGAGGTGACTGATCTGAAATGAGACATTTTATTTTATTATTTTCATTAGTGTTAACTAAACTAACTAAACTGTGAACTAAAATGTGCAGATCTGTCGATTGTCCTCCATAGCACATGACTTTTGAGTACAAACTGGATGAATAAGGCATGCTTAATACTGAATTTATCTCTGTTTAAAACCAAAGTTAGGAATAATTCAAATAATTCAGCATTTGATGAAAAGCAGAGTGTAGTAGGATATATTGCTGGGTTACATAGAACACAATTTATTTACACTACTAATAATAGCCTAAAAGTCTTTCTTCATTCAGACAGTTATATTAGGATTTGATTTCTGTGTTTTAGCACTTAATCTAAAGGATAACAACCTCGACAAAATGACAGAGGCAACAATCTGGAGGTGTTACTGTCTAATCCTCTGTTGATCTGTAACTCTGACGTCCTCCTGTGACTGCAGCTCTTGAGGCACTCAGTGAAATACAAAAGACGTGTTTTAATGTAAGAGAATTTGAATATCTGCCGCAGAGAGACAGCCTTGCTTGCTCGTGGTAATCTGCTAACACTAGAACACTTTGGCATATGAACTCAGTAACCCTGAGACCTTCTGACCAATAACAGAGTGCAAGTTTCAGACACATTCACTGGGGCTTAGGATCTGGCTAAGTGCATTTCCAGCAAAAAAAAAAAAAAAAATCAGTCTTGGTGAGTCTGTGTGCTTTCACCACTGAATATCAACTTACTCAGGCAGAAACTACCTGTGAGAAAGCAATAGTCAGTCACTGACTGTATTCATTACCTTGCATTGCGTTCCTCCAGTTACAGCTGAGAGTGCAAACTGCGTGCAAAGGAAGTCTTACAATAAGATAAGATATACTTTTATTGTCCCGGTGGGGAAATTTTTCCTGGACTTCATCCAGCTGCAGTTTACAG
This sequence comes from Chelmon rostratus, assembly GCF_017976325.1. Classification (NCBI taxonomy): domain Eukaryota; kingdom Metazoa; phylum Chordata; class Actinopteri; order Chaetodontiformes; family Chaetodontidae; genus Chelmon; species Chelmon rostratus. Next base: position 9,359,301 of record NC_055658.1, on the reverse strand, counting down.
GTGTAAACAGAAAAGAGAGAACCAAACAAGAAAGAACAGCAGCGACATACTTCACAGAAGTAAATATATATATGTATATAAACAAAAGTATATTAAAAATATATCAATACACACACATATATATCCACATATAAAATATATAAATACACACACATGTATATATACGTATATACACACATATGTATATACATACATACATAAGAGAGCTGAGAGCTGGTTAACTTGTGACTGAAGAAGGTTCAGGAGGAAGAGATGTTTGAAGCTCCATCAAGCAGTTCAAGTAAATCACTGTGTAATACCACCCAGTGCTGAAGGACACTTCCTGCCAGGGCTTATTTTGAACACACACACACACACACACACACACACGCATGCACACGCACACACACACGAATCAAATCACATTAGCATTAATTTACCATTTCTCATATCTAATTTAATAACTAACATTTCAGCATCTTAGTTTCATACATTCCTGTGTTTAAATGAAAAAAATACAAAGCTGCATGCTTTATTCTTCAATTTTTGCAGCACTACAATGAGTGGAAGAAAATAAGATACCCAGCGTTGTAATCGCCTGTTGGCTTTTTCAAGCATCAGGTCTGGAGTGTCGTCATGCAGGCAGGATACTGTGTATGAAATTTTTCATGACATCTATACAGTATTCAAAGACATGTAGGTGTTGGTGGAATACAGAGTCATTAACCGTCTGACAACAGGACACACAGGTGACATAGTCAAAGCAGTAGGACACTATTTGTATGCAGCTGATCAGTGTAGCAGGCTTATATTCATGACATGGAACTGAGAAGCAATCTGCCCCTCCCACACTATCAGCAGCAGGATAGATGATGCCTCATTTTGTCAAGCACACTTAGTCATTCATGAAAACACACACACAACAGAATCACAATTCACATTTCCATGTGATCGAAGGGAGCAGCCTTACATCTACAAATACACATTACTACAAATAAGTTACTGGTCTCTTTCTGCAATGCCATCAAATCCCTGAACTCCACTGATACTGAATGGATAGTTGTCTTGCATCACCTCAAAAGCACCCAAACCACATGAAGACAAAACTTTTTTTTTTTCATAATGGATTTACTTTTTCTTCTCAGGACCCAAATGAAAGATGTTGTTCTTTCATCCTGTGACCCAATGCCCATTAAAGAGTGATGAAACAGAATGTAACTGCTCGTTTTCATTCTAAATTTTCAAAAAATCCCTAAAATATAGGAGGAGGAGATGATGTGAGCCAGGGCTTTTATGTTATGTCACGGCTCTGTGTTTTGAATCACAACTCCATCTTTGGGCTGGCCTTTGACTGGAGAGTCCTGCATTGTGTCAACATGTCTTCAGCCTTCATACGGGACCTGCTGAGATGATTCTGCAGGACAGCAGGATCCTTTGACCAAAGTGCCATGCACATTTCAGCGGGGCCAAACGCAACAGGCTACATAGCAAACATGTTGCTTCTTTGAACAGCTCCAACCTAACATGACAGAAGTTACTAAGCAGCTTCTCTGCAAATGTCCTCTCATTCAGCACAGCCAGTGCAAAGTCACAAGTACCTCCTGGAGGAAACCTTCACTTTGACACCAGGGGACTGACATGGAAGGTGTTTGACTCTGTGTGGAGAGACGGTGTGCCAGTGGAGGGCAACAAAACCAAGTTTCTGCATCGCCTTATTCTTTACACCAGGCATGTCAAACTGATTGCATAAAGGGCCGTGTGGCTGCAGGTTTATGTTCCAACCAAGGAGGAGCACACCAGGCTGGAGTCAATTAATCAGCTGATCTCAGTCTTCAGCTGATAACTAAGTGATCCCTTGATGTTGATTGGTTGGTCTGGTGTGCTCATCCTTGTTTTGAACAAAAACCTGCAGCCACACAGCCCTTTATGGAATCGGTTTGACATAGCTGCTTTATAAGTAGAGTTGAACTACTATTATGAGCAGCACAGACCCTCCGTGTGCCTTTGCACCTCCAGTTATTAGTGCCGTACTGACATCTGGTGGACAATTGAGACCTTGAGGCTGCCAGATCTCTCATTTTATTGCTCTCACACATAACTGACAAACACGATCACACAGCCTTTTCCATAAGAAAAGGGCTAAACATTGTTTTCTTCAAGCATCACATACAACCCACAAATACATGAATTCACACGAATAGTCCAGCAAGTTCATATGCAAAAATCTCACACTACTCTTGTGATGGATATGAATTTTAATCAACCCTTTCTTTTTAAGGTCACAGTTTGTGGTGTCATTGAGGCACAGTCTGTTCAAATGCAAAAAAAAAAAAAAAAATGCAGCCTGTTATTACTCTGACACTGACAGCTAAGCCTATGTCTGTCATATTTTTGATGCTGTAAAAACCCTGTTTACATCAGCAGTGGAACATTTTTTTGTTTTTTGTTTTTAAAAAAAGTGAACTCATTCTTAGAAACTACAGATACTCAGATACATACAGATACAGGATTTTTTTCCAGTCTTTGGCAAACGCTGAAGACATGTGCCATTCGAGTCTCCTCAGCTTGCTGCATTACATGACGTTATCATGATCTTGACCTGAAAACTCACTGATTGTCAGACCTCTATTAAATCTGACATATGGTGTATGTCTTGTGATCTTCAGTTGCCTGAATTGGTGGTGTCATCAGAAGCAAGTGCGTGATGTGAAAGGAAGTCAGTTTTTTTTTTTTTTTTTTTCAGGAATACACAGTCGGGAGTCAGAAATTCTTTATTTTTCATGTCCACTTTTTGCTCAACAAGACTGCACATTTAATAACCACCAGCTAAAACAATGCAGCACTGTGTATCCCAGTGTGAAACACAGGACATCATGCAAACACCATTAAAGAAACTGATGTTTCAGTTTACAACCTCAGCGTAACATAAATAAACATGTTTCCACATCCACATTGCATGAACTGCTGAGCCTTCATGTTATTTCCACAATCCATTTCCCTTTGCTCAAGTGCAGATTCACGCAAATCTTAATCCTCGAGCAGCTCTGCATCACATGATCTTTGGCCCAGTGAAAACATTATTGCACATTAACTATGTGAAAGAAATGTTTAACTTGGTTGTTTAATGCTTCCTATAACTGCTGATTACATTCAAACAAAAAAAGTTGTGTATCTTAAAGGTCCCATATTACGCTCAGTTTCAGGTTCGTACTTTTATTTTGGCTGTCTACAAGATTTTTTTCCATCCTTTCGTAACACATTATTTTTCTCATATTGTCCATTGCTGCAGCACCTCTATTCACCCTCTGTCGGAAATGCTCAGTTTTAGTGCCTGTCTCTTTAAGGCCCCTCTGAAAGCCCAGTCAGCTCTGATTGGTCATCTCTCACAGGCCTGAGCTGGCATCACCTCCATTTGGACTTTGCAACTGTGACCGTGCTGAGGGCATAGCTGAGGGCAGCGGCTGTATAGTTTAGACATCACAACCTTGTAGAAGTCCTGGCAGCTTGTTTTAAGGGACAGTTTCTAAATGCAGGGTACATTTCTCAGTGGATTGAGCATCTTGATTGATTTTTTTTTCTTCATGTGGGGAAAGACATGAGAATATGGTCAATCCAGCTCATCTATGACTTACTGTCAATATAGGACACAATCTAGAAACATGAATCCTTTTGTTTCATCCCTGAACACAAATTAATTTTTTAAGATTCTTTATTGGTTCCCCATTGGCTTCCACAATATTTTCACTAGTCTTCCCGGGGTCCTTATAGGCACAACAACAAAAAAATCTAAATTAAAAATGCACTGTATCAAAAAACCAAAACCTGCAGTGTAAGCCAAGCATAAAGATGAGAAAACATAAGAAAAAACGTGACACAGGAAACAACCAACAACAGCAACCACTAATAGAAACAAAAACAAAAAAAATATTTCAGACAATTTCATTTTACCCTTGCACAGAGGTTCATGAACACAGTGCATCCCTCTTTTATTTTTCTCATGCAGCTCTTCAACAGAGGTGAGCTCAGATGTCTGGCTCAGACCCTCTCTGGGCACCAAATTTCCCAAACCAGGCTCCACGTGTTTCACAACAAACAGCAGAAGTTAACCTGGTTGTCAGTCCTGTGCCCTCATTCAGTTTTCTCAGGAGGAACTACTTCCATCAGCAGCTGGAGATGCATGGTGATGGGTCCTACATAGAGATCAAAGGTGGCATCAGTGCTATTTAAGCCAGTTCACTGTGAGGTCAGCACCACATGGCACTGTATTCCATTCATTTTCTACCTTTTGGCCACATAATTTCCCCATTTTATCCTACACTGAATATCAAGAACCAATTTTTCAATAACTTGAACTCAGCTTCTGTATTTCAGTAAAAATAAAGAGTAAACTTACTCATGAGTTTGCGTGCCCACTTGACCTTCCTGTAGACAAAAGGGTAGTAGAGGAGAAGTCCACTGAAGATGAAGATGGTGCAGTAGAGATACTCCAGGTCTGGCTTATCAATGATGGGAGCCAGGACTAGGTAACAGGACACCAGGACCATTAGACCTGGTATGACAATCGGTACCTTCCAGTACCAAATCACACAATTATACAAGGTACACTGTTTAGTATATACTTTTACCTCTGCCCTGTGAACACAACCCCAACTGAATTCCATTAAAAAGTGTGTAACATTACGGTCAGTTAATTGCAGGATTGGTTTTATATGCAGGTGTATTGCAAACAAACAAAGCATGAGCGTATTGTAAACTGTCCCATAAAAATGCCAATCAGGTCACAGTCAGTCCAAGACACTTTCACTTTCTTCTGAACACAACACTAGATTCTATCATCTTTGTCGCTTGAAGGTGTGTAAAGATATGGCTTGCAGTTCACAAAGCATCAGACTGCTTAAAACTGCTGTGAGCAGCGGAGGCTGCTCCAAAGAGACAACTGAGAAACCCCCTGACAGAAAACCTCACCTTTACCGGTCTATGGAGCTCCTTCCTGGTGAAGCGCATGACAATGAGAGCCAGCGCTGTCAGACCATAAAACACCCACTGAGCAAAGCTGAAGTAGTTAATGAGGGTGTTGATGTCTGCTGGGATGATGTAGCAAATAGCCAACATACCCTAAAACAGAGAGAAACCAAACAGTGAAATATTTGTCGATCTTATCTGAACCTACCTGTTGTATTGTAATATCAATAAGGTTCCTGTCCTGTGGAAATTACACAGACTTTTTTAGCAGCTTTAAAAAAACATGCAAAGGTTTAAACATAAAAAAGTCCAAATCAAACAAGAGGCTCATTAAATATGTTGGACTCACATTGAATATGAGAGCAGGGGATGGAGTGTAGCGCTTCAGACTAATATAGGACAAGATTTTCACCATGTGACCCCCTCGACCGGACACATAGGCCAGTCTGCGAGTAGAGAAAGACAGAAATATGTTTTGTGTTGTTGAGTTTTCTTCCTCTACTGTATTTGTAGTTATTTCTATTTCTATCTCCTTCCTCTTGTCTGTCACAGCCTTTGCACCTCAGTATTCTCATTTTCACCTTCATACTTTGTTTATTTCAGCCTTCTTTCTCCAAAACACAAACAGTTTTACAAGAACAGACAGGAAAAGTTGATCTTCAGCTTCTGTGTTTCATATATAATGTGACAGTTGTCTCTTTTACCTGCCAGCGGTGAAGCAGCTTCCATTGGCGGAGCCGAATGTAGACAAGACAACAAAGAGAGGAACAATCCACGACAGAGGGTAAAGGACTCTGTCTGCAAAAGTCTAAGGAGGCACAAGCAAATCCTTCAGAAAAGATGAGGGAGCACAGTTTGAATGCTGTGCTGTTGCCGACATTTCATCTAAAATTCTCTTGAATAAACCAAAAAATGTACGCACAATGTACACATACTGTGAACACATGGAAAAAAGGACTTGCTCCTCTAGCACTTTTTATTAATCTTTCATTTAAAACCACATTGTCATCACCAACTACTGTCAAAACTCTTACCACGGCAACAGCTGGAGACAGCAGCAGTTCAGTGGTGGTCATAACAGTGAAGTAAGCAATGTTGACCATCACATAGCACACAGAGACCAGGGGGATCCCAATGAGGATGGCCAGTGGCAAGTTCCTGAGGTTGATTGATAGGAGAACACATCATATACAATATCGTACAACAAAATATAAAAAAAACATAAAGATATAACGCTCTGCTTCACATATCTGATACTGTCACAGTCTGCTCCCCCCTCTCCTGCTCTGCTGCTCAGCCACACCCCTCATCATGTCAGATGTCGGGGGATGCTTTCTGTTCCTCGTCTGCCAGTGGCTGGTTGTCACTCAGCCTGTTCCTGCTCAGCCTGTGAACCCACTGTGTCGGCTTCACCTCACCAGCTCCTCTCCTCTGGTGTCGCCAGCCTCATCGGCTCCATCTCAAGGTCCGGATCCACTCCCGGCCCTCATCTGAACCACCTTCCAGGAAAACTTCCAACTGCGGTGAGTTTGTTCTATTTCCCCTCCAACACACTCGTTGAGCCTTTTGAGAACTGTGGACAATTACCAGCTCACGAGTCCCTCTGCATTCCCTGCCTGCCCCGTTGGTCTTGTGGTAATTTGCCTACTTGCCACAAGGGAGACCCCGGTAAAAATCCTGCCATTCTCGCCTGCACTACTCTGATGCATGTTGTGTTTACCTGTGTTCCTGCTTTTACCTGCTGGATACTATTAATACTACTGGCTATACTGGTTACTGGTAATACTTGTTTATTTGCGCTGCAATTGGGTTCACTCCACACCCGTTACAGATACAACTCATGAGCTCGAAGACTTCAAAAGCATAGCACTTTTGTGTGTTCACTGTACCACTGTGAATATGAGAGCACTTCCTTGTGCCTTGTCCAACTACGCTGTTCGGACTTTTAGTTAAACTTTTCATTTGTCTTACCTGTATGGGTCTTTCAGCTCTTCTGTGATGAAATTCAGTTGATTCCTAAGAAAACAAGGGAATGAGAAAACAAGGAACGTGTGTCCTCTCTGCCATAAAATAAGAGGTACAAACATTCTTAAATCACAGGTATTTGTCCTGTAAATAATCTAAAAGCTTGATCACGCTCTGCACACTTAAATCTGCATGGACTTGCTTGGTCACCCTTGGTCATTCATGTGATGTTTTACTCTCTTTTCACTCTCTTTCACTCTCCTGCATTTATCTGACAGTTGTAGTTACTAGTTATTTGTCGGATTAAACATAGACAGAAAACTTTTCATGAAAAGTGAGGGAACGACTGGGGCAGTCACTGCCACTCACTGCAACATGGTATCAGTAAAGCAAGAAAATGGTCATCGTCAGATCGTCGTCTGGAGTGTAATCAATCCTGTACATCCTGTTACAAAACAGAGTAAAGTGAAGCACAACTGTTACCATCCATCATAAGCCCAAAGCCCATTATAAAATGCAAGTCCAATTGCTCCAACAGACGACGATGAGCCATCGAACGCATTCGAGAAAGTCTCTGTTTTTCCTGGACACAAACAAACAATGATGCATTCATTAATATAAACGATTATTATTGAATGTTTCATTCAAGGACAAATGTTAATGCGGGATTGAAAATCAAAGACAATGATCATGTCAGCAGGCCCACCTTGTGCCAGCATAACAATGCCTGCTCCCACAATAACAAGAATGATGACAAGTTTGGCTGCAGTGAAGAAGTTTTGTACGTAGCTTGCCAGCTTGACACTCAAACAGTTGACGATGACGATCAACACTGAAAAGACACAAGAAAGATACAAAAACACAGTCCATCATTCTGACATCTGAAACCAAGTACATCCCTCAAAGAAGTGTGATTATTCATCTCTTCTCTTACCTCAAAGATTTTCCTTCCCCTTTGATGTAAATGGAAGCAAGGTTATGTAATTCACAATTATTTTCCCTTTGCCCTGTTGAACTTATCTAATAATGTACATAATTAATCATCACAGAATAACTTGTCGAAGCCATCAGTGAACTGAGTTGCCCTGTATTTCCCCAGACTCCACAGACAAGATGATTACAAACTGTAGTGAACACATCGTTCACCAGGATAGCTCCCTGTCTTTAACCCTCCTGCTATGTTTGTTTCTCGGGAACAGCATGTTAAAACTTTTTTTTTTAATGTGCATTGGAAAGACCTACATTTTAAATACAATAGTTTTAGTCTTTTTTTTAGATATATTTTCTTTTTTTTTCTTTTTATGGAGTGATGTTTTTGAACCACAAATGAACAGAATAGTGTAGCCAGTGTAAACCTGCATGGTCAGTGCATAGCTGGTGTTTGCATCACTTGCTGCCCAGATTGTTCTGCCGTATTGAGCTGGTTTGGAAGGCATATCTATAACCTCAATGCGCAGTGACCTCTGAATGCCATTAGCTTTCATCCACTGTGCCATTAGGGCCTGGGTTATAGAGAAGTGGAAGTTGCTCTACCCACTTCTCCCACACTCTCCTAATAGCTGCCAGCTGATTACTTTTAGCCTCCACTTCGACTGCCGGGTCAAACTGACCTATGATCTATGTAATATAAACATGTGTGTATCTACACAGAAGTGTGTATGTTGATTGCGCTCATTAAGCCACACAGAAGAAGTTTCATAACAAAAAAATACTTTGAACATTTTTTTTTACTTTAAAATGGGTCAACTTGACCTAGCATGACAACAGGGGGGTTACATAGTAACTGAAGAATGTTGAAAATTTTTCTTCTCATGCACATCTTGGGAAGCCAATGGATTTGGTGGGTGAACTCATTCAAACCTGTATGAACGTTTTTCACAATGTAGGGGCAGTGGAAACAAGCTGCAAACACAACACTTACATGCTATCACATTAACTTGTTAGCAAGCAGGTGCTTTGTTCCATATGTTGCATGAATTTAATGTAGGAGACGTGACAGTAGCTACTATTATAGGCCTGATGTGTAATTTACTTAACCAATAACTCACGTCGATTAAAGGGAAACTTACATATAGCAGCTGCTGACAGACACTTGGTCACGAGAAGGGGAGGTGTACAGCCGGGGTAGAAGGGAGTGGAGGCATATTCTGCAAAGCTCAGTGTGATGATGGCAAAGGAGGAGGGCTTCAGTACCATGACGGTGGTCCAGGAGTAAAGGTATGCTACAATGGAGCCAAAAGCCTCCATTAAATACGGGTACTCTCCTCCTGATTTGGTGATCATGGTGCCAAGCTCGGCATAGCACAGCGCTCCTGTGTAGCCACACATAAGAGCACACACACAAACACACACACACACAGGGAGAGATGAAAAACAAACTAATTCTATAATTGCTTCTACTAAAATTCTGTACTTTCTCCCATTGAGAAGCATTTGTTTTGCTCTCTGCTAAACACACTTAAAGTCAAAGCCCGTCATGTTTTCAATCTTAAATCTGTGGTAATAACTTTATCTCTAAGAATAATAACGCAACTCCAATGACAGAGAGTAGACTAGACTAAAGTTTACTAAAATCGAGAGTTCATGTGAAATGTTATACAACATATTTCACCATTTGTTGTTTTTCATGAAAAAGGAGATGAAGGAAATATAATAATAGTGTAGGTAATAATAAGTAATAATAATGTAGGAGAGGCTTTTTTTTTTTTTTTTTTAAGATGATGTAAGATCCAAGGTTTTCCCTGCGCTTTTATTGTGTAGGAGTGCTCAAGTAAGTACTGCAGAAGAAAATATCTGGAATGAAGATGACCTGCAAAATAATATAGTACTATTCAGAGATTTTTAATAAGACTTTATTTATTAACACTGAACAACGCCATAATAAGCACTTCTGTTTCGATCAGCCTTGACCAAGAGGGTCTCTGCTGTTGAAAGTTACAGATCTTTCAGAGGACTGGGGGCTATTGTAGGTTTATTTTTCATGTAGTTTTTCACTGATGTTGCTGTAGTATTTATCTTTCACGTTGGAAGATCGTGCTTCCGGCTCCCAGCGTATTTTGCTGAGTTTTTGCTGAATCAGCTTTAATAGCTAACTGGGCCTAAACGAGACCAGGCAGTAATGGCGTCTTTTACTATCATGTATTCTTGCTGCTCTGTGCTACTTGAAAAACATCAAGCACTAAAAGTCCTGCAGGGTTTCTTCCAGGTCTTTCTCATGTTCTGTCCATCATCACATACATACATAAGGGAATAGTGTCTTCTATTCATAGAATATTTTGCCCTCAATACAACAACATAGCACACTAAAAAACATTGAGTTTAAAAGTCCCTGAGGTTAGTTATTCTGAACAAACAGGATCAAACTTCAACCCAGTGTTTGATAGTGTACGCTGACCTCATGGACTGCAACAATATATAGGTCCTGTTGTTATGTTTTTGTCCTTGTTCTCTGTGTATTGTATTATGTAAATTGCCTGTAACTCACTGGGACAGAAATCAAAATAGAGAGACAGACATCTCTGATGCTGATTGAAGTCATCTATTGGCTTGAACGCCGTTCTCACCCAGAGTGGATAACACGCCACATGCAGCCCAGATGAGGAGGCAGGGTCCCACAGCTCCCGAGTACAGCAGAACAGCCTTAGGAGAAATGAAGATGCCCGAGCCAATCATTGTCCCCACAATCAGGCACACGCCACTCAACAGGCCAACCTAAGCACACGCATGACGAAACAGTGGTGGAGATGTTACTTCAGTGCTCACATTTGAACTTTCTTGAATCTTACTTTCAGTGAACTTCAGCCAGAAATGGCTGAAAGAAACTTTCTTTGAATGTTCTGTGCTGCTACATCTACAGTGATTAAAACATCCTGGGTTTTATGTTGTGATAAAGTATTCTAGTATTCTGCTTAATTAGGTGGGGGCAAACCCAAAGCCAATGAATACTGGACTTACATTTACACCAGTCTGGTCTTACTGGACTTACACGACACATGATTCTCATGTTGCTCTGTGCCTGCTGGATGTGACAATGTGGCTCGATGAGACATAAGAGCTTTTAATGCAACTTTAAGAAAAAAACTATATGTTAATGTCATAGGTTTGTTTCTTCTCACTCTAAGCAATTTATACATGTTTTGTAGAAATGATTCTCAGCTTCTTTCTATTTCATTTTGTAATTACAATCTTAGCCACGCTAGCGGAGTGGATGGATGGATGGATGGATGGATGGATGGATAGATGGATTGATGGATAGATGGATGAATGGATGGATGCCAATGCCGATCATTTGGTTGGTCCACAACTTTGGTCTGATTGAAATATTTTAACAAGATGTTGAGATGATATTTTAACACACATTCATGAGCCCTTGTCAAACAGAGATCCTGCAGTACTGCTGTAAAAACAGCCGTCATTACTCTAGCTTTGCTTTTTTACATTGAACTGAACAATGCCGGCATAATGCTGCCCCAGTGTGGGACTAAAACATGTCACCACCACGTTGACACTTTTTTCGTAAAAAGTCTCAAGAACTACAGACAGGATTCCCATGACATTTGGTGCACTTATTCATTGTGCTCTTAGGATGTATCCTAATGACTTTATGACCCAGTGACTATTCACGCAGCACTTCCAGCACGTTAAAGTTGCCTGGCTCTAGACTCATAGTCTTCTTTTCTCACGCAAAAACTGAATGACCAGTAGCATGTGATTTTGCCCATTTTGAACTGGAACAGATCCAAATTCATCCCCCACAAGCAGCGCAGACATGACATGACTTTTAACACCATGGACTCATTTTATTCCATCTCAACTAACCAGATACCATGTCACCCTATATACTTCATGAGGGGAAATTAGGTATTGCTAATTATTAATTGTCATAATAACCCTAATTTATATATATCATGAAACCCTTTCAGTCCCCCTAAATACAATTTAGGGCTTAGGGAGCTTAGGGGGCCTGGACAGCAATACTGAGTGAAACATTATGGAGTTAATATGTAGAGACGGTTGTTGTGGTACTGCCTGGTACTCAGTTCCCGCCCCCATTGCTTTAAAAAGGTACACATGGTGGGATCCTACGGTGTGAACATCTAATCTGACTTGTTCTCAGGAGCACACACACACACACACACACACACACACATAGGCACTCACATCTTTTTGAAGCACAGTAGCCTTCACAGGCTTCTTGTCTTTAGCCTGACAGTCCACTTTGTGGCCAGTGGAGCCGTTCTGAGACTCCTTCCTCTCCCCAATGCGGTCTTCATCCATTTCAATCTGCTGGTGCACCAACACAAATGCAAATTTTATACCATGAGCTTTTACAAGAGTTATCTAACCTAACCTTTCTTGTCTTTTAAAAGACAATCAAAATCAGAACAAGAATCAGTTTAGGCTTATTGTGCGTGTGCACATGCAAGGAATTTAACTTTGGTTTAAACATGGCACTTAACATACTTGCAGAAGAAGAAAGACATGCAGCTCAACGTGGACAAAAACAAAAGACTGAACAATACGTTAATAAACAATATTTTACCAAAGAATGATGAGCCAATAAACACTATATGCAATGTGACAGTGACAGTCACACAATGCACAAGGTCTGTTAATGTTTACAGAGAGACACGTAGCATCCTGCTGCCTGCACTGCATTTTCCTCTCAATTAGCTACACAATGAGGCTCAAACAAGCAAAAACAACTCAGCGAAAATCCACCCAAAGCCAAATGTATTTACATTGTTAATCCTGTGATCTTACTGATTGTGTTACTGCAAAAGGCCATGATTCAGATCTCCTGCACGGATTCTGACTTTGGGTTTGATTTTGCACAGTGTTCATTTAGGATTCTCAATATCACTGTGGATCAGTGCTTCTGAGGCAGAATCAAGTGATGTCTCACAGCACTTCGCTGTCAGATCAGTTCAAGTCTTAGAGAGAGACTTCATCTACTGAAAAGCTGCTAAACGTCTTTATTCTGGTTTAGGGGGATTTTCACTTTGCTGTAAAAGGACCACCTTCATTTCCAAGAAGTCACACACTGTTTTTTGTGTGAAGATTTTACGTTTAAAGTTAAGTCACTGCAAATTTCAGTAGACGTATCATGCGGCGGTGAGTGAAATTCCTGTGCTATCTTGGTACAAGAAGATGCAGACTAGTGTGTGTTTTAAGGACAAGAGTTGAGGGGTTTGCAAGAACAGCAGATTACTTTTCTATCACATCAGTGATCATTATCGTTTTCAGTTATCAGAATCCTCACGCCCTGTTCTTGTTCTGGTTCACCTTGTTCTTGTTCTGGGAACAAACTGTAAAGACATCTGTATTGTCAACATTTTAGTGTTTTAAGAGCTTCTATAAAAGTGAATTTCTCCATTGTGAGAATCATAAAGTCTTATCTGTCTTATTTTAACACACACCCAGTCCACAGTTTAACTTTGAAGTGTGTGACAAACACAAGACACCTTTCTATCTTGTTCACGAGATACCAGTAAAGACAGAATGACTTCACTGAATCTGACAATGATGTTGTCAATGTACTAATTGATGCATGTTAATAAATAAATGAATGAAAAAAATATATTTATATTTCAACAGAATTGTCACTTACATTTGAATCGCACGAAAACCACCTCAGTGATGCTCCATGAACCTTGAATGTATCTTTTCAATCCCAGGTACAGTGATACGGACCCACCCAAGTGACACCGAGCCAAGTTTAATGAAACAGAGCAGGAATGTCCGACACAAACGAACAAACCTCCCTGCCACTGAGCACACTCCTCCAGTGGGAGGGTCCCACGTCTGATTGGACATTGTGGGGGTAGGGAGAGGGCACCCGAGATAGTTTAGTTTCTGAGTTAATGAAATCCACTGATCAGAGCGAGGTGGGGAGGGGAGGTGGCTGGTTTACCAGCTGGAATTTTCATCAACAGTTCATTCACATTTCCTTTATATTTACAGAACATGAGTATCGTTCAAAATCTAAAATACGTTGCGTGACTAAAGCTCTAATCAGGAGTAAGACTAAAGTCAGAATATGGCTGTTACATTGTAACAGGTGTGTCGTTACATTACAGTAAGAAAAGCATGTGATAATGCCTTTAAACTTTTTATTATTATTTTGTTATTAAGTTGGTTTTGAGATGAATCACTTCATCCGTTGCTCAGGTAAAAGTGCAGTAACCCCATGAAGATGCTGCAAAGGCTCACAAAGTTAGAGGTGACTGATCTGAAATGAGACATTTTATCAATTATTTTCACTAGTTTTCATTTTTTTACACTGTCGACACTTTTAGGACAGTTTCAGTTTTCAACAGAAAACTCTGAAAAACTTCCTCCTCTCTGAGTTTACCTCGCCTGACTTCCCTCACAATGCCTCTTTGATAAGGATACATGACACCCCTGCGCGTGTGAGTGTGTGTGTGTGTGTGTGTGCGTGTGCACACACGCACGCGTTTGTCACATTCCCCCTCTGGCCACCCTTTCTTCTCTTCAGAAGTCTCTCTCTGCCAGAGAAGTTTCATTTTACACCACTATGTTCTGCTTTCTGTTTATTTCCCGAGCCAACCTTTTCAGTCAGCAGCACATTTAATCATACACATATCTCCACTTCACCATTTGTATTTAAAAGTCAAGCTTCTGTCCCAATCATCCCCCTGCGTATGCGTGTATATAAGCCTCAGCAGAGCTATGGATGGACGAAAAGAAAAAGATATACACTAAAATGTGCAGATCTGTCGATTGTCCTCCATAGCACATGACTTTTGAGTACAAACTGGATAATTAAGGCATGCTTAATACTGAATTTCTCTCCATTGATAACCAAAGTTAGGAATAATTCAAATAATTCAGCATTTGATGAAAAGCAGAGTGTAGTAGGATATATTGCTGGGTTGCCTAGGACACAATTTATTTACACTACTAATAATAGCCTAAAAGTCTTTCTTCATTCAGACAGTTATATTAGGATTTGATTTCTGTGTTTATGCACTTAATCTCAAGGACAACGTCCTCAACAAAATGATAGTGGCAATGGCCGCAACTGCTGCCACACAGCTGGTATAAAAGCCGGTGACCCTCCTACATTCATCTTAGTTTTCTTTGCATTTCATTATTCATTTAGTTGACCTTTTTGACCTCATGACATCCACACTGCACATACAGACAGCAAATATATTAAGGATGACACATACCTTTTGTTTTCATACAACACATAATTATTTATTTAGCATAAGTTGACAGTACATTAGTTTCTATTTGTAGCACGCACATTTAGCTTCTGTACAGTCACATTGCACTTTGTCTATTTAGTTTGTCTTAAGTTCTCATGGTTTGTTTTTTGAGTTACCGGTGTTGAGGGTCTTGCTGCTTCTGGAGGGACATCAGGCCAAACCTACTGCTGGAGCAGACCTGTTCAATGCAGGAAGTGGACAATTGGACTTTACCAAGTGCCTGCAGCATCCAGGTGTGACTTAGAATGTTTTAGTTTAGTGTAGTTCAAATTATAGTGGAGGTTTTGGTGTTTTTGGTTTAGATTAATTATCAGAATATTCCTACTGACGAACCAGTTGTCCTGTTGTGTTTTATTTGTTGTCTAGTTGGTAATGTTTGTTTTTTGTTATCCCCTTCATCTCACAATGGTCTGATCAGCCACTATATATGTTCCCCTGCGTGCAGCTAGTTAGGTCTGTTGTGTTTGTTAGGTCTGTTTTTGTCTTTATTATGTTAGTTAGGTCTGTTCAGTTGACCTCTTTTTGGGCCCAGAACTTTATGTATTGACTTTTTTCTTGTAAATAAATCTTTTTTTTTTTTTTTTAGGACATAGGAAATCCACCTATGTCTCATTATGCCCGCCTGCTTGGTCCCTCACAGGCAACAATCTGGAGGTGTTACTGTCTAATCCTCTGTTGATCTGTAACTCTGACGTCCTCCTGTGACTGCAGCTCTTGAGGCACTCAGTGAAACACAAAGGACGTGTTTTAATGTAAGAGAATTTGAATAGCTGCCGCAGACAGACAGCCTTGCTTGCTCGTGGTAATCTGCTAACACTAGAACACGTTGGCATATGAACTCAGTAACCCTGAGAACAAGACCTTCTGACCAATAACAGAGTGCAAGTTTCAGACACATTCACTGGGGCTTAGGATCTGGCTAAGTGCATTTCCAGCAAAAAAAAAAAAAAAAAAATCAGTCTTGGTGAGTCTGTGTGCTTTCACCACTGAATATCAACTTACTCAGGCAGAATAGTGAGAAAGCAATAGTCAGTCCCCAACTAACCTAAGTCATGCTGTATGCCACTGATTCAAATGAATGGCTCGTTATCAGGCCTCAGCAGAGCCCAGTAACGAGCTGAGCATTTGAATCAGGTGTGTTGGAGCACGGAAACATCTAAAACATGCAAGGGCAGTGGTACTCCAGGACCAGGAGTGAGAAACACTGCTGTAGTGTACTCGGGTTACATGATGCATTCTAAGAGGAGGCAGTCAGCCAGTCTGTTTAGTCTGGGGCAGAGTGCAGCCTATCTTCTCTGACCTTGGTTCCCCTTTGAGATGGAGACATCCCGGCCTTATCAGGACAGTTGCCCAGTCATCCTTAGAAGACAAAGAAGTATGGCCCTGAAAGGTACATGCCGGGAACCTGCTGTTTGAAGGTTTGAAAGTGACCTCTGGGAAACAATATGTCGTTTTACACTCAGGCCTAATACAAAACATCACAAATATTCAGTTCAATGTAATGTCTTTTAATTGTATTTGTTAATGAACCATAATAGAATGTAACGTCTATTATGTCAATGTAATGTCTTTCAATTGTAATTGTTAATTTGGTTGTATTTGTTAATGAACCATGATAGAAAGTAGAACACAGTTCTTAGGTCTCAGGTTTCATTTACATTTTATTGATCAGTGTCAGTCCCTTCTCAATTAACCCCATTGGGATCTCCAGGTTTCCTGATTGATCCCACATGTTGCAAAATACAATAATGATTTGATTTTGAGGATTTTGAGAAAAAATAATGAAATGCATACAGCTACACAGTGAAAATGAGGAGGGGGTGCACCTGTATCTCTGCAGCGCTATAAGTCGTGTAGCCTGCAGGTGGCGACAGCAGCTCGTGTCCTTCCCAATCATGTCACTTCCAGCAAAACAAGTGTCTGGAGGCAGCAGGCTGAGCACTGGGAATATTTTAACAGCACTACTGTGGGTGGAAGAAAATAAAATGCCCAGCGTTTTAATCACCTCTGACAGCCTGTTGGCGTTTTCAAGCATCAGGTCTGGAGTGTCGTCATGCAGGCAGGATACTGTGTATGAAATCTTTCATGACATCTTTACAGTATTCAAAGACATGTAGGTGTTGGTGGAATACAGAGCCCAAAGGAAGAGATGGTCATTAACCGTCTGACAACAGGACACACAGGTCTGAATCAAACACTCCACAGAATCGGTAAGCACCCTGCTGGACAATGCACACACTGTAGCAAAGTGGAAGCTGTCAAACATGCACTGACAGATTGCAACAGGTATGATGAAGAAAGAAGGGAAGTAAAATCAGCACTAAATTATGGAAAACACTGGAGTATTATTATTACTTGGAAATCTGCTAGGACAGACTTCGTGGAAAGTACTCATTCTTCTCATGAAATGCCTCAGAGCAGCAGGAATAATGGAGAGGATCTAGTTTTTTGTTTTTCTTTTCCTTTCTGCCCTAACTCCAGTAGGTGGCGATATTGCTCTTGTAAGATGGTTTGCCAATCACCATTCAAACTCGAAGAAGAAGAAGAAGACGGAGACGAAGAAGAAGTAGTAGAGAAGGGACAAGAACCCGGTTGAGCGATGAAGGTATGCGACTTTCAGTGGCACTGAGTGGAAATTAAGGAAACCCGCTGGCAGTTTTAGGATGAACACCAATCTGAAGCACTGGAAGGAGGCGGCCACTCTTATTTTAGCCGCGGGCCACAGGCTCGGCGCGGACGGTTTATCGTCAAGGACACGGCTGACAGAAGCTGCTGCTGCCCCGGGTTCACCGCTGGGCAGCAGCTGTGGACGATCACACCTGCCACCGAAGTCCAGCTTTGATTACGACGTTTTATTGCTGAAACGAAGCAGTAAAAGCGGGTTCATGCCCAATGCTTATGTGTTCCCCGGCGGCATGGTGGACTCCTCGGACTTTTCGAGCGAATGGCTGGACATTTTCAAAGCTTTCAGCAGTTCTCCCACTTTTGGTTTAAGAAGCGTCAAACAGCCTGCGGAGACCAGACCTCCGATATTCGCCACAGACCGAGTGAAGCTGGGCTCTCCTATCCCGGGGGAGGTCGCCTTCCGGATCTGCGCATTGAGGGAGACGTTCGAGGAGTCCGGCGTGCTCCTGGTGGTGTCTAAAGCGGAGGAGAGGAGTTTGTTAAAAAGCACCGAGGACAGGCGTGCTGCTGATCAAGTGCCTAGCAAAGTAAACGAGCTGTGCAGCAGTGAGCTCACCAAATGGAGGACTCTGGTAAACCAGAACCCGTCCAACTTCATCAGGATGTGCAGGCAGCTGGAGGTGTTGCCAAACATCTGGGCTCTGCATGAGTGGGGCAACTGGCTGACTCCCGCAGGCCGACGCGGTGCGGCGAGGTTTGACACAGCTTTCTTCATCTGCTGCCTGCAGGAGATCCCATACACGATTCAGGATGAGAGGGAAATAGTGCGCTTTCAGGTGATACGCACGCGACGGACGCGATTAAAGACACCAAATGTTGCACATTTAATGTTGCCCATTGGAACTTAAAAAAAGACAGATTTAACTGCCAACGTTAACTTGTGACAAGAAGTTTTTTTTTTATTTTACTTTATTTTACTTCTTCGTTTTCCCAAGAAGGAGTTTAAAAGTGGCCTGAGTTGGATGAATTGAACCAAATGTGTTCCTGTTGAAAGTTACTAGTCGTTCATTGCAAAGACGACTAAAACGACTGGTTTTATAATTAATCCAACAGAATAACAGGATTATTATTGCGTTGTTAAAATGGAAGCTGACAGTATTAGTTTCCCAAATTATTTGCTCCATGATTGTTAAATTGGGATGCATTGTAATGTAATGATATGACAGGTGTAGCCATCACTTAAGCACATGAAATTATGTGTTTCTCGTGAGCCGCTAGATTTTGATTTCATTCTAATTACAAACTATAGTTTGCAACATTATACTTTGGCCCACAGAAGAAGTTACGTGTCTAAATGTTTTAGTTTTTGAAGCTGCCCTGTTTCAATCATCCACATAGACAGTAAACAACTACTTTGAAGGAAAATGGTTTGACTGCGAAAGCAGAAGTACAAGACTCAGAATCACCAGCAAATCCTCAAAGATCTCAGCGGCTTTCACATTGGGTGAATTACACAAATGATGTGCAGTGTTTGTTTCTGGTTACAACAGAAATCTGGCTGATGTCTTCTCCATAACAACAGCTGGTTGTGTATATGGATACTACAGTGTTCAGATGTAAAAACACACATGTAAAGTTGTTAAACACGACCTCTCTGTGCGTTTCAGTGGTCCACACCCTCAGAGGTCCTGCAGAGGTACCAGGCTAAGGAGTTTTGGATCGCCCCTCCGCAGTTCTATGAGCTCAGCCGCATGTGCCGCTTCCCTTTGCTGAATGACCTCCACAACTTCTCCTGCCAGCGTGCCATAGAGGGCTGCGAGCAGTGGCTGCCCATTGTCATAAAAGAAGAATGCACGTCACTGCTGCCAGGTGCTGACTGTCTCATCTGATCCACATCCAAAGCAGCAGTGACGCAGGCCAAGCACATGTTTCACTGACTAAATTATATGTGTAGTGAAACTTTGTAACATGATGAATGAATGTGAAGTGACATTCTGTGTTTTTCTTATTGTCAACAAGAGCCACGAAAAAACCAAAACCTGCAACGACTTCTTCTGACTAGCATGCATTGTTTGTGTAGTCAAAGCCCAATTCATCATTACTCCTCTATGCCATAGAGCTCAATGGTTGGTCAAAAACACTGGGTGGCATGCTCCTTCATTATGATAAACATGGCCAGTGCAGTTCATATCCCACATACTCCATCCTGATGGCGTAAACACTGACAGATACACCAAACCAGCTGCTGACAGTCGTCTCCCGCGAATGCAGATCAGTTGGATAGAAGGAATGCTTAGGGCTGAGAGATGGATTTGTTGAAACGCTCAAAATATAGAGTATCATCAACCTCCTCTTCTAAAGGACCGGAGGGTAAGATTTTGGGGAGTCGATTGGCAGAAATGGAATATAATATTTATACGTATGTTTTCATGAGTGTATAATCACCTGAATCATACTGTACCTACAGAGGGAGTGGTAGTTTGGTAGTCACTGGATTGTAACTGCTGCTGCTGTAATTTAGCAGTTGTGTCAGTTGCCAGTTCTTTCTGTCTTTGTGGTATGAAGCTGTTGTTGTTGCTGGTTGTTACAACACTGCTTCACCACTGACAGGACATCTGCCCACCAGCCCTTAATCAGATACTGGTACCCATGCTACTAATTTTCTTGCTCGTGAGGATAATGTTATTGATGAAACAGTCATTTAAATGCGTATGATGGATTAACCTCTTCTGTCTGCTATTTTGTCTTGCTCTCTCTCCAGGTGACAAACGTTACCTGTTGGACACTTCAGGACGGGCTGAGCAGGATGCAAGCACAAACCCCCAGAAGGATCCTCAGGATTCTGGACTGCACCGCATTTTGATCTTCGATCCGCACACTATGATTCTGCAGATCAGCATCACGCCGAAGTACAATCATCTGGTCCCCGTTGTCGGTCAAGTCCTCTCACATGACTCAAACAGTCAGCTTTGACTTACCGTACCTCCTGTAGGAGCCCCACAACTCCTGTGCCAATGATGATAGCAGATAGGCCTTTTTCACAGCACACATTTTGACTTGTCATAGTGGGAAAAGCACAGATGTTACTGATAGCTTCACCTATGACTCTGTTCTATTCATGTGAAGCGCCAGTCACACCACAAAGTCGCATTGGCTCATCCAGACCAGCAGCACCTCTATTTTCTGGCATTTTGTTTAATAAAATGTTTTTGAAGGGGGAGAAGTAAGCTTACAGCCACCGGCTCACCAGCTTGCTCACGGTCATTTAGCAAATGTGTTAGATCATTAGCTTAGCTTGGTCACTAACAGGACAGACAGCATGATTGTATGACTTACTCTTGTCTCATAACTGTCTGCCAACCATGGTTATTATGTTGGGACAGTTTCTACTCCAACAGGGGAAGCTGCATGAAAGTAAATGGTGCAACACAGCTAATAAGCTACAATAACATCCTCCATTTTTGACCTTCTGGCTTTCTGTCCCCTCAAAGGTCAGCACTGTCAAGTCATCTTGATACTGGTCAATGGAGCAAAAAAGTCAAAGTTGAAATCCACGCGGGCCATTGGTGTGGATTCATCCTGGTGTGTCCAGGCCGTAACAGTGTGACACCAAGCCAGCAGTGGTCAATGAGCCAACGATACCAGGACCCTGAAACTGATTTCACTAAATGGAATTTGGCCATCATTCATTTTTGTATTTATCTTTGTTTTTCCTACTATGACATATCAAAATGTCTTCAGTAGAAAAGGCTTATTGTGTCCTTGCCCATGATGAGCCTAGATTTGTTTCCTTTGGGGTCTTAACATGACTATTAATGACTGTCAAGGTTTGGATGTTGTTTTTTGTTTTTTTCTGTCGCAGTCATTGCCATCAGATATGGAGGGACAGATCTGTCCCTCCACCAGCTTCCTCATTTCTTTATTTGGAACAAATGTGTAATTATCAAATATAAAGTGATTGCTAATGTCCTTATTGAACACACTTGAAGTGGTTCGGGGATGAGCTCGTCTCTTAGAGGTCCCTAGTTTGCTCCACACTGTAAAGAAAGTCATTAAATAACCTTTTTATTTTGACCAAATTTACCTTGTAACCATGGTAACAGGCTGACTACCAAACATGTAAAGGGATTTAGAGTCAGCACCCGCAGCTGTGTGGTGTGTGTGTGTGTCTCAGAGATGATGGTCCCTCTCAGTAGGAGTGCATATGTCAGTGGTGGAGGCGCTGCAGGGCCTATTCAGCTTTGGGTGTCTTCCCTGCTCACAGCAGTGTCCCTCATGGCAAACTGACAACTCCTAGATAATCTCTGTCAGATGATTCGTACCCTGTGTCTGACATTTATGAATTTATTAATTATTAAGCTCATCCATTTATCCGTTATTAATTTCCTCTTTTGACTGATGCAGTCTCAAACGGCTTTGCTGATTTGTGCTTTTGATCATTGGTGAGCACACAGTGAAAATATGCAGAATGTGTCAAATGGGTGCCTGACAAATGATCACATCTGCTATCACAATACATGCTCTGAAAAGGTAAATCCTCTAAAGGAACAAACAAGCTACATCATCCCTGATTCCAAAAACATTTGGGACACTGTGTAAAGCATGAATAAAACATAAAAATGTCTTTTTTTGACATCTACTTTGTTGAAAACAGTGCAAAGACACTATATTTGATGTTTTTCCTCATCAGCTTCATTGATTTTTGTAAATATCTGCTTATTCTGAATTTGATGCAGCAACACATTTTAAACAAGTTGTGACAGGAGCAACTAAAGACTGGGAAAGTTGTGGAACGCTCCAAAAACACCTGTTTGGATCATCCCACAGGTAAACAGGTTGATTGGTAACAGGTGATAGTACCATGATTGGGTATGAAAGGAGCATCCTGGAAAGACTCAGTGGTTCACAAGCGAGGATGGAGGGAGGATCACCACGTTGTGAACACATGATTGTATAAAGTATGTTATTACATGGGCTCAGGAACACTTCGTAAAACTTGTCAGCAAACAAGTTGTTTGCAAAAGACTGCAGTCTGTTTTATTTATGCTTTACACAGCGTCCCAACCTTTTTGGCGTCAGGGTTGTACTTTTTATAAAAATCTAAGTGATATAATGTACAGGGAACTTGACAGTGTAGATCAAATTTTTTACTATAAATTGTAAGTTGTTGTACAACAGCCTAATATGTTTTTAAAACATATATCTTTAACGAGCATGGCCATGATTCCTCATCTTTTTGCACTTTCGATGTGATAAACCAGTCGGCTGCTGTCATGAGCAAAATTGGGAGGAAGAGAGTTAAGATGAAGATATACAGAACGATAGAAGAAGAGAGGAAAGATCTATATACAGAGTGACTAAATCTTGATTTTGGATTTAAGTCCACATCAAGATGTTTTCATTGATTTATAATGTACCCTGTTTTAGGAAATGTACCCTGAAGTCACTCTGACCTGATGTAAGCTTGTAGCATGACGCGGCACACTAGAACAGGTCAACACGGCTCAATCTGATTTTCGTCTTTTTGACACATTTCATCTGCCAGCATGGGTGAGGATGTGGAGTTTTTGCCCCCTGTTCAGCTGTCCTCACACCACACGTCTCCGTCTGCTTCGGAGTGCTGTGTGTGTGGGATGCTGGTGGCAGAAAGGGGGCGAGTTGGAATAACACGCCACAACCTTCTGTGCTGTTTGCGTTGGAGAGTCCGTTGAGGGTTTCTATGGCAACTCACAGCCTTGGAAACCCACCATCTTCGTCCAGATGAGGTGATGATGCAGTGGTCTCTCTCTGCCGAGTGTGTGGCTCGCCTCTCTGTGCACCAATCTGCGTACTTTATTTGTTTCCAAGCCACAGTGTGAAGCAAATACATGTCTCTGTCATGCATACGTTCAGCTTACACGTCTCCGTGTGGCTAGAGAACGTGGATTTACTCACCTGTGAGGGGTCAATCTTTAATGAAGCACACACTCTAAAACTTGATGCTGTGGCTATTTTGAGAAGCAACCTGCATAACAGAGGTTGCGACAAAATCATTTTAACATACCCGAAACAGTCTCAAAGTTAGAACATTTTTGCATGAACATTGCTCCTCTCGAAACTTTAGGGTCAGATCTTAAGTGCAGCCTTTCAGGAGGCTTTATCTCATCCACTCTTTAAATCCCCTCCCTTTCCTCCCCATGTTTAATTCATGGCCTTTATATTTTTGGACCTGCAGATGACAATGTTCAGTGTGTTGAGAATTTCAAGAGGTTGATGACTCACCATTTGTAGAGCTTGATGCCCCTGTGAGACGACAACAAGAATAAACAAGATGTAAAAAAAGCCTGCTGTGAATCAGGTGTGAGCATAGCAGGCTGCTGCTTTTCATGTCCTGCCAAAAAATACTCTGTGCTCAGTGGCCTCAGCGCTTTTAGGACTGGACTTCACTGGACTTCACTTGCATTTGAGCTATATATATGTACAATGTTCTATTAAAGCTTCTCCACAAAACAGGAGACAAAGATAGGCTGGAAGAATTTGCTGTCTTATCTTCAACTTTAAAATTTTACACTGTCCAGGTTTGTTTTTTTAATATAAGAAATGTAATTTGCCGCACGCAAATCTACTATAAGTCAGGTCCCTGCTTGCTGTAATTAAATTTGATGTTATAACACCCCCACAGCCTGGAACTAAGCCTGAATGATCTTTAAATGCCAGGGGTCTATTTACCACACACAATTATTGGAGAATCTCTGCAGGGATGGAGAAGGTAATCGTTGGGGTCAATTTAGTGCTCATTTGATGTGTAACTGTTGAGCTGCAAGCAATAAAAAACAGGCTTTTCATTAGAATTCACAGTGAAGCGATAATAATATAACAATAATTCAACAAATACAATGAGGATGAGTAAGAACTGCTGACGTTTTGACAGTAGAGATGGATGAATTTATCCTGGGCTCACTCTGATTTGCTCCCTGAACACCCCACCAGGAAGTGACAAACCAGCTAATGTCAAATGATCTTTGTGAAGCAGGAACAGAGGAGAGATGCAGAATCCTTACAGTGACGTCTCAGCACTGATCAAACACGTCTCTTTATAGGCTTCTAAACAGAGGTGCAGTGTTGTTTTTTTTTCATTTTGTCACTACAATAATGCACCATAAACGACTGTTGTCACGATAACAGAATTTCACGGGTATTCAAAAAAAGATGCTCAATACCTCTTTCAATCCCACGGCAGAAAGAAGAAAAAGTCCTATGCACAAAAAAAACAAGATAATATATATTTTTCTTTTTTATTAACAATTTGCACACAGTGCATTACATTTGTAATAATGTTAAATTAATTCAAGTTGTTCTATTCTTAAAGGCACAGTGTGTAGGATTTAGGACAATCTATTGGCAGAAAAGGAATATAATAATCAAAAGCACATTTTCAAACCACTGTAGGTTCTCCCACACTCTTGAAGAGGGAGAGGTGAGGAGAGAGGTGTTCAGTTGGTCGGAATTTGCAATCTCACTGCTAGATGCCAGTAAATCCTACACCCTGGTCCTTTAAATGTTGTCCCTCCATATTTATGTCATTATGAACAGATTGTAGATGTTTTTTTATAGCTTTGTTTCTTTCAATAATGTATAATTAATGGACATCGTATCATTTTAAACACATGGCACTGCAAAAGTATGGATACTTCTTACAACCTTACCATATCATTTATTATCAAGGTGGAGAGTGTAATATTTACTCATTTAACTGTGGATTTATCATCTGAGGTCCATTTAAATGTAAATTTTATTCTACTAAATAGATTTTGTTAGACCCACAGAGAGATTTGTTTCAATTCAATAAATACCACAGTTTCGAGGAAAAAAATGAATCGTTGATCTTTGAACATGCACAGTATTTGACTCAAATATTACCTACAAAGCTGTGTGTATGTATGAGCTTCACTGTCCGATTATTGTGAAAAGAGGTCAAAAAAGGGCCTCAAAATTAAAGTCATTAATGAAAGGAGTCATCTCCTATGTTCTCATTTCATAAAATCATACAAGGTTCGCTGAGTTTAATAACAAATAGAGTCAAAAATCGTGCTGAGTGAATTCACGTCTCTTCTGCTAAGGTTTTTGTCAGACAGTCTTTGGTCTTCAGGAGCGTCTGATTGAGATTTCTGAGCTGGGACTGTTTTGTATGAAAGCTTGTAAAGGGTTTGGCTCTGACAGCTATTCCAGGAATATCTTCAAAGACTCTTACAACTAAAACCATTAGGGATTTAAAAGCATCTGTGTTAGTCTCCTTTCCATTTCAAACCAGATATTTTAACACCAAGGTGGTTGCGTGTAAGAACGTAATCCTCTGCCTAAAATACCTCTGTGTACATCTGACATAGGTAAGTCAAGCTCTGCAGTGATTACAACCTGGGCCCATCTGAAACCACTAGCTTTAACTCCAAAGCCTCACACATTCTAGAAATGTGTGGCATGCATTCAGCACATGCATTGTTCCTTGCATGCCTGTAAACCACCTGGGAGTTATTCTGCAAAGTCCAAGCATGTTTCCAAGTTATGTTTCAAAATTTTATTATAATAAATATACTTAGTATGTACAGTAACTGACGCAGCAGTCTGTATGTACTGTACAAACCCCTCTATTCACATGTTGCATGTATACATTCAACACTGTTTGCAAGAAAAACCTTGAAAAGGAACATGAACAGGCTTACAGTGAACGGATGCATTATTAGAAGACTGTGGACAGTCTCTTAGGTCCCAAGGCTCTCATGAAGCACATTGTGATTCAATGCGGTGAAGTAAGATGCAGGCCTACTACAATCTGGCTGTGCAGGTTTGAAACTGTGCTAAGAGGCATGTGGAACAGTGCAGGTTTGATCACACCCTAACTGTGTGATGTGAGGAGCTTTAACTGTGACCCTATTAGTTTCCGTACGACACGAGTCCACTTCTCTGACTAGATGCTCCCCCGCTCGCTTGAACACGTCTGACTTTGCTGGATTGGAATTCATAAACTGAAAGCATCAATCAGCAGAACATCAAGGGGAATACTTAACAGTAGGCTACATTTACGCTTGAGCTTTTCCACTAATCCACTTGGATTACGTGTTGTTCGTATCATCCTGATGGCCAGACACTGTCACGTAATTTCAGGACTTTTTCCCCTCTTCCAAAAATACTACGACCCCTTGGCCCCTTAAAATACTTAACCTCAAACTGCGCCCGACGTCCGTCCCGTCCGACTGACACACACACACACACACACACACACACACACACACACTAGCCTATATTGTTCAACATTTTATCTAGTGCAGCTCCCTCAACTCCACCGAATACATTCACGGATCCGAGAAAGAGTACTAAGTTGGTGTGTCCGCAGTGTGTTCCTCTCTCGCGGAGCTGCTGGCGCCGGGGCACGGTGGCGCTCCGGCGGGCCGCCGCGCAGGGCGCCCGTCAGGGTGGGCTGCTGGCTGGACAGTTCAGGACATGTTGATGACCAAGTATCCCAGAACCACGGCGACCGTGACGATGACGAAGAAGACGAACACAGCGCAGATGGAGGCGAAGCTAGCATCCCTGTTGCCTCCTCCTTCCTCTTCCTTGGGCTCCTCTTCGCAGATGGAGATGACACCCACGGAGGAATTCCCGACGCTCATGTTGGACTTGAGCTCCGCGCCCGCCTCCTGCTTCGCCTCCACGGCCCACGGCGCCACCTGCACCTTCATCTCCATCTCCTCCATCATCTGGGTCACCTGGGAGATCTCGGACTGCAGGTCGCGGAGGTCGGCCGTGTCGATGTTGCTGTCCGCCTCGTACTTCATGTTCTGCACGCTCATGGCCCGCGCCGCCACGGTGGTGGTGCTGCCGGTCATCCCAGTCTGGATGAGGTGTCTCGTCGGCACCTTGAGGGGGAAATCCTGCCCTATCTCCAGGGACCTTTTCATGTCCACCTCCAGGAGCTCCATGCTGCTCGAGAACAGTACCCACAGGCGCTCGTACTCGGCCCGGTCCTCTTTGCTGATGCTCTTGTCTTTGAGCAGAGAGGTCAGTTTAGTCCTGTTGGCCACGGCCAGCTCCTGGGCCTTTTTGCGCGTCCTCTTCAGCTCCTCTCGCAGGTTCTGGGAGTCCGAGGTGCTGCCCAGGGCGATGACCAAATGTCTGTAGCAAGCTGTCACTTTGTTCAAAGCGTCCAGCATTGTTTTGCACTCTTCTTTCCCCATTGCTGCCTTATAAAAAGAATCTGTGCCCTTGCCAAAAAAAATGAAATATCAAACAAAAGAAGCTTGGAGAGAAATGGCGAGCAGTGAGCGACGGTGCCTCAGCCTCAGTCCTTAGTTTAGTTTCCACAGGCGCACACCCCCAGCTCTACAAATCCCCTCAGCGCACTAGTCAGAGCAAATTCCTCTCTATCCATGCTCCTTCCTGTCTGCAAGCAGGCACAGAGAGCGGCTTACAAATTAATGCGTCCGTAAATGGCTTTGGGCTACCTTTGCGCTTCCCTACTGGAGATCAAAGAGCGCCGGAGCACCTCTCCTGCAGGGCGCGGATGCTGAATGGACGTGAAGCAATCCAGCCTCCCCCCCACCTTTTTCTACGAGATTTGGATCCAGATTCAGCTACAGGTGTCATCCGCCGAGCTGCTGTTTATGGAGAGAGAGAGAGAGAGAGAGAGAGAGAGAGAGATCGGCGCCTTTTCCGTCAGCAGCTTAAATAAGTCCGTTAATGTTGACAGATGACGCGCAGCTGCGAAGGTGGAGATCTTTTGGAGAGTTCAAAAGAGAAAGCCTCCGTAACAGTGCGCGATGAGGAGCCATCGTGTTTTGGTTTCTGGGCCCAAACGGTGATGTTTAAATACCAGCAAGCGCCTTCTGTGGTCACATGTGCGCACTAAACAGAGCCATGCAGGCAGGAAAACAAAGAAGCTCCGCCCACGTTGGTTTGCGTCTGGTTCAGCTGCGTCCTGCCATTGGCTGCTCTGTCCCTGATGCGGCCAGGGCTGGGATATCAGCGGGGATGTCGAATCACAAAGCCCTAACCTATCTGCCATTTGTCATCAGGGTGTCCCTGCGTATGATGTGAGCCGCATTTCCGGAGACGAGTGAGGCTATGGCTGATGACTGGCAAGATGTTCCGCATTATTTATCTTTATCTTTGCACTTCAAACACAGCGCCGCAAGAGCAAAGGTGTTCACGCTTAACAGCCATCGTTTGAACCACTCTATACCTGCTTAGTGATTAGTGATTACATCTGGCTGAGAACTGTGTCAGTTGTGTGCATAAATGACAACCCACATATTCATCTCTTCTCTGCGCGCTTGCATACCTGCACGCCCTGCAGTCCATGGGCGCACACAGCTTGTGATGCCAGTCATTGCACACGGTGTTGGTTGGATAATGTGCTGTTTACCTATTTGCCCCCGCTGTGTTGAGAGGTGAGAGGCAGATCGGGCCGTGTGGTGTTTGCATGGTTTGCTCTTTTTGCATTATTGAAGCGGATGGGGCCTAATGATCCGTCGACTGCGGTGTAAAGCTAATGGACTGAAACACAGATGAGGCCCGAGGAACTCGGGGAGAGGCTGGCTGTTTGGCCTGGGGATTTGTTTTCTTCTATTCCATTTAGTCCTAGTTTGGAAAAAAAATCTTTATTTCTTCTCATATCAGACTCCCTCACTCACTGGAACATCACACATATCCCTCAGTTTGACACATATGCACTTACATGTGTAACAATGCCATAATAATATTCATTTAATGTGACTGTATGTGTCTCTGCTCTGTTTGTACTGTACTGTTGCATACATTTCAACTGCTGGTAGCCGTGCCATGTCTGACTAACATATCTTGACTGAGTCAGATGTTTTGTAGCGATCTTGGCAAATGGATCTTCTTTCCTTTGAATATGTTTCCATGGCAACCTCTCACCTCTTGGCAAGCACTCTTGAGTTTATCCACCCACGAGGTAGCTATTCAGTTACTGACAGCACGGTCAGTTGTCAACAGTCGTGATCATTGTCTGTCATATTGTATTTTGAATTGCAAAATAACATATTAGCTGTTGTCAAAAGAAGGATGCATGAATGTTGCTTTTTTCCCCTTCTTTTTACACTAGAGATGGCTCCATTTCAGACTGATATGATCTGAATTTCTCTCACACAATTTTTTCGCAATTTAAAAAAAAATCTAACATTTTTTAAATCAATTTACTGATAATGTTTGAATGTGTGTGCAGTGGGGTATTTTACAAAGAAGGAACGTTGTAGTTTCCCAGTATTGCACTCTTTCAGCTCAGTTGTTTCAATCCTGAATTCACAAACACAACAGTCACACAGTCAAACTCAATAAGACACGTGGCCTGCTACAAACTACAAACAAGGAAATTTAGATCTGCTCAGTCTCTTCTTTATCACCTTTACATGGAACTGCTGACGACACAGAGGCAGAATTGCAGGATTACACTGTAAAGTTGGCTTGGTGTCTTTCTGTCTGCCTGCATTCCATAATAAGATTTCTGATAAGCTGGTCGGTTAGATTCAAGTGTCAGGATGAGTCAGACATGCTGTGGTCTGATTGCTCTCAGAGTGAGCACATCATGGGAAATGCAATGTGATTTCCTGTGCAGAGGCTCTCTGTGGTGGTTTGCTATTACACAGAGAAGAGTAACAAGATCGGGAGGAGCTCCAGATGTTTATATTGGTTACTCAGTGACTGACGGAGAGGAAAAAATAAATTTTTTGTTGTTTGAAAAGAGCTATTTTTTCCTCTTTCACACAGATGCGATCTGTCTCTGAGAAACAAAAAAAAAAAAAGAAAAGAAAAGAAAACATGCATAAGAATTCCTGACAGTATTCCAGTTTTACTGGGATCTTTGAGGCTTTGCTCAGTGTATCATTGGCTTCTCCATCTTGACTGAGATAAAATATTAAAGATGACCATCCATTTTTTCCATTCTTGATCAGTTTTAACTTGATATGTATTAGAAGGGTTATCATGAGACAACATGAATGAACCCAGAGTAAGTGAAGACCAAGAGCAATATTAATCCCATATTCCAGACTGCAGAGGAATAATGGGCAAATATTTGATATCATATTAAAAAAAAGTTTGTATTATTTTAGAGCACATAGTGCACCTAATATCAGAGGAAACTTTCCACATTGTGATTGTTCCATTACAATTCTCGTGGTAAATGTGCATTGAAACTAATAGTTGGTTGTAAACACATACAGACATGAAAGACCATGACCACAGGTTGATCCTAACCCACACTGAGCATTAACCATCAGTGGGAAAATGTGTGTGTGTTTTTTCAAGACATTGATATAATTGCAAACAAAAGCAGGAAATGTTATGTTTTGGATTGACTTTGAATAATCATGTAATGGACTTTAGACCTGGATCAAACAGTCTCCAAACAATGATTTTGGATGGTCTTAATGGACATATATATAATGCAGGTTTAACACAATCTTGAGAGCAGTATCATAAACTGAGTGTGACAGTCCACACTGGTGGGTATCATCTCCATTGACGTGGCAGCATTTGTGACTGCCTGCCTGCATAAAGCCATCGCTTCCACTGCTATGCTATTTCAAAATAGGATCAAGTTTGTTTGTGTTCCCAGCAGGAGCCCAAACACTTTATTTGTGTCACATTTTAAAGTTGCGTCTGCTTTGGGAGGAGATGTGTTTTTGTTTACATACAGAGCCCCGGCTCACTGTGCAGGCCATTAACATTCAACCCTGCAGAGGCAAACTGTGCCAAAATGCTTAAAAAAAACTGTATCCTAGATTAGACTGTATGATACCCTACACACGCAAAGTGACAACATCAATATACTGTATGCTTTACTGAAGCATGTTTTGACAATACCAAAAGGCTGGAATTAAAATGAAAGATGTGAAAATAAATCCCCAGATTCAAGAGGTTAAGATGAGGAGGAAACTAAGGAGAAGGAAATAACTTGGCATAGTCACAAATGGTGCTATAAAATTATCTACACACACTATAATCCAGATTAACAACTTCCTAAAGGTCCCGGGATTATCAGTATAATGCATACTAATGTATCTTTTAATGGAGGCTGTCGTCCCTCTCGTGCATTTTCATCATATGGAATCAATGGTTTAGGCAGGGAGTGGAGCCTGCTGGCACTTATGTGATTCGTGTGATATAGTTATGATCAAAAGGGGGCAAACATAAAGATGCTTCCCTCACAGCACAATAATGCAATGCAGCAAACACATTAGAACTCTTGAATAACCTCTGTCACCGCTCTTCATAATCCCAGTGAAAAGCTCCTGCACTGACTGCCCTTTCCTCTAATATATGCTTTCTAGATAAGGCCCACACTGACTTTTGGCTGGCGCAGTCACCATAATGTGCTGCTTCTACTAAATGTCTGAACACAATTGCATCTGTTGTGTTATTTAATAAAAAGGCGTAATGGATTTGTTCCACCTGTAGACAGTGACAAGTGCTGGAAAAAAGAGCACATGCTGGATACGCTGAACAAGAGAAATTCCTACATTCCTATTCCTGTCTGACGTTGCATTAAACAGTTACACTGGTGTATTTGTATATTCCTCCCAAGCAGAAATCATTTACAATTTTTAGTACTGCAAACCATCATCTCAACTTGTTTTTCTTATGTCTGCATAGCATGCAAAATCATCGTGCAGAGACTGGATACGTGTTTGAGATCATCACATTGAACATCATACTGGTTCACCAATAGGGAAATAAGACTGATGTCAATTTGGTAGCTTCAACCAAACAGCACACACAATAATGACATTGCTGATGTTTACTGATGGATTACCAAGTGTCAAGACATCAGTGGCTTCCTCCTACATCGGAAAGTAGGAATAAGCATTCCACATGAAATAAAGAACAAGCTACTGTATGCTTTTAGGAAAATGGGCATAGTAGTGTAACATGTACATTTTACATGTATTTGAAGTCAGTAGGCTAAAACAATAGCTTTTTAGCATTTGCACAGCACTCGAGGCGTGAAAAGGCCAAAGACAGGAGTGTTCCATAAACCTTACATGCATGTCTTTTGACAAGGAAAAAAACGGTGGTACCTGAAGTAAACCCACACAAACTCAGGGGAGAGCAAAGAAAGTCATGGAAAGGCCTCAGTCAGTGAGGTGTTGTACCGTCTTGCTGCGAGGCAGTAGTAACCGCTAACCACTGAGCCACTTCATGGTCAAAATATCCTCTAGTAAAATCCCTTCTTTTGACACCTCCAATTTTAACATCTTACTTAGCGATGCTCTCATCTGAAATGAAGTGTCCAGAACAGGATTAGCACTCTAATCTTACATGACCACGGAAAGCTAACTTGATGTCTTGTTACCAATGTTGAAAAAATCCCTTAAAAGCCAAAGATTACTTCAGATTTAGATCTGAAAGCACGTTGCAGCTTGTTTTAAGTGGTTTGGGACGACTGGGTAAGCAGAGAGGCAGGGGGTGAGGGAGCCCAGAGATGGAGGCTGTTTGTGGGAGTATGAGGAAGATTTAGTCAGTTAGAAACAGAGGCAGAACACTGAGGGGAGAGGGGGAGACGGGGAGAGAGAGAGAGGAAGTCTGTCTTTGTTGAATTATTGATGGACCTCATGCACTATGTGGTCTACACTGTGCAGCATGCAGCAGCGGGGTAAACCGTGAGTCATGCCTCAACTCCACCAAGGTCCAGACTTAGGAGGCTCTCCACTGAACTGTGAATATTACACACAAACACACACACACACACACACACACACACACACAGGTCCCACCCTTCCTAAGTGCTGCATCATATTTGCCAAGATCAATGCAAAGTTTATATGAGGGCTTTTAAGGTAAGCTCAGCTTTCATTTTCATAGGGACTGGAGAAACATGGGGGAAAACAAGTAGCCTTGCTCTTTCAAAATTTGCCTATAACCACCTCTAAAGCTCAGTATATAACACACTGTATCTTGCTGGTTTAATCTGAACGAACACTACAGAGTAAAAACAATTTGCTGCTTTGCCAGGCTTGCTGTTTCCCATTGTTTCCGGTCTTTGTACTAAGCTAAGCTAACTGGCTACTGGCAATAGCCTTATATTTAATAAATAAACACAAGAGTCGTATAAATCTTCATCCAATTCTCCACCAAAAAATGTATATCGGAAAAATTTCAAACTTGTTTTAAATTACATCCAGACTGGCCTCACAGCACTGTTCCTTTGTAAAAATGAGCCTAGATTTCCTTGACCAGGAGTTATAATGAATGGGCTTGCACTTAAGCATGAACGGAATTATTTTTGAAGCAGAGCGGAGGCTCTCTCGCGTGCTAAAGCAAATGGCACACTTTCCATACTAAACAGAGAGGAGCCAAAAGGAACCATGGCATCTGTTGGGCCAAGGCTTAGCTCTAATCCTATCACATAAAGGCAAACTCTGGAGAACCTGAAGGGGGTTTGGAAAAAGTCAAAAGTAATTTGTTTTGGGAGTAATGTTGGCCCAGCAGGCCAAGATGCATGCCATTTACTTGGACCGTTGCAGGTTTGAATCAGACTCATAACATTTATTTAATATCAACCACCATTTGTCGCCGACCTTTGCTGTCACTCTCCACTTCATGGTCTATAATAAAAACATTATTAAAACAAGTACAGACTGCTGTTTGTCATAGCCACTTGTTTGTCTGTTGGCTTCTCTCAATGAAGCCTTTGTACCTGTCCTTTTTTAGTGAAAGTTGGAAACATAGAGTGGATTAAAAAGATGTCCGTCACCAGGCTGTCAAAAGACATTTAGCTCCACCACAACAACACACTGTAGGAGCTTTCTATAGTTAATAACAGAGGTGCATTAGTGACCTTAAATGACCTTGAGCAGTTATCTGCTACTTATTTGTTAAGCTCATTGTGCTCCAGCCAAGCATTTTGCAACTGTATGTGCACACTGCAACCACACACGCAAGGAGAGCTGATGGCCTGGAGGGCAAAAGGTCTTTGTCCTTCATCTGTTTTACTCCTGCTGTTTTAAAAAAGCCAACAGATTGCCCTTCTCAGAAAATCCCCACTAAAAGGCTTCTAGGTTGGATTTGTGTGAGCGAGGCGAAGGAGGAGGCAGCAGAGATAAGCCCTATGATACATTACAGGCCATTCCATCACGGCCCTGGTCTGTCTCATTCTTCATGCCACTGTGGACAACACTCCCAGCATTCAAGACTTTGATACTTGTGCTCTGATTTTCTGACAACTCTGCCAATTCCCTCATGTTTGTCTCTCTGAAGGCGAGCTTGCATGCATACATTTTCCTTAGATATTTAAACATTGATGGTGGTGTGCAGTCACTCCTGTGAGGTAAGTTGCGTGGATCAGCTAAACCAAACTCCATGTTATTCCATATGATACTAAAACTTCCATGTAGCATTAAATGATTGCATACAGCCATCAGACAGTACATTGCACCAAAATGCAACTATTTCTCTCATTCTCCCTCCTCCTTCTCCTGCTCTCTTCTTACCACAGATAAAGTGATGCCAGGTAGCAAGTTTTAACTCAAAAAACACCAAAGCAATTCCACTTGAGTTGCCCCTCCCTTTAAGAATTCATGAAGACTTTTCTGCCTTTTCTCTTTTTCTTTTTAACAAGACGTTTTCCTCAGGTCATAAGTCTCAACAGGACTCCACACTCTGACATCGCTCATTGCAGCTCAGGCCTGGTGCTTTGTCTTATAGCATGAAATACAATTGGTCTTTGGATTTTTTTTTCCTCCATACCGTTCAGTTTCATAGCTTTATCTCAACAGTGTCAACCCCCAAATTGATCACCTCTGTGAGACTGTCCTTAATCAGTCTGATATGAGTTTTGAACAATAGACAACACCAAAGGTAGATTAGATTACAATGCATTATATAAAAAAGGAAGTGGTTTGCTAAGGTCTTAATTAGTGAGGTTATGCTAACACATTCTTAAAACACCCACAACATCTTAGCATTTAATTCTGGTGTGTCTGGGTGACAGCCAGTAAGCAAGTCTGCTCAGCTGTGGTTTTGTTCTCAGGCCAAATGAAAATAAGACAGTCTCCACTGACGGACTCCTTTCTGTGCTAATGGTGCTAACTTTGGTCTGAAATCTTGCTTTCATGTCATGGACTCTCCTTTTTTCTCTTCTTCTGCCTGGGTCTAATCTGTACGCAATTTGAGGGGGGGTGCCATTCCCCTTGTTAGCAAAACGACCAATATACATGCTCTTTGTTAACCTGCCATCCCGCCTCTCCATCCCACAGTGGCAGAGAGAGTGCAGTGTCAGAGTGGTTGTTTAGTTGAATATGATAGTCTGACTCATTGATCCTTTATCTAACTGAGGTTTGTGTAAGTTAGAATCTATGG
Source organism: Chelmon rostratus (assembly GCF_017976325.1). Taxonomy (NCBI): domain Eukaryota; kingdom Metazoa; phylum Chordata; class Actinopteri; order Chaetodontiformes; family Chaetodontidae; genus Chelmon; species Chelmon rostratus. Next base: position 9,323,182 of record NC_055658.1, on the reverse strand, counting down.
CAGCGGCCATGGCTCTGAAATATCAGTACCTAACTGTGCTGTGCATTAATGAATCTATGGTGCTGTCCGTGGTGCTGAAGCAGCAGACACATTTATAATTGTGCCTTTTTCTCTCAGTCCCATCTGTCTGTCAGTTTCATCTTGGATCTATAATATTCTCTGAACTACATATGCATATATTGTAGCCTATATACTGTGTAGAGTATTGTCACCTGCATGATCAAAGTGAGAGGTCACATTATGTAGTTGCGGAAGAGCGAGAGGCTCATAGTATTCCTACAATATTTCTATGATCATTCAATAGCGTCCATGCTCTTGAAAATACACCTACGGACTCGTGGGAGTTAATCTAACCCTAACCCTCCCACTGGGCCATCCCCGTGTTAAAAAATAACAAATTCGACTGTCTCCCATTCTCCAAATTTTTTTTATCTCTCCTCATCTCATCCCCTCTGATGCAGGCAAGGCCCCACATCTTCCTTATCCCCTTTTATTCCTGCTGCATTACACACATACACACACACACACACACACACTGACAAGGGGACCAGCTACAGTCACATCACATGCTCCAACCCACTCTGCTCTCCACTCTACTTTGCTTCACTTCATTTCACTCCGAAGGCCTGCATGTCAACAAAGGGTGGTGGTGGCTGGTGGGTGGGGCGGGGGTTGCCAAAATAATAATGCACATGGGAAACTAAGGCCCCCGGCGGGAGATTTTATTTGTTACATGAGCACTTAGCATTCATAATTTAATCGGATACAAGACTCCTGATTACATCAAGAGTTAAAGTCAAATACTCCTGCTTGTCTCAGTTGCTATTCACAAGTCTCTAATGTACATGATGGTACCATGCATCCAAGTAGGAGAAGATCTATATCAAGTGGGGGGAGCCCTTAGGAGGATGCAGGAGACAGTTTACAGCCACTGTGGCTGCTCTTTTGGCAGTCAGTCAGATGCTTATCTTGCCATAATGGAGAGAGAGAGAAGCAGTTCTGGAAATGGAAAGGGCTTCAGTCCCCAGATTCAGCCTTTAAGCTGCTTTAGAGGATTGCTGGGTATTTTTTCTCTCCCTCCCTCTAAAGCAGACAGCTGATATCGGCTCCAAACCAGAGCAGGAGAGGGCAGAAGCCCTGAGCTTTCACTGCGCAGCTGCAGACACAGGGCAGGGAAGGGACAAGCTGCTTTGTCTTGGCTTTATAATCCACTCTTGGGAGACACGTGACAGCAGGGACTGCTGCGAGGAAGGTCCTGCTGCTCCCTGCTGGGGACATGCTGCTACAAGTGGGCATCTGTCACCAGCTGACCATGAGAGATCCTGGTCAGGGCAAGCTAAATATTTCACTGAGTTACGCCATGTGTTTTTCTGCAGCTGTCAACCCTCGTAATACCTGATGTGACATCACAGACTGGACCGGAAGTGTCACATGCATGGAAGTTTTAGCCTTATATAGAGCAGGACAGTTTTCTGCTTAGTTGAATTACTCATGCATGGATTTTGGTGAAATTCAAGGTTATGGTCAGTCTAACAAATTCAAGAGGTTTCAGTGAGTTTGGGCTTTTGACAGGGGACTGGGTTCAGATCAGGCAAGCCAGAGGCTGTAAAATATTCATTCCTTTTCTATACCGGCTTATCCTGATCAAGGTTGGGGTGCCGGAGCAGTTCAAGTGCCAACTGATTTGAAAGGTTTCCATGCAACCTTAGCAGTGACAGAAATTGATGCAGACTTGTTCTTGATCACTGTGAGGGTTTACACAATTCAAGCTTTGAGAGTTTGTTGATTGGTGTACATCCATCCATTATCTATACACCGCTTAATCCTCTGCAGGGTCACGGGGGGGCTGGAGCCTATCCCAGCCGTCTCGGGCGAAGGCAGGGGACACCCTGGACAGGTCGCCAGCCTACCACAGGGCTACACAGAGACAGAAAACCAAGCACACCTCTCATTCACACCTACGGACAATTTAGAATCATCAATTAACCTCAGCATGTTTTTGGACTGTGGGAGGAAGCCGGAGAACCTGGTGAAAACCCACGCTGCACAGGGAGAACATGCAAACTCCACACAGAAAGATCCCCCGGTTCACGTCCCGGTAAGGATGCCTGGGATCTTTCTGCTGCTACCCACCGAGCCACCGTGCAGCCCTGATTGGTGCACATAGTATACGGAAATGAGTGAGAATCAAAAGATGCATCCAATAGCCTAAAGCTACAAGTATACAAGAGTATGTTAATTTAAAACATATTGGTATGGTCTCTTAATGCAGTACATTGAGATGAATATTTCAATGTCTCAAATCATTTATTTGTGGCATTAAGTTATCTATTCTACAGTGGATAAAATGTGTAGACCTTTGCTTGTTAGACTACATAGAGTAAAGCAGAACATGCATACATACATACATACCCTATATACATAGGCTACATACACCTATACTTGTATGCATACATACTGTACATACTCAGGCCTACCTTATTTCATTATATATGCATGCATGCATGCTCAGGAACTTTTAACTGCTGCCATTTTTACTAACTGTAGATTTATTTTTTTTGTTATCAGATAATAAGACCATCTGAATTATTTCAGTTTCAGTTTCTCAAAGATTACTTGGAGGGTGCCATGCATTGTATTTAGGCAATAGCACCCGCGAGTGGAGAACTGAGATTATCGCAGTTCTGTAGTTGCAATTCTGACACAATCCACGAGATGACGCTTTTTAAGCAGCTATTACTTCTCCGGGCATTCACGAAAGGTGACGAAGAAACCCGAGCCGAACCCCGGAAGCTCCGTCGTCACTGGTCACTGTCAGCCCGTTGTTAGAGCGATGTGATACTGCTGCTGCGGGCACGGCTGCGTTGTAGCAGGAGTTTATCTCAAACGGGACACCAAAATGTACTAAGAAGGCGTTCCCAATAAAAGAAACCAGGAATATTAAGGTATGTAATTAAGCTGTCACTCGGGATGCTCTGCTTTTGCGCTCGGTGCCCGCATATAGTGTTAGCATGCTAGCTGTGTTAGCTTCTGTTAGTGGGCTAGTAGTTAGCAAGCGAGATTTACCATCCAGTCCGGATGCATGTGAAGACAGGCTAGCAAGCTGCCGTGTGTGTGTGTGTGTGTGTGTGTGTGTGTGTGTGTGTGCGCGCGCGCGCGCGCGCGTGTTCAGTCACGACCTTTATTGTAGCAGTGATGTGAAGAAGGGCTCTAATCTCAGTCACACCTCCCTAAGTAATCTGTTGAGGTGCGTCAGTTTGTGGTTTGGTTAAATCAATGTGTAACCTGGCTGGATTTTCGGTTGGACAGCCTTTAAACTAACGTTGTCCTCTCCCACTGTCTGAAAAGTGTGAAAGTGCCAGTTACATTTCAGTGTAGTAACCTAACACAGACTGATATGATAACAATTTTCTGCAGGTAAAAACATCGGCCAGTGCAGGTGGTTTGGTTTCAGGAAGAGGGGGAGACAATCTCAGTCCTTTTAAGAGAATCCTGGAGGTGGTCGATAGAGTTTGTCAGTATATCTCAGCAATTGCCCCATGTCAGTCTTGCCACTGTAGTTAGGTGGCTAGAACAGAGACCCAGCTACATTGAGGTGGTCAGCACTCTCAGGATAAGATTGATTCACCTCCTCAGAGTCAAGTCCATAAAGGAAAATCTGTTACTCAACAGACTATTAGCAGAAAATACTTGCAGTGTCACCACATTGCTAAGAATAGACATCCTAATGGGTGTGTTTTCCACGGAGTGTAAAGGGAACTCTTGCAAACTCGTGGACATCACGCAGACTCATTCAGCTGACATTGTACTCACTGTGGCAATGTGTGGTAACTGTTTAGTAAGTTTAGTTAGTTTTAGTTAGTTTAGTGTAAGTTTATACACTCAGCTGCCAGTTAATTTGTTTTAGCTGGATGTACTTAAAAGAGTCTAATATGACAGCCCTGCAATTAATCTTCTCTTCCTGAGGGTTATGATGGTAATGTTTTGTTGAAACTGCTGTAGAGAGTATTGGTTCTACTGTATGGTCATTTTGGGGGCTGTAGTTTGTGGTGCTGTTGAACTGGACTGTATTTTCTTGAGACTTGCTCCTAATGCTTGTTTTTATAGGCATAAGCAGTGGAACATTATAGTGCTTATCAATTCAAGACTGCATTAGGTTTAGCTTGGCGTACAATAAACTGATAAACTGTCAGCAAAGCGTTTGTGTGTATGAGGAGTTCTGATCAAGTGATTCAACACATTTTTTGTGTGCTTGTGTGTGTGTGCGTGTGTTTGTGTGTCCTTTTTCAGGTGTCAGCCTCTACTTGCCAGTCTACACATGCACAGTACATCCTGAGTGCTGGTCCGGGAGGTACACACCACAGCATGTCATTGTAAAGAGAGAGCATATAAGGTAGGAGCCTCACATTTTCTCACTTAACATGTCTTTTGTTTTACAGAACAGAATGGGTAACAAGGGGAGCAAACGGAGCAAAGCGACTCACGTCATGTGTTTGTCTCTTATGCAAAAACTGGAAGAGTGACATTCCTCATTTTGCCAGTGAAAAGGAGATTTTCTATCGAGGCACTGAGTTGTAGACTATGACTAAACTGTCTGTCCCAGATATCGTTTACCAGATAAGTAATTTGCAACCTGGCTGAATGTTTTGTAATTTCTTGTGGCATTTTTTTTTTTTGTTTGAAGACAAGCCTGTCAACACTGAATGCTAATATATACACTTAAAAGTATAACAATAGAAATGCAACAGAATGAAGTGTCAAACTGCAGTCAGTCACCTGAAATTTAAAACGTATCCGTGAGTGTGAACGAAGGTTTTTAATAAATCACTCTTAGTCGTATAAACAGGATGAATGTTCACTTCAGGATTGCAACAAATAGTATATTGAGTTTTTAGCTGGAATGGCCATTCTTGTGATGGTAAGCCATAGAAATAACAAGGCATGTATTGGTTGTTTGTAATGTTTTTGGCCAACATGTGTGTCAACATTCCCACCCAGGGGCAGTAATATTTTTGTTTATTTACTGTTTTCTGTTGGGATGACATCAGGTTGGCCATTGGCAATTTGGGAATGTGACAGTGAAACATAACATCACTTACTCAATTAAAACCCATTTCTGTCAGGAATAGTTTTGACTTCAGCTATTGTCTCATCTCATTTTGTTTGATAGTGGACACCAGCCCTTGCTATGAATTAGTATGTGACAGCCCTGCAAAGTGATATGAGCAGGACAACACTGAGGTGACTCAACTTATGCACGTTTGTCAGGGAGAAGAGAAGAAGAGGGATAGGGAGGGGAGTGGGGCAGACTGGGACCAGTGGCTCTTGTGTCATGCCCTCTGACTGGGAAGGACAGACAGCTGGACAAGCAGCTGGTGTGGCTTTAATGGACCTCCCTTTCATTGACCACAGCAAAATCAATATGCCTCAAATTGGACAAGAGCGTTTTCTGTCCTCCTTAAGGACAATGCTAACTCTGTCTTGTTTAGCAGAAAAAACAGTACGCTGTTCAGCTCTGATGTGGTGAACAGCAGTGTTTGTAATTGAATGCACTTGTTTGAAGTCAAATGACAGAGGCTCCCTGTGGCAGGTACGCAGAAAGCTTCTGCAAATAGCATCGCCGACCTGTGTTCGCTTGTCACATCACACTTATCACACATAATATTCTTGACATTTTTTATTGTCGAGTTTCTTAATCACAGACTGGGTATGAGAAGGGGAGAGGGTTTTATACTACAGTAGTGGATGTTACTGATTGAGCCCCCTGCCTCCAATATTTTCCAGCCTGCAAAAACCAAGAATGTTTTCGGTTTTCTCCTGTCATCTTGACATACTGCTCTAATTAATTACTACGAAGCAAACGTGTGAGTCACTACCATTTTCTGAGCTGACTCTTTTGATGTTTGAATAGTGCTATCAACTGAGGCAGTGCTTTCCTCCAGCCTCGTGTCCAGCCTTGATCTTTGTGATGCAGAAAAATCTAATTTTGTTTTAAAAGGCACTCAGCTGTGCTGTGTGTGAATTGGCCTTGATCCCAATCAGCTTGAGACCTCCCTCATGTTGTTATTATGCACACAAACCTGCATAACAGGTGGAATACATACAGACACCTGTGTGGGTGTCAAGGGGTTTTAATGTACAATTGGGAAGTAAAAAGTTATTGTCATGTGCAGAAGTCAGTCCAGGGACAATAAGAGGTTTAGAAACTGTGCAGAGTTTAAATTTGTGTTTCACAGTGATACATTAAATTTTAATCTGAAGCACAAGTGTGAAAAAGCTAAGTGACAGTTCCTCCAGGGGATGGATATCAGTGGATGTGTTTACCTTATTACACATACATGAACTGAGCCACATAGTCAAGAGGCAGAAGTTAAATTACACTATTACACCTGCAGCATTTGTGGTGTATCTTGTATTAGTTAATTATACGAAAGTGACTATCTGTGTTTCGGTAGTTTCTTTCACTTTGTTCAGATTGTCTGTATGAAATGTGCTTTTCTTTGTCAAATATCAATATGTTGAAATTTTAATTAAATGCCATAGTGTTTATGCCTCAGGTAAGGCTTTTTAAAGTCAGCAGCACAAAATTAAAATTATTAATCAATCATTATCAGTTATATTTTACTGGAGAACCAGTCCAGCGTAAGTGCTCCTTTAGGATTACATCTGATAGATGTATGATCAAAATTGGGTCTTAATGCCATTTGTTAGCACAAACCTGCTTCAAAACCAGCTTCTTTGCTAACTTGCCTGTTTTACTGCTTAAAAAGATTTTAATAGCCATCAATTATACTGAAATATAATGTAGATTTTTAATAGAATACCCCTATTACACTCAATCAGTTCCCACAAAATCACGGTGTGCCCTGAACTGGACTCCAAACTGGATCTCTGTTTTTCTTGCTGTCAGAAATACATCTTTGCTGGTTTGGGGTTTCAGCTCTGCAGGCTGACAACCTCTCTCATCCCTGTTGGCATTTAAATTTTGCAATCAATTTCAATGACACCCACTGACATGGAAAAGTTTTTGGATGCAAGCAGAAACCAACAGCAGTGTGTTGTTTGGAAGGTTGCCTGGTCAGCGAGTCAGCTAAAGACTGAAAGCTTAGCTCTGCACCACCCATCTCACTGGAAATGTCTCATTTGATGTAAACGCTTAGCAAAAGGAAGCAGTCATTTGCTTCAAAGCATGTCATCGGAGTCAACCGGAAGACCACACCAACAAATGTAATGTAAAAAGCAATTTGAGCCAGTTGTGTGGCTTAATAATGACTAATTAATTAGTGGCAGGTAAGGTGTAAAAGCAAATTATACATGATTCTTCAATGCAAGGTTGTGCTTTTGACTTCGTCACTGACTTTCATTTCAGAAGATTGAGAGCCTGTATATGTGCACTTGGTTGTCAAAGACGGTGTCATGAGAGCTGGTCATAATTGGGCATACAACACATGCACATAGCAAGTTTATAATGCCTGTCGTGTATGAGATGATGACAGACTTCAAAAGTCATCTCTGGAGTCTAAGGAATCTTACTGTTATGTCAGTGCACCATTTAGCTACACCCTTTTTCAGATGAATGTGCACCACATATATATATTTACTGCTTTGGTATCATCGGTAACCATCCAAATTTTATTGTCAGTAAAGAAAAGCTTGTGATTGAAGCACTTCTTTGTAGCAGATCTAAGTGAAACTGGCTGTGCTATCTTATCCAGATAGGATGACAAGTCCTGCCTTCTCAATAGTAAGGCAAATACTGATCATTAATCTGGGTCCGTCCTAAAAGCTTAATGAGCATATATTCATTTTCAAGCTAAATCCACTGGAATAAATTAACTGTAGATATCTTACGTGTTTCATTCTAATAGAGTGCTAACTGATTTCAGTTTGTCTTTAAAAGGAATATGAATCTTAATTTTATTACAATTTTAAAAACCTTTCCATTTCACTTCCGTAATACTCTCTGTGAGTATTTGGGCATAGACAGATGGATGTTTTTTGATCTGACCTCCAGTGAATAGCAATATGAGTAACACCAAGAAACCTAAAATCATGGATAATTGAATATATTTTGGTTCTGCCTTGTGAGTCACAGTGAAGTCTGCCAGCATGAAGTAACTGGGTCTACAGATTATTATTAGCCTGTATTCCTCACATGTACCTCAGCTGTAGGCTCAGTTTCCTAAAGGCATCAGAGCAGCCATTGATTGATCTTAAAGCTGCAGACTTGGATTCTGGCCGGTCCTGACCATTCTGTTGTGACCTTGACATGAATACAAAGGAAGAAACTCCAGTCACTCATGTCTCTTGTAGCAGCTGCTTAGCTCAAAGTGCCCTCATCTTGAAGAGTTGACTCCAAGGTTGACTCACCCTTGCTCATCCTTTTTCTATGCCCCGCTAGCAGTGTGGAATAGGAATGGTGATGTTAGTTGGTTCGCCTTCCCACTTGCCAATTTTGTTTGAATTGCTGCAGCCAGTTTACCACATAAAAAACAATATTAAGGGTCCTCATGATGTTTCCTGATGATTCTGGTGACCCTGTGACCTGTCCTGTATCGCCCAGACAAAAAGTTCCCATGATCAAACTGTGGACTCTCTCTGAGAAGACCTCCAACACCGTAAACTGCTTCTGTGGCTCATTTATTTGGTGAACAAAAGGTCAATGTCTCATCATTTAGCTGGCTCTTTGCTCTGCATAGAGTACCTTAACAGAAGTAGTACACTTAATAAATGTTATTGCCTATTTGTATCTATTTTTCTGACTTATATTATCATACATTATTATTACAACAGTAGTTGTAACAACTGTATATTGTCTTGTGCTTTTTCATTGTGCGAAGGCAGAGACAGTAACCCTAAATTTAGTCCTGCTTTGAATGTTTCCCCTCTCCCAAAGGCATAATGCAGTCTTCAAACCACCGACTGCGAGATATGGAGCAGCACCACCCACTGCTGTCTGCCGGGGCAGATGTCGAGACAGGGAGCCTGGCAGCCGGAGTGATGGTCGGTGGTCCTCACGCGGGCCACACAGGAGGGAATCGCACACTGTGGTTCATTCAGGACAGCTGCGGGATGGTGTGTGCGACCATGACCTGGTTCCTGGTGCTGTACGCTGAGTTCGTAGTGAACTTTGTCATGCTGCTGCCCAGCAAGAACTTCTGGTACTCGCTGCTGAACGGGGCCACCTTCAACTCCCTGGCCGTGCTTGCATTGGCCTCGCATTTGCGCACCATGTTGACTGACCCGGTAAGGATGTTAAGGAGAGTAAGAGTGGGTGGGGTTGAAGATGTAAACGGGGAGAGGAGGGAGGATAAGAGGAAGAAAGCGAAGAAGAGGCAGAGAAAAAAAACATGGATAGATTCAGTGAAATAAGATGAGGCTTTTTTGTGTTGACAAAACAAATATAATAGTTAATATCTAATTTGCTACTAAATTGTTTTGGCGGGATGTTTTTGCAACAACATTTCAATTTGCTCATCTGAGAACAGTGTTTTTGTTTGTTTGTTTGTTTCATCAAATATTCCAGGAATATTGCAGGGACTCTTCTGCACTGTGTTCCTGACTTTCTGACTCCTCTTGGTGAATTCAGTTAATTCATGCTTCAGGGGGTTGTAGGTCAAATATTGTTAGTGCTGCTGCTGCTGCAACGTCAACTCATTCTTACTCAAAGAAAGTAGATGTGTGATGACAGCTCCACTGGTGCTTTCTAACCCAACAGCCCAGCCTCAACAATTGTTCCATTTAAAAGCCCAAAATAGTACACAGAAGGTTGTGCAGTAGTGTGACAAACTGGGGGCTTGAGCTAAGAGGAAAACTAGGCCCACAGTACACTGTAATATATACAGTGAAGCATTACTGTCTGTAACAAAGCAATACATCTTACAAAGCACTACTTATCCAAGATTGCTACAGAGAATGCTTTACAGTGCTTCAGGTCATGCCCTGAAGATTAGCAATACATCTCTGCAAACAGGCATCTTCCCAGAAGCCTTCAACACAACCCAAACCCAACCTAGATAGTAATATGCTAACCGAAATCCAACCTTCCATTTATCAGTAATATACTTGAAAAGATAGTTTCAGTGCAAATTAACTCCTTTTGACCAGGATATCTTCATCAGTCTTCTTGAAAAGTCAGTTGGTCTTTCTGAATGTGTGTTAAACTTGGAGATCATGTGTCTGAGAAACACATCTGCCTGTTGGCATCTGTTCATCAAGGCAGCTGCCTTGGTCCATTACTGTTCTCATTGTACATGCTGCCACTTGATGGCATCATTAGAGAGCACGATGTATGTTTCCATAGTTATGCAGATGGAACACAACTGCACATCTCTGCCTAAGCAAATGATGTTGCTGCTATATACTCCCTTACTAGCTGTCTCTTGGCGATAACTAAATGGATGAGCAACAATTTCTTGATATTAAGTGAGGACAAAAGTGAAATTGTGAAATTAACTCTGTGGATTAAATCTGAGGTTACAAGTCTTGGTGTTATTATAACTATATCCTATATTCAGGTCTAAGATTCAAGTCCCTCATTAACAAGGTGATGACAACCTCATTTCCCCACCTTAGAAACAGAAACAAAGCTAAAGTACAATCTTTTATAAATCAGATTGATGCTGAAAAACTGATTCATGCCTTTATTTCAAGCGAACTCAATGACTGTAACACACTATTAAAAAAAAAACACTGAGAGACTTCAGATCATTCAAAACTCTGCAGCTCGACTATGAACCAGAACCAAGAGGAGAGACCACATTAGTCCAGTTTCAGCTGCTCTGCACTCGCTTCCTTTACATTTAGAACTGATTTTAAGGTCCTTCTCCTTGTATACAAAGCCCGTCATGGACGAGGATCGAGCTACATTGCTACTCTATTTCTGTTTGTTTTTGTTTGTTTTAACACTGCCATGGTCTGCTGTTTATTGGAGGTTTCCAGCAACAGCTGAAGAAAATCGAGCATGCAGATGCATGTCAATTACACCACAAAGCTCTGAAACACACTGCCTGTAGATATCAAGGAAGCCAGCTTACTAAATATTTTTAACAATAAGCTAAAAACTTATCTCTTCACTGTAGCCTTTTACTAGCTAAGGCTTTCCTGATAACAGGCCTGAAACCTTTGCACTTTGCTTCCCATGTATGCACTGCTGGACTTCTTTTAAAATGCCTTATGTATTTTACTTGATTTTATGCATTCAGTGTACTCTGTTTTTAACTTTTATTACTATTATTCAGTGGTTTTATTTTCCATCTTACATTATGCATTTTCTTTATTTTCATCCTTATTCTATTTTATTTTTGTACCATTATTATCAAGTGCTGCATATGTAAATGCTGCAAAGATGGCGTAATTCATTTATGTGGACGATTATAACTGACAGCATTTGTCATTGTCTGTCTTTCATCTTGCTTAGGGTGCAGTTCCAAAGGGCAACGCAACCAAGGAGTACATGGAGAGCTTACAGCTGAAGCCTGGTGAGGTCATCTACAAGTGCCCGAAGTGCTGCAGCATCAAGCCTGAGAGGGCACACCACTGCAGGTCAGTCTAAATGTTGTGGCCAAATTCATACAAAATAAAACTGTGTCAAATTGTGTTTGAACACATTTGCATACATGTATGTGGTGCACCCAAGAGCAGTATAGGTGATGACAGCAGAGTCAGTGTGTCATACTTTAAAATCTTCTCTCCTGCTTGCAGTATTTGTAAAAGATGCATCAGGAAGATGGATCACCACTGTCCCTGGGTCAATAACTGCGTGGGAGAAAAGAATCAGAGATTCTTTGTACTTTTCACTGTAAGTACACATAAGTACTCATGGAGTAGTCCATTTGATTTTAACAAGGGGTGTGATAAGGATTAGAAATGCACATTTTACACAGTAATTCTTTTAAGTTTATATTGTATCTTGTCTTGTCAAAGTAGCGTCAGTCTTAACTCTCCTGTACTTTGTCCACACATCTCTTTCGTGAACGTGTTCTTAATTTTTTTTTTAAATGACATGACATGATTTCAGACTAGAGGGGAAAATATGGCAAAATTCCCATCACTTGTTGAAAATTGTCCCACTAGTTTTTCATGATGAAATAACTAGCCGAGGTTCACTGATGTTGTGCACGCAGACACAGGCCTACATGAAATGTGCTCTCATATTATGACTCTCATGACAACTTTAGCACTTTTTCATGGCTTCATATGCTGACTTTTTAAAAACTTTTTTTAATGACAGAATCCTTAAGCTGCTGTATATGGCTGAGCAGTACAAGCTCACCTGTGTCATGACATTTTTAGTGTGCTCTCCTTATGTCTTTCAATATAGCACCATTCAGAAGCTCTTTTTTTGTTTGTTCTATTGCAGCTCAAAAGATGTGAAATGAACTAGCCTACATAAATGCAAACCATTGTGGGATAAGAGGGGAACGTCTTCTCTTTCTTGCCTTCTCTCTCTCACTTTTTCCTCATTATCTCTCTCCCCCCTTATCTGCTCTTCTTTCTGCAGATGTACATAGCCTTGATCTCTGCCCATGCCCTGGGCCTCAGTGGTATGCACTTCTTCACCTGTATTAAAGTCCAGTGGAATGGTGAGGCTACCCTGTCTTGCAGCATCGAGTGTGCTAGTACGACTACTACATGACAGATGTAATTTATGAGTCAGAAATACACCTATTTATGCAAGAAATTTAAACTGCTGAGAGATGAAGGGAGACAGATTGGAAAAAGGAAGGAGTTGTGCTGCACAAACATCATAGAGCTGCCATTGATCTTTTCTCACTCCCTTGTGGGTCTCTCTCTATGAATAAACCAGAAAATGAAGATAATATTTCATTCTTAGAACTCCAGCTTCTACTGCCTTCTACAAGATGATATTTTGACTTAGCAGGGAAATATTTTTCACCAATTTGTTTTCCATGCTAACCAGTTTTCAAGGCTACTGTGACAGATTTGTACCAGGGCTCATCCTTAGTTTGAACCCTTTTTTGTGTATAAATGTAGTTTTCCAGCTAGTTAGAATCAGGTAACAGTATTGGTGTAGGGTGCATTAGAGTCACTGTGTGCACATCCAACCCCATATTATGTAAGACAAAAATAAGGAAATCGATACACTAGATTATTATCTTTATTGGATTTAGAAAGGCAAGACGTCAGTAGGGCACTTTAACTTAAACTTATTTTTAGGCCCTTAATAGAAAGGACATTTCAGCTGTGTAGTGCAAAATAAAAACTCAGCTTGTATTCCTCTCTTCCTGTGACCAGAGTGCAGTGACTTCTCTCCAGGGGTGTCTGTGCTGCTGCTGATCTTCCTCTGTCTCGAAGCCATCCTCTTCCTCACTTTCACAGCTGTAATGTTTGGTACGCAGATCCACTCCATCTGCAATGACGAGACGGTCAGTACAACCTGTGAGCTTGGTTCCCGTCATCAAGCTGTGTGTGTGACAGGAAGGGTCACTGTAAGACGAGGGCGTTTAAGAAAAAGATGACAAGGATATCTTAGTCTTGATAAATGTATTCTGCTCTCTGAGTGGATTTGTAATATGTAAATAACTGCATTTTCTCTCAGGGTTGTCCCCATGTTTTTCCTGTTTTAATGTAATTGTGCATTTTAGCATGCTAATGAGCCAAAGCAAACAGACATCTTAATGAAGAATATTTTATTTACAGAGGGGTTATAATGTCTTGCAGGAGATTGAACGTCTTAAAAACGAGAAGCCCACATGGGAGCGTCGCATGAGATGGGACGGAATGAAAGCTGTATTTGGGGGTCCTCCCTCCCTGCTGTGGTGCAATCCATTCACAGGCTTGCGTCTGCGGCGCCTGTTGCTGCTGACCCATGGTCGCCGTGGCGGGTCTGAGTTTTCTGTCTGAGAGTGGGGCAGACTGATGAGGCTCACCAACACTTGTCCATCTCTAAAGCAGGATTTCTTGTACGCCCTCCTTGGCCGGAGTGATGGACCTCTGCTCCCTGAGGCTCTCCTTCATGTGTGGGTGACAGGGGGAGACAGGCTGCTCCAGTGGGACCCCTGCGCATCACAACCCCCACTGAAGGTGGTATTCTCACTCTGACATGCTGATGTAGACCCGACACCTTTGGTCTGCTGAACAACTGGAGTATTGTTTTTAACATGAGCAGCTTTTTGGTTTGTTTGTGTGTTTTTAGGTAAAGCATGCAGTATGTAACGCAAGTGAGTGTTTTATTCCTTGTGAGACCGTCCAGGGTGCACTTTGCACCAACTCATGCACCTTCAGTACACGACCTCAGCAGTTTGTTTTGTTTGCTACACACAGCAGCAAAGTGTTTTTTAAGGAGGGATCAGCAACAAATCTTTCATCATCACTGGACACAGGATCTCAAAGGGGAAATGCTTGAAACTGTTCTGTTGGACCCAGACAAGGGAATCACAGTCAAGGACATGCACTACTTACTGACACTTGAAAAACGGTCTGGATGTGGAGTACGGTGAACATCAAACATGGAACTGTGCTGCCTTGATTTGCATGTATAACGGCTCAATCAACTACCTTGAACATAAGCCTCATTCTTATTCAAGAGGACTGAGTGGCTTTCTGTTCATCTCCACTGTCATGTTTTCCCTCCTTGGCTGAAATTGTTGATTCTTTAGGTTACTCAGGCCAGTAGAACAGCTGACCATAATGTCTCTTTGGAGATGACTACTGTTGTTCTGACTCTTCATGTAGTTTGAAATAAAAATCACTGTTACATCACTAGTACAGTCCTGATTCCAAAAAAAATGGGACGCTGTGTAAAACAAATAAAAACAGAATACAGTCACAAAGTGGTGAACCTCGCTCCATCCTCGCTTGTGAACCACTGAGCCTTTCCAGGATGCTCCTTTCATACCCAATCATGATACTGTCACCTGTTACCAATCAACCTGTTTACCTGTGGAATGATCCAAACAGGTGTTTTTGGAGCGTTCCACAACGTTCCCAGTCTTTTGTTGCTCCTGTCCCAACTTGTTTGAAATGTGTTGCTGCATCAAATTCAGAATAAGCAGATATTTACAAAAATCTATAAAGTCACGGTAGAACATTAAATATATTGTCTTTGTACTGTTTTCAATTGAGTCCAAAAGGATTTTGGAAATGATCACATTCTGTGATTTTTATGTTTTAGACAGCATCCCACCTTTTTTGGAATCAGGGTTATAGTTGTCCATATGTGTTCATAAATTTGCCATCCCACCACTCCTACATGCTGCTCCATGTCTCATTCTCTGTTAACGATCAGTGACCCCCACCCTCCCAGACCACTGATATGCCTCCCTGTGCTGTGCAAAGTGATTAACAACTTTGGCTGCTCAAAAGACAGAATGTTACTATGTCTGAATTGTTTGACTCATACACATTTTTTTTTTCTCTGTGGAAAACTGGAGGCTAATTCTGTTAGCATTTAAACTCTGATAAACAACCTGGCAAACCCCCGAGACGGAGCCAAGTCTTACATAGTGGCTTTGAATGCTCCTCAGCCACCGTGTGGTGCCACATTTTGAAGAGGGGAACCTGAAACACTAGCACAGCCTCCTTTGGCTCATTGTGGGCTCATTCTGATCCACAGAGCCAAGCTCCATTGTGTAGTCAGCTTGTAGAATTAGGAACTGCTTTGCTGAAAGGTACCAGGCTCATTATGCAAGCTTTAATACTGAACACAGTCTCGGTGAGCTCAGCAGATGCTTGTGAGGCCTTTCCTACTTCACTCCAGAAATGTCAGGCCTGTAACATCAAGTGGCAGGACAGACGCAAAAAGTCTCCCTGTGTTACTAGAACATGTATCCATGCCTTTAAAATCATTCAGAGCACTTTTCAGCTTGGAAGGCTTTTGCCATTATTGCCATTTTTATGAAAGTGTTCTCTTCTCATGTTGTGATGACTTGTCTCCTAATTTTACATAATGAATGGGCCTGTTTGCACTGGATGAGAGTGGCTTTTTGAACCTGGTATTCCGGATTTAAAGTCAAGTTCAGACTGGTGGGCTGATACTGTCAAAGTATTGTCAAATCTTTTATTGCATCTTGGACAATACACTGCTGTTTGTTTTCATTTGTGGTTGTCAGTAAAAGGAAATCTATTGCCACTGTTTACACTAAATGTTGATATCTGATGCTCTATGGCCATGTTAAGAAACATGCTGTCATTAGAATGTAAAACGTATATATTGTGGGACTAAGGGACACAGCACTGAAAGCTAACTGATATCAGGGGATTTTATTAATGCTGGCCTCTCATTTTATTCTGCTGGACTGCATCAACTCAGCAACCATTTCCTGAATAAATGGTGGGACAGTGTGGCTTTCTCTTAAAGTCCACTAACCTAACTAACATGGTCATTGTACTTTTTAATTTATGAGGTACAAGATGAAGAGGAGTCAAGTTAAGCCAAACACACAACGTGTCCAGAAGAATCATATACAAGCTGTCGTTCATGTATTCATGTGCATAAGACTTGCAAGAAATCAACAGGAAAATCCTTGCTGTTTAGTTTGGCACATTCAAAAATATGTTTCTAATCAAGCAACAGCTGATATTAGAAATAGTTGCAGGTATTGGTGTACTAAATTACACCCAGTGCATATGAGAGGCATAGAGTCTAATGAACAAAAAATGTCATTGTTGTAGAGATAAATATCTAAAGAAGGACTTGAAGGAACAGTGGCAGGACTAATACACTGCTAAACTTTTAGTTGTATTTGTAGGAAGTAGGAGAACAAGAGAGTAATTATGGACTGACAAATGTTGCTGTGTTTACCGAGTATAAGTATTTGGTGTGGACTGGTAGAGTTTGGGCAATAATTTGGTTTGGTTGATGTATTTCACAATAGGATATTCAGTTTTTTTAGACCAAACTCAGATGCTGTGATCATAATGTCTTAAATTGGGATTCTGTTACAGGGTGTGCAGTTTTGCATTCATGCTCATTGGAATTAATCAACGATGACCTTTTTTAAAAGGTTGTACCAGTAATTGTATTTTCTCCACAGTCTGCTATATGACCTTAAGGAATACAATCATCATGGGGAGAGGATTGCTTGGCAGCATGCAAAATTGTGTGATTCATTCCTATTTTCAACATTCAACACTATTTTAACAGAAAATGTAGGGCAAAGATTATTTTGAAAGTAAAGTAAAGATTCTTATCAGGATGGATATTTGATCACAGAATTACCATTAACATTGCCATGAACAGTTGAGAAAGGTTTTGTTTCCTTTTCTGCTGAGAGAATGTTTCCTCCAGAACAGAAGTCCTTCAGCTTTATAAAGAAAGTATAATGGTTACTATTAACAATATATAAATGGAATGTTTTATTAAAGTTTTTTTTAATTAATGTGTCATAATCTTATAATGTCATATCTTTAATGTCATTCTTTTACATAATAAACTTGATTAAATGAAAGATATAAATTGTGATTGATTGTCCATCGTACACAATTACTTTTTTCTCTGCTCCTTGGTTTTGCGTCTGGATAACAAAGTATTGTGGGTTTCACACTGACATAACATGCTGCAGATGTGTGAGAGGCAGCAGAATATTTCAGAACAGATTGAAGTGTGGCGAATGTGTCAGGAAGGTTGGCTGGGCAAATAGAAATTGAAATACAACAAGATGCAGTAGAGATGACGTGAAAATGGGGAACTGGGGAAAAGTATTGCTGTAGCTCCGAAGGAAATGAGATCCACTGAAGAAGAAGTGAAATATTTTCTTTCCCAAATGTGAGGCAGGTGCCCTCCTTAGAAAACAGAAGCAAAAATACATAATTAGTTGTTCAAATGTTAGCCCTATCACAAAATGTACATGAAAATGTATCTGCAACAATTTCAGTGCCAGAACGTTAAAATGTAAACATGAGGTGTCTAAGTTTCACACTCCCTTCTTCAGACTTACACTCCCTCTCATTCCCTGTGGTCTGCATCTGCAAGTCTGCTGGCACTACCAGCCATCAGCCTCAGCACAATGGGTGCTGGGGCCTCCTCTTATGCTGCACCCAAACGAAAAGCCACAGCTAAAACCTTTGAAAGAAGTGAGAACTTTTAATAAAGCGACAGTACTCTAACGATAGCCCCTTTAGTCCTCTAGGTGGCAGTATAATGGCTTGTCTGATGTGAGATGGCCAGTGACCTCGAAAGAAACGTATTTGTCTATACTACAACTCTCGGACAGCGCTCTTTCCAAAGCCCCCATGAAATCTAGTGCCCTTCTGTTTGAACAGCAGGTCTTCTGTACGTTTCATCAGCCCTCACGCCTTTTCAGCGCTTATTTTTTCCCCGCTGTATTCCGCCCCTGTTCTGCCTGATTGGCTTCCTTACACTAACCCTAACCAACCAAACTGTAGAAGGCAACGAACACTAGACTATCAGAGGTAGCGGAAGGCGGGTCTTCGCGAATGGTGGCACCGCCTTAGCCTAGAAATTAACTCCCGCCTGCTTCCGCTGATGGTGCGCATCAGTAGAAGAAGAAGTCATGATGCGAACATGGCGGCAAAGGAAATTGTAAACAGCCACCAAACTGACGTCGACTCTGTTGTTTACCGCTGGGTTGTGGATTATTATTTGTCGCTGGCGCTAAAGTTTTTTCAAAAGGAGCAATACGCGGATTTTGTTGACATAACAAATGTACTTAACTGTAAGTAACGAACCACCTCACAGTTCCTCACTTCTTGCCCGCCAAGCTAACGCTAATTTAGACAAGGTTTAGCTGACGTTAATGTGCCACACCAACTTTGAAGTTACCAGACTGTCTTTTTACTGCATGCCAACTGTCCTAAATGTCTTACCGGCCCGTTTTAAATTGTGTTCGTGCTCGTCACCGACAGCGTTCTCCCATAGATGGGTTACATCCTATCTTAGTTAGCTTAGCCCGAATCCCCGACGCCACTGTTTTAATTAACGTTACTGCGTAGAAGACCATCCCAGAAGGTCTCATAGAAAAGCTCCTGTGTGTCTCTCAGTGTCATCAGTGTTTTGTTATACTTAGTGAGTGGCCTGGAATTTGCAAGATTTCCGTGATTACTTGATCAAATGTTTCGAAGGCCAACTATTTGGTGTCCACTTTGTTTTTAAGCATTGCATTTCAGATGGTTATACTAAGGTGTTCGCAAATCCTGAAAATCAAAGCCAATCAAACAAAATATGTGCTGATCACACTGCTTGATTTCTGTCACAGTGTGATTTAAGGTGTCTTTTAAAGCCTAAAAGGTACATTATTCAGCATTGAGTGCAAAGCCACCAATGAGTGTGAAGTAACCTATATACTGACTAGATGAACATGTATCTTTAGGGGAAACCTCAAGGTCATCATTTATTGTCTTGTTGCAGGTGTCTTGGTTCATCCTCTTGAGACCAATGATGCTATTCACAAGAAGTTTCGAGTGCTGCAGTTCCTCTCCCGGATAAATGAGGGTGAAAACCTTGGTGAGATCAACATTAAAGCATTCACCATGGCCCGTCTCAGTAACTTTGTGTATCGTTGGGGATTTAATCAAGCTGCATCTCTATGTACAATTTTGTCTGTGCGTAGGAGAAAACATGAGAATACTCTCGGGTGCCTAGGGAAGTAAGTAGAATTGCCCTGTTAAAAATGGGTGTGTTCACATAATTTGCTGTTAAATTTAATTTATTATGGTAATGTTGCATTGGGGTGCATTTCCAAGACAGTGTGATGAGAAATGATGCAAGTTTATCCTTGCAGCCTGACTGTAAAACCAAATTCATGGCTTTTTCCTAAATCAGAAGTTGAGCATATATCCTATCCTACTATCATATTGTGACCTAAACACCACAGTGAATATTGTTTTGTCTTGTCTGCCCACAGATGTGTCATTTCAGTCTGACCAGCCAATAAGTCCTCTGGAATCGGCCTTAATTTTGCTGGAACATATCAACCAGGAATTAAGTATTCCACAGCAGGAATTTGAGAGTGTATGCACGTCACTCAAAGAGATGGTAAGTGCTTCTTTTTTTTTTCTTTTTTTTTTTTAACATATAAAACTGTTCAACTGTGACATCTGCTCACACAAGGGCATACAAATACTCTCCTTAACCAGCCGCTAAATGTGTGTGTGTGCGTGTGTATGAACGCACCTCGCCCTGTCCGGCCTAGGATGAATACATCATCGCACACACCTAAGCACCTCACAAAGATCAGATTTAATCAGATTTGATTTTACTTTTTTTCTGTCTCTAGATTGTGGTGATTTTCATTAAGAACAACAAGTTTGACAGAGCAAAAGAGGTGCTGAATAAACACTTTCCCAAAGCATTGGTTGGCAAGGTGAGTTCAATAACAATAGCAGTAGCAGTTATTCAAATGGCAATATTACAGTTCATGAAAGTGTTGATAAATTAAAAGTGTACTTTCGCCACAAAGTAAAGTGTTGCATGTACCGGCAAGGGTGGGGAAACTTGTGTAAATGAAGTGCAGTTGGAAATCAAACAGCAGAGGATGGCAATAAAGCTACTTAATGCATGCAGCTGAGCAGCTCTTCCCAGCTGTTGCAGGGTCTGCTGACCTGCCGGGAAGGAGTCTTCTTACCTTCTTTTCTCCCCTTCATTAGCCTGTGATGGTCAGCGTACCTGATGTTGAGGGCTGTTGAAGGGAGACACTGGCTGGAAAATGTGAGAGAAGAGTTGGAGAGGGCAGACACCAGAGCAGCTGGAGGGTTGGTGGGCAGCAGCCTACTGAAGAACCAGTTTAACGTGTCAGTTCTATTCTAGCACCTTCATGGATGATGATAGATTGTGATCCTTGATCCTCCACACTCTTCGTGTGTGTTTGAGTTTCCACTTTAGCAGACCTCTCCTTTAGTTGTATGTCTTGCAAAGTAAATTGATGATTCATATGACCAGTCAGTCAGTCATCAAAAGCCTCACGTTAGTAGGTTTTTAATCCAGTGGGAAACAAGCTCTCCCTCAGTGTGAAAGAGGTTTGTTTGTTTTCCACAGTCCAAGTATTGTCCTGGCTGCAGATGTAGTCCCTGTCATGATTACAGAAAATTCTCCACTTAATACATTGTGTATTTGGTTTCTGTCCCCTAAAAGACATAATTGGGAAGATAGTGGTATGCTTCTCCCTAACCAGTTACTCACATTATCCAGGACTGATTTCCAATGAGGTTGAATGACAGGGCACTCCCAGAGACAGTGTAGGAAAGTACCAATTTCCCTCTGACATTTCCAACACAGATTACTGTTTCCAGTAATACCTGTGTGTTATTTTGTATAGTTTTGTAAATTTCCCCTTTGCTTCCCTAATGTACTTCCCATTGTTGGATATAATACTCATCCACTCCTCTTCCCTATTTAGATACCCTAAGTCTCTCTCTCATATTGTTTTCAGGCTCTGACAGCTATCGCTGAGCAGTTCATTTGTTGTTCTATAATGAATAGAGGCTCGATGGTGTTCCGCAGGTAACATGAAATAGTCCGTGATGTGGTTTCCATCCTCTATATTATGAGATGACTGAGATAATAAATCAATAGGAGTGAAAGGGGATGACAATTTATTTTCAATAGTAGCCCAATCTAATTGATCATCTTTAATCCAGTGTTTGGCTAATTTGGCCATTTCAAAATAAACATAATATAATCTCGGGTCTGGCAGTCCCCGGCCTCCTCTGTCTCTGGGGGAACACATTTTGCTAAGTTTAATTCTAGGTCTTTTCCCTTCCCATAAAAAATCTTTTTATTCTTATATATCATACTGTTTAAAGATATGAAGAGATACAGCTACTGGTAACATTATAAGCACATAATTAAGTTGTGGTGAAACCACCGACTTTATCACATTGACCTTTCCCCATAATGTAAGCCTGAGTTCCCCCCTTTTATCCAGGTTGGTTTTAATTTTCTGCAGTAGTGGTTCTAAATTCAAAGAGGGCATGTCTTCAACTTAATTACTTAGTTTAATCCCCGGGTAATTCATCCCTTTGGGTATCCGTTTAAAGCCAAAATTTGTCCCTAGGTTGGAGTTACTTAATCCAGATATAGGCATGGCTTCTGACTTAGTCCACTTAATTTTCTATCCTTACATTTTAGAGTATGATTGTATTGTATTCATCAGGTGTGGTACTGAGCTAAATGGATCTTTCATCAGCATCAAAATATCATCCGCATATAATAATAGTTTATGCTCCTTCCCTCCTCCTCCCACCCCTCTAATATCTGCATTAGTTCTGATGGCGATAGCCAGAGGCTCTAGTATGATATTAAACGGTAGCGGTGACAGAGCGCAGCCCTGGCACAGGTCGAATGCCTTCTCAGCGTCAAGCAGAGAGCAACAACCGGGTCTTTTTCTGTCCGATTGAGCCAAATTAAACGTAGTAATCTTCTCATGTTATCAGTTGAGGACCTGTTTTTTAATAAATCCGGCTTGGTCAGAGTGTATAACTTTTGGCAACGCTTTCTCCAGACGCGTGGCCAGGATTTTAGTGAGGATCTTACAATCCAGATTTATCAAACTTCAAGGTCGGTAATTAGCGGGGTTTGTGGTATCTCTGTCTTTTTTAGGAATGACTGAGATTAAGGCCTCATTGAATGTTGGGAGGAGAGTACCTGGTTTAAAAGCTTCATTGTAAACCTCTTGCAGTATTGGTGCCAGGCTATCTATATACTGCCTGTAATATTCCACAGGAAAACTGTAGAGTCCTGGTGATTTCCCTGATTTCACAGCTGCAGCTGCATTCCTGATATTATTTTATCTAATAAACCAACCTGTTCAGGTGGAAGTCTAGGCATTTTGATATTAGAGAAAAATGTAAATTCTTCTTGTGTGGGGTCGATGTCTGATGTGTAGAATTGTTGAAAAACCTCATTTATTTATTTAGCTGAGGAAACTATTTGATCTCCTTTCTTAATTGCTGGTATTACACAAAGAATTTTGTTGTTTTAGTTGTCTGGCAAGCAGTTTGCTTGTCTTTTCACCTCCCTCGTAGAAATTTGTCCCCAGTCTGAATAATGCATATTCCACTTTTTTATTGTAAATTTCTTGAAGTTGATATTTAAGCTTGCATATATCTCGGTATAATTTTTCTGAAAAGGTTTCTGATAGCGTTATCTCCTGGCTGTCTTTGCATTTTCAAGATGATGATGAAACTATACATCAAGTATATTCGAAATCATTTCTGTATTTAATTATGTGGATGCCATGTGTTTCACGTTGTTGAATGTCTGTGTTCTCTGTAGAAAGCTATATTCATGGGACTCATCAGACAGAAGAGTAAAACACATGAAGTCATCGAGCAAGTGGACTTCAAACAGTTCAAGGAGGAGATGTTGGCCTTTTGCCAGAGGCTCTGCCCAAGCGATGTTCCCTTTCTCCACAGGGTGTGTTGCTGTGTGTTAAGCACAAGATAAAGGCTCATTGCGCTGAAACAATTTTTTAAATATAAATCTATGTTTTTATTTTTCATTTCTTCATGAGGTTTTTCAGTTGCAAATGGGCACGAACGATTGAATATTTAAAATTCAGATCAGGACAAAAGGATTTGTATCCTCTTAAAGGGACAACTCACCCCAAATCAGACATGCATTTTTTCCCCCATACCCGTAGTACCATCTTGATTGTTTTAGTGTGAGTTCTGCAGATCGCAGCTGTGGAGATGTCTTCACTTGCTTAAATACAATGGACCAAGATGTCTCTCCGCTTGTGTTTTTCGACAGACCTTGCTGTGAGCAGGTTCATAAAGGAACCCACCAACTGTATAAAAGTGCAGAATGAAGCATGTGTCCACGAGGCCTCGTCTGACAGTGCTATCTTGTGGAGACTAGTTTATAGCGAGCTTACGTTGCAACTCATCTGAGGAGGACACCATCAATGTTTACATCCTGTGTTTTCATGTGCACGAGCCTCTTGCCTCTTGGTGTTGTTCGGCAGAAAGAAAATGGTTCTGACATGAAACTACTCATAACAAGGTGTGTGGATTATCTTGAGTAACCGGGTCATGATTTCTGGAAAGAGACATTGCTGTTGAGTTTTTCAAATGTATTTTTTGACGTTTTAAGCAACACAAGCCAGGAGAGGGCAGACATCTCTACAGGCAATATCTCCAGGACTTGGCAACTCACACTTAAACTTTCTTTCTAGATGCACTACAGGTTGGAGGAAAACTTTTTTTTTTTCTTCTGTCTCTTTAAAGACTTTGAAAACATTTTTATATGAGTTCACTAAGAAAGCCTTGCCTGTGATGACCTTTGCTTTTGCTCAGCCAATCCACAGATACAACACTGATTTGTTGGAGTACATGTCTTAATACTTTTTGTACTTTTGATTCATGTATATATAACAGGCTGCCAAAATGTTTATTGATAAAAGACTAATGGAGCCAGACGAGGAGGCGGCTGATTCTGATGAGCAAGACGAGCCTGGTCTGACCTCTAGTCCACAAATAAGCATCGTCCAGTTTGTACTATGGTAGGCCCTCTCATTTCAAACATGCTCGTCATTGCTGTCAAAGTACAAAATTGCCAGAGCAGTATGGTGTCCATTCAGTCACATAACATGATGTGACACTTTCTACCCCTCTCATCACAACCACTTTACAGTTTGTGTCTCCAGATCCTACTTTCCTGCCTCGCTCTGCCGTGTGCCAGATGATGTTTTTCATTAACTTTCTTTATTTTTAGTTGGGCCATCTCTTAGGATGGCCAAGGCAATGACTGACATCAGAATGTCAGAATCATATAATTTGTCTTCCATTATCATGAAGGATTTGAAGAAACAATACTCTGGTATCCAACATTAGCAGCTACTCCAACCATATTTAGCACCCATATAACCATATATTATTACTTTGCTCACATTATCCAAGTAGTTTTTTATGTCTCCAGGCTGAAATGTACAATTTAGTACAATTTCATGGAAACCTTTCCTATTGTAAGCTCTTATTCTCTAAATTCTGTGATCTCTTCTTGTTTCTTCCTTATCTTCCAGTAAACATAAGATGATCCAGAGGACCAGGTTGGAGGCAGCCTACAAGGCTTTGGCTACCAGTTCAGATGAGAGAACATTTGCTCAGCTGGAGGAAGAAGTGGAGCAAGAGGAGCAGGCAGAACAACAAGGTCTTTCCCTGACCCTCTCGCCGACTCCACCGAAGGACACCAATCAGGACTCAGAGCAGGATGAGTTATTTCAGAGAGACTCAGGCAGCCCCATGGAGGCTTCCCCGGCAGACCAACCACCACAAACGGATGTTGCTCCTCAAACACAGGCAGGCTCACTCTCAAAGACACCCTTGGTGCTGAGGAAGAGGCAGCTTTACACTGTGGCACGACTGGTGGTGGAGCCAGACAGCCAGGGGAGCTCACAGTGCACAGCAGCTTCTCAGGAACTGGAGGCTGAAGTCAGAACAGAAGAGCCACCACAGTCACCAGCTAGGCCCAATAAAAAAGGTCTGCAGAACCCAGTAACTGACAATGAGGTTTCAGCGCCCACACAGAAACACCCCAGACGAGCAAGCAAAATTCGCAGCAGGTACTTGTTTTTTGTTCTACTTTGGGGGGGAGGGGTATTTTTCACTTTTTACAACACAGAATATTTGTCATTTTTACACAAGTTAAGTTCAAGACTAAACGGTAGTCAGAATACCATTGCAGATATCTATTAAAATGACTTGTCAGTGGTCTTTAATCTCACACATTTAAAAGAAAAGTCATTAAACAGACAACTGAATAAATGTTGCTCAACTGTTTTGACTGTAGTGGTGTGTCAACAGACTGATCATTTAGTCGCATTTTGCAGCCATTTTTGGAGTCCGGTATTGCTCAATGAGCGTACGACACTGAAAAATGCTTGTTTTGTCATGCAGTGCCTCAACTAGTTTGGCAGAGTTGTCAGCAGACAGTGATGAAGACCCTCCTGGCTCTGTGGCCAACAGGGAAATGTTTTTGGGTAAACCCCATAACCAGTCCAACACTTCACTCCGCAGGTAAGTCCAAATGTGTAATATCACCTCACCTAGGGCTGTGTGTTAATACCATGTCATGATGTCAAGCCATGTTAGTGAACCCACAACTCTGTACAGATAGCAATGTCTGTCAAAGTCAATGTCTGTCAGTGCTCAAAGTAGTACTAACTGAAGGCCCAGGAACTATGGGAACTGGGAACTGTGGGTGTATGTGGTTTTTGAGTATGTAGTGCTGAGTGTTGCACACTGATCAAACTCAGGCTTTGAGACTTCAATATGTGAAATAATGTAAGCAAAAGACAGAGTGTTTGCCTTTTATTTTTGAGAAATGCCACTTTAATTGGAAGGTCTAATAGGAAGAGAGTCCATTCCAAAGTTTATGGTTAAAATAGAGATCGACCAATATGGGTTTTTTCCAGACCGATACCAATTATTAGTAGTTAAGGAGGCAGAGAGCTGATATTCATTTGCAGTGAAAGTGTAAAAATTGGTGTAAAAATGTAGACTCAGAAGCATCTCTTATAGAGTCTCTTATAGACGTTATTCTGCTGCACACTGTAACGTTAGCAGCAGACGTGAGATGTAAAGCACTGGGATGTTTATTGCAATTTCGGGAGAGTTTACTGCGTTTACCCTCGATTCATGAGTTTGTTCTCCACATGAGAAAACTTCTCATGGAGGTACTACGAGCTAGCAAAGCTGCCTCTCGTGTGGGAAAACTTCTTGTGTGGAAAAACTCCGGGGAGCTCCCTCTCCGCTTCAGTTTGGCTCTGCCACTTAGGCATACTGTGGCTTGCTTAACCAAATCAGATGGCGCCGTAGGTGGAACAATGCTGGAGACAGAAGTGGCAGGAGAGAGAGAGAGAGAGAGAGGGGCGGCTGCATCTGAGCCGAAATAACCCAGTTTTTAATTTATTTCTTCATATCGGCCTGTCGGATTTTTAAAAAAGGCCGATACCGATATACGTTAAAACTCCAAACATCGGCGCCAATAATTGTCCTGGCCGATAATCGGTCGATCTCTAGTTAAAGACAGCAAATGCAAGGTCTCTATTTTAAGCCAGTACACACTGATTAGCAGACCTGCCAGTACTTTGAAGTCTTGTGTCCATACAGCAGCTACAGGTTCTGCCTGATTGGTAATATCAAACTGTTCAGTTTCCTGTAAACATCACTGATGGCCAGTGAAGATTTCACAGTATGCTCAGTTCATCAGTATTTTGTCAGTGTGTTGTTCCTTTCGTTAGTTGTGGTTCGCATTTGGTTCCACTTCATGGGATCTAGAAAGAATATGTGTACTATACAAGTACACATGCAATTTCCCAGCTTGGGATAAATAAAGTATATCTATCTATCTATCTACATTGTGCAATTATCTTGACAGACAAAGAGCAAAGCATGATTCTCAACTCTCATCACACAAAACCCCCACCAAGTCAAAGCAGTCATCTTCAGACAGAGAGGAAGTCCCACAGGAGCCACCAGCTCCCTTCAAAACCCCAGTGCAGAAACCACATGAACTGGACAGCGATCCTCTCAGCAAGCAAGTCCAAATACAGTGTTCATTTGATTTCACTGTGTTAGTTTGAAATTTAAAGACTGATGACATTGACTAAAGTTAATGTTTTTGTGCAGGGATCCAGGTAATACAGATGACTTCCATATCATAGATTCTTCGTTGGACAGCTCCCCCAATGTGTTCCCTCAAACAAGCTCCACCCCTCACAGGGACTCTGCTCGAGACAAAAATCCTTCTAATTCAAAATGGTTAGTGAAGATTTCTCCAGCAGTGTCGGCTAAGAATGAATTGACTCACTTGTTTGTGAATGAACTCTAGCAGAAGATGCAACAAGTAAAAATGTTGACATCTATGTTTCCATCTCATTATTGATTTGGGTGTCTAAAAGTCACACAAAAGTTACACATATTGATGATTTAACCATTATAATTTCATACTAGCTTCCAAAGCTGTTCAGTTGTGATGAAACATGAAAAACACAGCTGCTCTTGTTCATAGGAAACAACTGATGACTAATGCAAGGGAGAGTAAGGATACATGGAGCGATGAAGAGTCATATTTTCCCTCCAGGAAGAAAACTGGTAATATTTCATACCTGCCTCTGAATTAATCCTCTGTAAATCCAGCTGAAAAATTCTTGTTCATGCAGTGATATATATTTTGTTTTTCACTAAGGATCACACAACGAGAGCACCATTTCAAACTCAGGCCACAGGAAGAGGGTAAGTATAACAAGACTTGCCTTTGTAACACTCAAGTTGAAAATGATTTAACAACTCTGTTGCAGTTCATCACATGCGGGCAAGAAGTCTTGATATTATGGGAATCTCAAAAGACAGCATTTGGTCCCTGTCTTGCTTTCAAAAAGATTGATGCTCTGCTGCCAGTGTGCAGTTTTCAGATGTCTTATCATTCAAGCAGCTCATTAAAGAACCACACAAGCAAGAAGAACAAGGCGTTGTCTGTTTTTGACTGAGGTGTCAGAGCAGCAGAAAACTGTTTAACCTCATATTCCTGTTCCTGTTGTGTTGCAGAAGTGGACTGAGAGTGAGACAGAGAAGCTGAAAAAAGGGGTCCAAAAATTTGGAGAGGGCAACTGGAGTCAGATAAAGGCATATTACAGCTTCAAGGACCGAACAAATGTCAACCTTAAGGACAGATGGAGAACAATGAAGAAGTTAAACATGGTGTGAGACGTTCATGAAGCCTAGATGCCACATTCATTTCTTGGTTACACAAACAAATTTTATTTCATTTTTTTTGGAGGAATGCGAGCTATACTTCTTCAGTTAAGTCCAGTCCAGTCTTTTCTGCATTACTGTAATCATGTTTATAATTTAAGTTCATGACACTTTCTAGTTCAATAAATTTTCATGGTTCAATTTGCAAGATTAGTTGTCTCTTTATTGTTCCAAAATCTCCAATGGTGTCTGGTATGCACTTTTGCTGCCGCCCTATATACAGAAGCAAGCTTGCAAAGACTCAAATATATACAAAGACATTAAAGATTTATTTGAAAGATGACATTTACAAAAGAGAAACACAAGAAAAGCTTTTCTCTTAATTTTGATGAGATCTGACCAAAAGCCAGACTGAAGGTATCAGGAGGCTGGTGGACTTGGCTGGCAGTGAGCGGCAGCGGTCCATCAACCTGAGCCTCACCACTCTGAGCCTCTGTTTTTGCTGATGCTGTGTTGCTGTGATGTGCTCTCGGGGTGATTATATTTCTGGTGCGGTATGAAACTCAACACTCTCTGCAGAGCCTGGGGTGTTGGAGCGGCTCTCAACATCCTGGATGTGCACCTCAGCATCACCTTCAGCTGTCCTAGTCAGACAAACACAACACATGATACAGAGTGTAAATACAGTTGGGCAGACTCCAGCTGCTGCCATGACATCTTTGTCTGAGGTCCAACTGAAACATTTGAAAAAAGAAAAATATAAAAACAAAGACCGTCGATCTATCACCTTGTCCAATCCTGATCTTGTTCCTCCATTTCAGCCAGTTCCTTTTTGGAAAGTTGGTTGACAAGTGCCACGCCGATGCAGTCTCCAAAATCATTGACAACAGTGTTGCAGCGGTCTCTGAAAGACAGAAATCACAGTACACTATGAAAGCAGAAAATACAGCCACTCTACAGTTGGTGTAAATTTCTAGCTTTAATGTACAGGTTAAACTCACAGCAGTCATTCTACAACCACAAAGATGGAAGCTTCCCTCGAAGGTAAACCGAGTGCAGTCAACACAAAGAGGGTGGTCACCGCTCCAGTCGCAGGGATCCCTGCTGCTCGTATACTGGAGACAGAAATAACAGTAGTCGAGACATAGTACACTGCTGCATGCACTGCTACTTTTCTGCAGGTGTCAATACTCAGACCCGAAACGGCTGTAAAAGATCTATAACAGGATTTGAACGTAAGATTAGAGGGTAAACCTAGTGGTGTCTACTGGTAAATGATACATCTTTCACAGGTAATGGCCTTAAATCTGCTATGACCCTTTTAAATGCTGTGTGTGTAACATGGATAATCTGATGTGACAACTTACCTGTTACCACACTTGTCACGATGAGGGGAACACTAACCAGTTGAAGCATGCGCATGAGTATTTCACCTGGAAAGCCGATGTAGACTTTGTCCAGGTCTGAAAGAGGGAGGAAGGTCTTGACGGTCATGCCAATAACAACCCCCGTGTGAACTTAAGCAAAATATTAGAATGTTAGCAAATATATATACAACAACATATATAATGGTTTATAATGAGTGGGAATAGGGATGGAACAAACAAATGCTCTGCTCATTGCAAACCCCAGAATCTACTAATCTAGTAGACCAATATTTTTTTTATTTCAAAAGTTGAGCTTTAGCCTCACTGAAAATTCAAAAAAGTCACATTTGAAAGTGGAGCCACACAAACAAAATATAACCACCGGGCTAATGGCCATCAAAAACTCAAAAATAAGTCATACAATAAGAAATCATGCATTAAGAAATGACAATTCATCACTTGATATGTTGTCATGCCATTTAACTGTCTATAGACAAGTTGGTTCACATAAAGTTGGTCCAACACGAACAGTAATCTTTGTGACGCCTGACATTAAGATAACATTAACTTTACGTTAACCCAAACTCTAATCCCAGAGGGGAGACAGACTTCAGCCGCCATGTATAAATCATCTAGCCCCGCGGCAACACTTTATGCGTTGCCCTGGCAACACAATGTAGCATTTTAATAGCAACGTTAGCTAGATGTTGGTATGAATATATTGCTGAACCATAACAGAATACTGTCAATACCCATTCACTTTGGGTGTTTAATTAATTAATTTGGACTTTACCAGTAACTAGCCATTGGTAATTTATTAGTTACACAGTTGTGTAATGGTGAATGCACAATTATTGTTCAAACCAAACTTACCTACCTAGCCATAGCTTTTTGCTAAAAAAATCACATTTCTTTCCCCCAAAACGCCTTTTAAAACGAATAAATTGAGTTACTTCACTAGCTAGCAATTAGTGTTTGTATCATCAAATATATTAAAATATATAAGGTTACGCAAGGTCTAAAGTTCATTTGCTAGCCGTTAATGCCAGCAACATCTTTGTTCTCTAACTATCAAAAGTGTACTTAAGTAGAGTACTTGAGTGCTTCCTTCTCTCCTTGAAGCTGGAGAGGAAGGACACCAGAACAGAAACCAATCTATTAATAGTAAAGTGTGTGTTTGGTTCTGTGGTGGATCAGCTTCTATTTCCCCACAGCAGAAAAGTGATCTGCGCTATCGTTCTCTACATGTCTGCCATTTGGACCTCAGAGTTTAATACAACCAGCGGCACAAAGCTGAAGAAAACAATGTGAGGATACCACTACAGACATTCATGGCGGCAGTAACAACAGAAACAGCTTTAAGGCTACTTACCAAAGTGTGTAACAGCTAAATAAATTGTAAAGTGAAAGAATAGAAATAAAAATAAGTGTTTAAAAAAGGAAGTAATTTACAGATAGAATCAGATACTTTGTGTGGACAATCTCAAACTGTGACTAGCCTAGCCTAGCTTAGCCTCAAGCAAAAGTCAGTACCTGGTTTTAGCGAAATTTTGAGTATTTAGTTGTTTTATTTTGGTCAGTGTTATTTCTGTTCAGTTCAGGCTGAAGGAAAGAAAACAACAACAGAGCAAAGCATCGTGTTGAGGAAACAAGGAGTGAGACACAAAGCAGCGATCACCTTTGAGTTTATTGAAAAATTGATCCATTGCACAGATTTATTCAAACTACATTGTTAACAATAGCTTGCACTGCACACTACTCGGCAGGCTCCTGCTTAGCGGCCAAAACATAATCTGTACACGGGACAACAAACTGGATCAACGTCCATGTCAACACAGAGACAGACGGGATAACTGGTCAAGAGTTTTAAAAGATCTTTCACAGAAAGAATAAGAATTAGGCGACAATCACCAAAAAGATGATTTACTCTGAAAATCTGGGAGGGGCATTATGTTCATTTAAAATAAAAATCATCTTTACTAACTTTTGACCTCCTTATTTTATACATAAGAGCTTGTCAATAGGAGATTTTTGTGCTCTAAACTACAAAACTGTCACAAAATGATGAGAAGACTATGACAAAAAGATGTTCTGATTATCAAATTAACAATTAACATGTTTGACATACTAATTAACAATAAACAATACGCTGTCATAACGATGGTTTTATCTCATAATTGTGGGCAAATTATCCTGTAATTATGAGATATGGAAGCCAAATTATTTAATGTCTTTTTTTTAAAAGGATGTTCCTCCCTTTCATTACATCCATGTAAATATGCATCTTAACATTACAACAGCATGCATCCTTTGGGTCTTTTCCTCTTACATACAAAGTATCCCAAGTGGCATGTGAACATCAACAGTGTCAGATCCTATGAATTCATTAATTAGTTTTACTTTAGGCAAGGCAATCACAGCACAGCATCAGACACTATCTATCCTATGCACAAAGAGTAAATAACATCATAATGTACTGTCACAATCAATCAGAGGGCTTGTTCACAGTATTCTTGCATTTAGATTTTTTGACTTTTTTTTTTTTCAAAATAGGACACATTAATATCAGAGTATAAGTATCCTTGTTAGATTCTGACTAACATCTGGTGAATTACTTTGAGAACATTTTTTTTTCCAGATGATCAGTTTTCATTTGTCTGGAAGCTGTCAGTCATTCAAAGCTGCTTTCAACTATCCAACATGAACAGAGGAGGTGTTATATGAGTGGATGGCACTCTTCTGTCCTGCACATATAGCCTGAACTTCATGTAACTAGTGATCGTGATGCTCATGATATCAATGTTGACCTATTGCGTTAACATGGTGAAACTGCCCCCTCATAGTGCCGCAGCTGGTTCATAAAGATATCATAGTTAAGCATAAAATGGCTGCAAATGCATTGGAATGAGCACCGGCAATGTTGTATTTTAGACAATATATCAGCCATTGAAAGATCATCAGAGCTGTTTTAAATAAAAAAAGACATTTACTTCATATGGTCACAAAACTTAATGTGATCAATTATTTACAGTGGTTTCCCCCATTTTAAGTAATGTGTGGTAAAAAATAAACAGACCGGCGTCCGTCTCACATAAATGTAGTGCAGTAGATGTTATTTGATCAACAGATGAAAACATTTAATAAAAATGTAAATGTACAAACGACAGAAAAGAGATGTTTCTAAAGAGAAAAACCTAAAAACCTTATAGCATCTGAATCTCCACCACAGGACAGATTAGTGTTGTGCATAAAAGTACACTGATGTCTGCAGTGACATTACAAAACTGAAACTATATGACCGTAGTCCTGTATGGACTTGTATAGTCGTTGCATTGATGAGCATTAGTCATTAGAACAACATACTGTACACTGTGATTTATACACTACATTCTAGCATATCACTGGTGTTAATATATTTATAATATGTATAAAAACAAACAAAGAACAGACGCAAGTTGTTTGCATTGTCTTGCATTTATCTTGAGTATTTCCACTGAATACTACAGTAGTTTGAAACTGTGCTGCAGCCACGTCTTTCACAGTAGCTCGGTCAGAACACCACACACGTTTAACTGGACCTGCAAAGGAGTTTGGCACAGAAGATGACTGGATGCACTATCTGTGCTATTTTTGCACGTTCTGGATGGTTTTACTGTAATGTAATGTGGTGCACAGTGTCGTGCTGTGTCTACTGCACTTGAGGTCAGAAAAGAATACTGCAGCCACATTCCTGGACCAGGTCAAACCAAGATTCTGAGTGTCTACTTACTGTTTGCTGATGTGATGAGTAAAAAAGCCAGTTTTTCCCCCCAAACAAGATAAGAAATGAGTGCTGCACCAACAGGTTGATTTGAGTTTTGACAAGCCGAATTGTACTGGATGTAATTTATATTTCATTGTCAACTGTGGGAGCCAGTTGTGTAGACAATCTGGAGGGGCTGCTTGCATAGTAGCTTTGTGGTGTACAGCGGCATTTCTGCAGAATAGTTTCTTATCTAATTTACATGGTGTGCCCTCATGTTTCAGTGAACATTTCATTATTCTACGAAAGGCATGTCTAAAAGTTTTTTTTTTACTTGGGCATCAGGTGTTGCAGGTAGGGACAAACAGATACTGAAGTCATATTGGTGCAAAATAATAATAATTTGTACCCCCTTGCAAACAATATACATTTTGTGTGGCAGCTTCTCTATCCACTGGTGTAAATGAAGAGTGGTGTGGGATGAAGGAGAATGGAAACTCGTCAAAGGAATCTCTTATGGAGTTAAAAGCATGCAGTGAAGGATGCTGTTCTCATGTCAGTGCACTTGCAAAAGTGAGATATGTGAGTTGCTGAAATTCATCAGGGATTTCTTTTTCCCTTTTCTCTTAAAAGAAATATTCTTTTTTTTAACTTTCTTTTTTTTCTGACTCAGCACTCTTTTTCATGTTCTCACTGTTGAATGGCGGCGAGGTGATTTTGTTTACGTGGAGTATTGAAAACACATTCATCTGCTTTGAATCAGTAGTCGCAGTTACTAAATCTTTTATGTAACGCCTTTGAGTCATTCATGTATCAGGTATAGTGTTAGAAAAGGTTTGATAGCTGCTTCCCACACAGTTCTTGAATAAATATTTGATTCTGAAATAATCAGCATCTTCACTCAAACTGGGCTCCTGGCTTTATGATGAACCACAAAAGCACTGACCACAGTGTCCTGCCCGACTGCGATGTGAGAAAAAGCTTCCTCAGTGCTGGATTTGTTGTTGTTGTCGTTCCCTCAGCTTGTCCCGAGTGGCTGTGGGTCTTCTTCCTCCTGGTCGGTGCCATCAGGAAGTTGTTCGCTCCAGTAGTTGCACTGGCCAAAGGTGTCAGAGCAGGAGAAGTCTGCTCCCTCATCTCGAACTAGGACGGGGAAGACATGGTCGACCACCTCACACAGACGCCCAAAGCTGAGGGGGAGACACACAGACTTTAAGTGTGCTATGCTAATTCAGACAGCCAGACCGCTGTGTACACGTGTCCAGGGTCCGATTACCAGAAAATATATCTTACGATGAGATGTTGGTTTTGGCGTGCTCCTGTATCAGCTCCCCCTTGGGATTGACGGTGAAAATCCTGTTCAGAGGGACGCCCACCTCCTTATAGGAATATACATCCTGAAATCACACACAAACAATCAGCATCACCACCAAAACCAAGAGGCAACAGCACAATACATTAATACATCAAGACCCCAGCACTTCTTCACAATGTAGTG
Organism: Chelmon rostratus; assembly: GCF_017976325.1. NCBI lineage: Eukaryota > Metazoa > Chordata > Actinopteri > Chaetodontiformes > Chaetodontidae > Chelmon > Chelmon rostratus. Next base: position 9,287,961 of record NC_055658.1, on the reverse strand, counting down.
CACTCGTTCAGGAGAAAGCACAGGCTTGTGTCTGTTGGTGTGCAGTAGCCTCACCGTAGCTCTGTTGCCAAAAGCAGCGTAGAAAGGTTCAGTGTTGGGGTGGAAAAGGTGCTTTATGTCTGTGAGACACTCGATCTTAAACTTCTCTGGTTTCTTCTCGATCACCTCCCTGCACAACATGACATGACATCAAATGCTACGCATCCACTGGGAAAGACAATATAAATGCAATAAATGCATTGTCATTGAATTTCTATAATTCTAATAAAATCTATAATTCTATTTCTATAACAACATAAACAAATGATGTTATGTGTGTCTGTCTAGCTGCTCCTGAGAAAAATGACTGAATCAATAAACTGAAAATACTATTATCACAACTGATGAACAATTTTGGTTTGTTTTTATGGCTTCAAGGCCATGATGGCTCCAGTGCAGCCTGTTTGTACATGTGGCGTGTGTCTGACCTGTGCAGGGCAGAAAACAGGCTGCTGGGGCTGAGCAGCACCGGACCCATCGGCAGCATGGTTCCCCTCTCATTGACCCAATGCAGGTAGCCTCGCGTCATGTCAGCCATGCCAATGGCCCTCGCTGAGCAGTACATGAATTTATATCCATTCCTGTGACAGAGAGACCGAGAGCTTTTATTTATCTGTTCAAACAATTAGTTCAAGGAAATTAAGCAATGGACCAAACAAATATGTGACATTTGTATTATAAAAGCTGATTTAGCCAGATTTCTGCACTGTGTGCAGATTATAAGGTAGCACTCACAAGCTGACTCTGTGGTAAAGACGCGCGATACCCTGGTGGGTCCAGTCTTTACCCAGTGTGGGGAGGATGTGACCCAGAGTGTCTGACCTACAGCACAACACAAGAGAGGCAACACACATCACACAATCAATACAGATGCATTCATTTACCCCCCAACACCAAATCTGTGCAAGCCTGACATCTACTGGTGAGCAGCTGGAACTGAACTGCCCTCTGTCGTAGGCTGGTTTGTCGTTGCAGGCGAGACCATCTTGCCTTTTCTTACCTGGTGATAGTTCCGTCTATATCAGAGATGACTATCTTGTCATCCCAGCTCCAAAGATAGATTGTGCCATGGCAGCGACACGTGCCCTGATACTGAGTGGTCACGCTGAACACCACGTCATTAGGACCCTCCTTCAGCTGCAGGCTAACCTGTAAACGTACACACACGCATGCAAAGTCAAGCACTGACACACACAGATTGAAAGGAGGAAGGCTAAAAGCAGCATGTTTTCATTCTTGTTGTCCATTTTAAGATTTATAGCCTGTGACTGCTCCAAAGGAAAGCCAGTGTAACTATGTTTCACATCATAGTGAGTCAGTACAGATCTTATAATCTATAATCTAACTTGTTAAGGTCAATTAATCCAACTCTGGGAATACACACCAGCTGCTCTGAGGTGAGCCGAAGAGTCTTCTTATAATAGACGCTGCCAGAACTCATGAGCAGCTCTGACTGGCAGGATCCTGACGCCTGATTGGATGATCTGTGGTCCTCATCACTCGAGGATGACTCATCCTTCATCCTGAAAAATTCGAAGTCAGACAGTTTGGTATAGGATAAAACTAAACCTGATGAGAACGGGGGTGTTTGAGAGAAACTTATGGTGATTGAAAGTCTGAAGTCACCTGTTTGCTGAGGTCATGGTTAGTGAGCTCTCTCCTCGCTCTCCTCCTGCCTCTGTCACTGATTCCTGAAGCGCACAAAGGTTGTCGTTGAAGAACAAATATGGCTCCCATCCTTTGCCTCCTTCCTCCCCTCCTGACACTCTTTACTGTGTAGTTTATATAACGGAGGTTGAGGAAAATAAAAACCAATAATGTGTGTATCTGTGTGCTTACTGATTTGGAGTCACTGTTCCTGCTCCTCCATGAGAACCACCAGCGTCCTCCTTTCTTTGGCATCTTCTCCTTCATGATGTTCTCCACTGAGGCCTGGAGACAACCGTGCACATACAACTCAAAACTGACCGAAAATGTAACTCAAAACTGACAGAAGACAAAAACTCAGCACATAGTGGAGCAGAAAACACATGTGAACCCATGCAAAGTAAAACACAACAGCGCATTTCAATCCACTCGGACCTCTAAATAAATCGCCACAGGTGAGGATTCAAAGGCACACAAAGAAACAGCAGAGGATGCAAAATAAAACCTGCGAGGATGAGACTTCTGAGGACTGTGACTGGATAACAGTGGGAAAATGCATGGTAAAAATGCAACAAGACACAAGAGAAAGAGAGAGACGTGCACGGCAGAGAGACGCAGATAGACAGGCTGACAATGGTGAAATGAACATACAGACAAAGACATGCCCTGACCAACACCCAAGCAAAGCAAGAAAACATCATACAGGCTGGGAAGGACTGGAGCCAAACAGACCAGGGAGGCAGTACGAGAAGAGGCCAAAAGCAGAAAACACATAACTCAAACACCAACACTTAGTTCACACAAACATCAGATGGATGGCGGGAGAAAGAAAATAAGTAAATAAAAAGGAAAAAATAAGGAGGGGGATAAAGACATGACATTATTAAAGTGTTAGGAAAACAGATTTAAAGCTTATTTCACTGTGGTACAACACTGGCAGCTCTGACGCGAGCTTCCCCATGTGTGTTCATGAGCCAATTTCAATTACTGGCATGTCAGAGTATCTCAGTATCATATCTGCTGCACAACAATAACCCAAATGGTTGAATATTGACTATGGGAGCCGGAAACAAATGTGAACTCACATTATCTGGTAGCATTTGGTTGAATTTTCATGAAATCATGTGAGGATGCTGGCAAATGGTAACACTGAACCAAAGTGAAACATCAGATTAAGGAGAATTAATTGCAAAATGCTGGGAGTGCACAGGAGAAGGTGATGCAGGCAGGTGCAGAACACTAAAAGACACCAAACACCACCTAACAAACGTATGGATAACATAATCAAATTTGAAACAAATATTAAAAAACATAACATATGTAGTTATTTGACGTTTTCGAGCCACTCGTTCTGTGCCTGAGGTACAGGCATGTTATAGCCCCAAGTAGCTAATTTAATCCCATAATAAAAGAGAGGAGCTCACAGTATGGACAGCATTTGTACTTCACTTGAGTATTTCTATTAAATGCTACAGTACTTTATACTTCTTATTTCAGAGAGATGTATGATTCATTTTATCCACTGCATTTATCTGACAGCTGAGGTTCACTTTCAGATTTTAAATACAAAACGTATCAGTGTATAAAGAATGATTATAGATTAAACTACCCAACTGCATGTAAAGCACGACATGAAGGTCTTGTTAACATACTATTGCATCGGTAATAATAACCCAGTAATATATTACATAATAATATAAAAATGAGAGGCTCCATTTTGGTGCATAATGAGTACTTCTACTGTTTTTGAAAATACTGGCTACTTGAACTGAAATAAATCAAAATAGTTCTTCCACCACTGGTGACATAAACTGTGACACAAAACATACAGTTACCTGTAAACAAGGAAACACATGACAGAATACATTTGTGTATCACTGTGGTGGTCTTACCTGCGGCAGTGGTTTCTGATAGACCTGCATGGCCAACATGACAGGAGCGGCTGTGTTCCAGTTGTAGTACCTACAACAGAGGACAGGGGGTGCTATAACCTCAGACTTCTGAAAATACAGCTCCATGCAACCACTCTAGTATGTTAAACTTGTTGTTGCTTCCTGAGCTAGATCCTCTTCCTCCTGTGTGTCCTCTTGGGCACATGATTGTGTGATGTGATACTATATTATATACTGTTTTACTTCTGTGTTTGCATGTATGCTGCTTGAAACACTGTAATGCTGCCATCTGGGCCAGGGCACCCTTCAGAAATTGATTTTGTGATCTCAGGGACTTACCAGGTTAAATAAAGGTTTAATAATAATAGTGATCAAATATGTGCAGTAACTTCCTGGAGTCTGCTGGTTGCCTGGCAACCTTGCATTGACAATAGGACAACTGGCCGACCAAGTAGACCGGCTCATGATCTAACACAAAAAAACAACTATTTGTTTTTTGTACAGATGAACTTTAGAGGTTAGCTGTGTCTACCTTTGTCTTTGTGCTAAGCTATGCTAATCGGCTGATTGCACTAGCTTCACATGTGCTCTACAATCGTGAGAGTGGCATCAATCTTCTCATCACATCATATATACAAAATCCCAAAATGTTGAACTATTCCTGTGAAGGACAAAAACTATTAAATCAGATGTGCTGAAGATGTTAATTATGCCTTTTACAAATATTGTCATAGTTTCTGCGCTCAGCCTGAATGTGGATCACACTTCAGTTTTGAATATAGCACAGAAACACATACTTGTTTCCTATCTTGACCACCAGGTTAGGGTCATCAATAATAGACGGGTTTTCTGAGAACTGCTGGTAGGAAATTGCCTTTTCCTGGAACTGCTCTGTGGCATGAAACACACACACACACACACACAGACACACACACACACACACGGTATATACAGAGGCAAGAACACACACAGACAGATGTTTCAAAAAAACATTTCTAAAGGTCAAATAGTTTATCTATAACAGAAGGAGACATCAGACACTATTTTTAGTTAAAACGTGTCAGCAGTGTAACCTAATTTCCTTCTGTCATGGCCTCCTCGCACATTCCACATTCCTACCTCTTGTGATCTCCCTGTTGTCAGTGAGTCCACCGCACAAAGAGATGGCAACATGAGGCAGGTCCCCCATTTGGTCGGACAAACTGTCTACACCGCTGTCCATCCCACTGCTGCCCACTGACTGTGGGGACTGATTAGCGCTCCGCACTCCCATCATCATCATCTCTGAGTCTCCCCTCATGGAGCTACTGCCTCCGTCACTGAGGAGAGAGAGGAACACAAACACCCTCAGGGACACACATCTCTTTATACAGTATGTCTGCACATATTTTCCAAAACTTTTAGAATGATGTTGAAACATGGTTGTGCCTAGCCTCATCATCTCAGCTGTGCATCTTTTATGGACAGCTGAAATTTAAATTATTGCTCGTTTTGAGCAGTGGAAAGCTTGAACATGGTGATATTAAAGTCCTGAAAACAGGACACAAATATAAGCCTTCTCGACTCTTTTGAATCCTGCTGAGGACCACATGGAGTGTGTGCTTGGGGTGGAGTGTGTCCATATGAAGGCGTGCACAAACATTTGTTTGTTACTGAACCTTTTAGGGAAGTAGAGAGCAGCTACTTCAGGCTCCAGCTCTGTAATGTCATCCAGGTATATGCCATCAGCACCCAGGTGCTGGCTTCTCTTTTCTGATAGGGGGCAAGATCACACATCATCAGTGGCAGATATAAAAGATGATACTGAAGGATTTAGACACTTTGACTTCAAGAAAACTTTTGTATTGTTTGAGAGAGAGCAGTGACACCTTTCTTCTTGGATGGTGAATCAGTTCTTCTGATTGGGCTTCCTCTATTCCCGCCTTCCTCAAGATGATCGGGGAGAATCCTGGGAGACACTGAGCAGGCTGTTAAACCCTCGATCTCGGCACACGATGACCCAACACTTTCCACTTCCCTACCTGAAGAAAAAAAAAATCAAACACACTCAAACTCATGAGGAAACACTGATCTCTGAAATTCTATAATCACTGAATTTACCAAAGGAATCAGGCTGATTTATGCTTCATCAACGGACGAGTTCATATCTCAATCATTCAGAAGTCACATTTTAAAAACAAGAACTTCCAAAATTGACCACTGGAGGTCACAAAAGGGCAAGTGCTGCAAGTCTGACAAAGAGGCGCTGTACAGGCCTGTTGTCTGTTTACGACCTGCCTACAACGTCAACAGAGGAAACTACCCTTGAACGACCCCAAGCTTCACTTATTTCTCAAGAGACTAGCACAGATGAAGAGCAGTCCTTAAACACAGTAACAATTTGAATATATTCACTGACAGCGTTGCTTGATAGTTGGAAATGTGTTAGTAAGACCTTTGAATTCACACAGCGATTGGTTATTTTAAGCCATTTGTCATTCTGGACACTTGCAGAGAACACTTTCAGCATTAAAAGCAATACTGTCCTCCATATAAGCACCTTGCTCTCCTCCAGCCCTGTCCCCAGTCTTAGTGGTTAGTCCAACCCTGGCTCTGTTTTTGCTTTCTTCATTGTCCTTGTCCCCACCGTGAACAGTGGTCTCCCCTGGCTGAGGAGCAAAGACAGTGAGGGAGGGGGGTCCAGTGTCACTGATGGCTCTGAAGTGAGTGCTGGCAGACACCGGGATGGAGACAGCTGAGGCAGGATCCTGCTTCAGGTGTGAAGTCAGGAAGGATGGCTGTGTGAGGGAGAGAGAGGTCAAACCTTTCACTTTCTTTGTACTCAAGAATGAAATTCACCCTTACTTTCCTTATCTCATTTTGGGCTCAGCAAGACAGAGGACACAGTGAAACACTTACATTAATAACATGTAGAACCAATTCAACCTGCATATGGTTTTGAAATCTGAATTAAATATGTAAGCAAGAGGTGAGATATTTTCTGCAGCGCCTGTGAGTGTGTGTGTGTGTGTGTTTGTGTGTGTGAGTGTGCGTGTGCGTGTAGATACCTGGGCAGCCTGTGGCAGCTCCCCCCAGGTCCACAGCATCTCAGGGTTGTCTTTGTTCTGATTGGTTAGCTCTGAGTCGCTCTTTGGCGTTGATGACCGTGAATCGTCCAGGCTGCAGGGATAGTGGCACACACGTCATTTAGATTACTTTCTACTCCATACTTTGCCAGCTAAAGTACATTAAACGTAGATAGTAAACTTCAAAATACTAGAAAGAAATCCTAATAAAATATTAGAGTAATACATCTCATGCATGTTTTTCATGCAAATTGTGTGCTTTTCCTTCATTAGTGCATTATTTCATTTCCAGCATTCAGAAAGTCTGGAGCTGAAGGTGATACCTAGCAGGGGAAGAGAAGTGAGAGGTCTGCTGAGGACAAGAGATGGACAGACCACAGGGTGGAGGGATGGAGAGAGTCTCCTTAATCTCATTACTACAGGAAGACAAAAAGACAGAAAGACCAGAAAAACAGAAAAACGAGAGTGACAGACAGTGAATCGTGATTATTATTATATATTCATTGTAAGCACAGAAAATGGATTAAAAATGTTTCGTACAAAGTGAACAGGATACAAAAAGAGATCTGAATACAGTTTACTAGACAGCTGAAGAAGATGACAAGGTGTGTGTAAAGCATGTGTGTGTTCTGTGTGCAGACAGTACCTCTGTGAACGGGTCCAGTCAGTGCTGGGGCGCGTGTGTGTGCTGGCTGTACACCCCTGATCACCGTACACAGGCCTGAACGCAGACACACATATGCAGAGAGATGTCAGTCATACACACACACACCCACACACATCATTTCACAACTTGTGCACCCACCATACTATTTAAACACACAGTGTCTCTGCAAGTCCAAATTAAAGTAAAATAAGTGAGATTTGTCTGTGCTTGTAAAAATCTTTTTTGAAACACCAATGATCATATCATTATCTCATCCTTACTTTGAAAAGCTACTCCTTTTGTCTGACACCTCACAACCCAGCCTAAAATTTGCATATCAAGAATAGTACTGTATAAAGCGTGACGTGAGGCACACACACATTCTTTCATGTCTTTAAGGGTTCAGGAATTTCCCGCGCCCTGCCATGCGGCAAACCTCCAAAAAGCTTGGAAGCCCTGCAGTCAGGATGCACCGTGAGCCAATGTTTCAAGGAGGCAACAAACACTGTGCAAACAGCACACATCACTGGAGCGCGTCCCACAAACCAAGCTGGTTTTCAAAAGCCTCCGCACACACACACAAAAACAAACATGCAAACACATGCATAAGTTATCATCCCGCTAAAATGTTCCTTAGCATTTACTTTGAGCCCTTGAGATCGTTTTACTGAATCAGCTTCTTAGCATGTGTCATGGTTTCATACATAAACACACAATTTTCTGCCAAAGGAAGGAAAACTTCCTTCCCCCCCCCCCCCCCCCCCCCAGGTCTTCAGGGGCTTTAAGGGACACAGATGTTGGGCTGACATTTGATTGCCGTACAATCATTCCCTGAACGCGACAAGTCTATCCCTCGCCTCTTAAGTATAATTAAAGCACAAATCCTAACAAGGCTCAGAGTAGGCTTTCAGCCATGCAGGTATAGCATTTACCATGCTCACCGGTTTCAGTTTAGCAACTAATTAGGACACAACACAAAGTGCACCTGAGACCAGTGGAAATGTCATTAGTTTTGCAGTGAGGGGATCACCAAAGTCACTGCAACTCATCCTATTAGGGGGACATGAATGTTTGTACAAAATTTCACTGCAATCCAGCCAAGCTGTTGGGATATTTCAGTCAGAGTGGTTGACATGCCATCCATAGAGCCACACGCCTAGCGCTGCTAAAAATGGACATTTTCCAATTTGAGCATTAACAGAATGTCCTCAGCTTACACTCAGCTTTTTTTGTATTTCTGTTCTGCTGATTTATGTGGTGCAAATGCACTTACACACACATTCATGCATGAAAAACAAACGCATACACACGGTCTCACACAATTAGAGGGGTTCATCTGTTCACGAACAACATTGTGACTGCTGACAAATGTTGTTTACCACAGCAACTGAACAGGGTGACTGGCATTTAATAACTTCTCTCTCTCTTTCTCTCTCTCTCTCTCTCTCTCTCACACACACACACACACACACACACACACACACACACCCATAAGCTGTTTGCTCAGAAATACTGGAAAAATGTTTTTGGGGGATTTTCTGGCAATTTCTGGAAGCCTAAAATGTCCAAACTGAAAAACAAACATCTATCGTGCACACACACACACCTGCTGCCATCGCCCTCTTTCTCCTCATCTGAGCTCAAGTCAATCGTAAACATGTCCTCGTCCTCTGAGAACTCTTCTCCGCTCTCCTCTCTCCTCCCTCCTCCGCCTGCCTCCGGCCGTGCCTTCCTCCTCCTCTTCCTCCTCTTCTTGGTCATCCCGCCGTCACTCTGCTGCGGCCCGAGGCTCTGGACAGGAAGTGAGCTGCAGGGGATGGCGTCTATGTGATGCGAGAGAGTAGCATGAAGCACACTCACATTTCCACAAAGTGCCTTAAAAATGCCTTTTTCTTTTCAATACCCACCATGATGACGAGAACTGCTCCTGCCCAGCTGGGACTCCATTAACTCCTCCCCCGTTGACATGATGGGTGATGTTGCAAGGTAAGATGGAACTATTTCCTGTCAACAGAGGAACGCAACATCAAAATCATGATTCACTGCCTGCTCAAATTGAAATCAACAGCATCGGATGTAAAATAATGGATAAATAATGGATTGGAGCGTGGAAAAGTGGGTGTGAAGATGAAGTGAGCTATGTGCTGTGAGGCTGTGCAGTGAGCTAAATGCTAACACTAGCGCGGAAACATGCTCATGATGGCAATGCTAACATTATGGTTACACATGGTCTAGCAAGCATAATAGCATGCTAACGTTTGCTAAGTAGCACTAAACACAACTGAGGCTCATGGGAATGCCATCCAGCTAGATGATAGATCAATGGATTCACCAGAATCATTAGGCTTTATCCACTTACAACCATGACTGTCTCTACCAAATTTCACGCCAATCCATCCAGATCAAACTGGTGGACTGACTGACTGATGGATATTTCCGACCCTGGAGCCACATCGCTGGCATGGCAGACAAAAGAGTCTACAGACATGCTAGTGGCTCTTAAAACCACAAATGTCAACGCTGGTGCCACTAGAGGAAAAGTCATGGGACGATGAATGCCAATCCATGAAAGAGTTGCTGACATATTTCAGTCTGAACAAAAGTGACCGACCAACAAGGACCGCCATCCCTGGAGCCGTGCCTTGGCTAAAAAGTATGATATGCATACTGTCTGTGTTATACCGCAAAGGCACAGTATTGCAGAGCAGAACGTGAGTGTTACTGATTGATGAGACAGAAATGCTTTCTTCTCCCTGCGGAACTGCATAATCTGGCGGGAATTTGGGTTTGAGCTCAGATTAGCAAAATCACACAGATTTGCTCATTGCAGTCTCGTTACGACAGGCCTATGCCAGACAGATAAGTAGAGATAGAGAGATAAAGATAAAGAGATGATCCAACCAGCGCAGACTAACACATGCCTCGCGGTGCACGTGTCATAACACAGTCCAAGACAGCCCGATTCACTTCCATGGGAGGGGAAAATGGGCAGTGTTCAGGATGTACACTATGCCGGGTCACAGCTCATCTGCTCCGAGCTCTGGCCTCGCAGGAGACTACCACCCCAAAACCACTTTTAAATCTTTCCGGATGCTTCATTCTCAATCACGACTGTTTCTCTCACGTGTTATTTCTGCGAATAAGAGTTTCTATCTGCATCAAAGAATGTGTGACTTGCATGAATTCTGTTTTCAGATGGATTATCCCACGTCCCCCCCTGCAGCAGGCAAGACAATGCAGCAACTGTTAATTCACTGCAAACGCTGGAAGATATGATGGAATAACTGAGATTATATTTCACACAGCATTTCAAGTTTTCTGTTATGTTTTTGGGATATTAGAATAGGTTTTAATGGATCCCTCATAATACAAATCCCTTTGTTTCTCCCATAGTAATTCTTATTTTTTCACCAGTAAGGCACTTCACCGTAACAACATAACAAGATAAATTACACCACGTTTGTTTTTTACTACAGGTACTCAAAAAATCTTAATGTTCTAGCCTGAAGCTTAATTTCTGAAGACATTTGCTTAGTGTTTCATGCATGGGATCCGTGTGCCAATAAACAAGCCCCGACAGATCCTGTAACTTGTAACAGAGAGAGTAAAGGGTGGGGTGGGGCAGGAGGGGCTGGGCTCCATGCCAAATAGTTCCTTAAAAATGTTGTTGATCTTTCTCCATTCAGATCGGTGAGGTGATATCTTTAGCCGTTAATGAAAGACGGAACAAAAACACAAGGGCAAATCATTTGAAACTGAAAGGATCCCCAGGCTGCCAAGTGTGACAGTGATCCATCCTGTAATGTTTATGTGAGTGGAAGGCTTGCTGCACTTTACTACTGTTCAGTATGTGTTGTCTGTGCAGTCTGCCCATCAGTTTGGACAGTGCACAGATCAGAAGAAGTGCCAGTTTCTGAGTGCAGTCCGTGTGCAACCGACTGCCAGTGAAGGTGAATTTGGCAGAGCTATAAATAGCCCTCTGGTGGTTTTCCACTCTGCTGAGGGAGAGTTATGTCAAGGAGAGGATTTGACACAAGGCCCAAACAGTGTGACAGACACAATCAAAGTAAAATAATAAAGAAAAATAATTCTCAGTGGTTGTTTGAATTTGAAAAAGCATATAAGGCAGTTTTTATATTCCCATCCACTAAGCACTGAGGTATCACAGTGTTCGTGCAGGACTCACTCTACAGAGCAACCTACTGAATGATGAGCAGTCGGAGAAAAGCAGAATTAAACCAATGTAATCCTTCAGATTGGGAATTAGATCTTCTCAGACATATTGCTTTTAATTCCTGACTGGTAAAAACAGCAAACTCTCATCAAGCAACCCCCCTGACCCCTCCAACTTCCTGTGAGTCCTCACTTTACAGAATCACTTGTCAAAACAAAAGGAAATGTTCCCAGGCCAGGTTATTCTCTGCCATATGTGCATCTGTGCTCGTAACATGATCTATTGTGGCTACAAGAAAAGCTATTTAGTTGGGACTTGTGTATTGTTTTGAACATTTGTGTGTGTGTGTGCATGTGTGTGTGTACCAGCTGACTGACCACTCGCTGTTTATGCTTTCTGTCAGTCCTGATGGTTCATTCCAGGAAACTAATGTCATGCCACCACGAGGGGCATGTCAGGATGCCACAGAGGACAGAAGCTCTTGTTCCTTGTTGTTGTTCAGCTTATATTTCAGCTGATATGATAAAGTCTTTACCTGATTTTGTACAAACAGAGTCTCAGAGCAGCAGATTGTTTTCCATTAAACACAGATGTCACTGTCCACGTGTCATGTGGCTGGTGAGGTCATCCATATTTCTGCCAGGATTTCTTTCTCTCTTGCTGTCTCTTCCATCCATACACATCCTCCTCTATCACACTTAGTGCTTTGAAAACATGCCAAAACACATACAGTAAACTTACACAAACCCATACAAAGTATACATGCACCTACAGATAAATGATAAGAATAGTAGAATAGAGTTGGTGCTCTAAACCTGCAGGTTGACTTTTCACACCAGCAGTAAAAAAATACAACACAAGCTTGTGCAGAGACACAGTTTCTTTCTGGCACTGTGTTTTACTTTAATGTCATCTGGCATCACACTGCTTTGGTCAATTAAATATGTGCCATAGGTGCCATGTAAGTTATTTTCATGATGAAATCTTTTGCACGATTGTATTAGAAATGTTATTCATGATCTAACTGGATTTCTGTCTCAGTCTGACACATGTTGAGTTATCCGTACCTCACTGTGATTACTGCCTATCTGGGTCAGGACACTCTCGATTTTGCACTTATTGAATCCATTGAAAAAATGACTTTAAGATCATTCCGTTTGATTTTTTTAGGTCAAGCTTCATGCTGCATGATGATGACAGGCTATTGACTGTTGGAAGATTTTGAAGCCTCCTGCAGCAGCTGCCTGACAGAACTCAGTCTCGTGGAGAGGAGGGGCTCGTGTTTGCCCCCTCTGGTCTTGCCTGGGCAGGAAAACTACGCATCAAAGCCAGACGATTAAAATGACAACAACATGTAGAGGACAGGAACTGTGTACCAGTAAGGTTCAAGCACTGCCAGTATTTCAGTTCAGAGTGTGCAACCTTCATGTCAGGAAGTTATGCTCTGTCCTATATTTGAGTGTGTTTACTGACGCAGAGTAATGACTCTGTCAATCATTACTCACCAGTGTGTTCTCCGTCTCTTTGACGAAGAAGGCCTCTCCATTCTCTCCCAGCTTCATGTGCAAACTCACTGGCTCCCCATTAATCTCTATGTCCACCTGCACAACAGGATAAAGAGTCATTGAACACGTTTTAAGTCTCATTAGCATGAATAAATCAACCTTTAATATGGGAGTTTGTGTCAAAGTATTGAGTTATATATGAAATGAATCATATCTAACAGATACCAGTAACAGCAAGCTTCTTACAGCTCTATCTTAAGGGTATTTTGACACTTTTTAAAGTTTTTTAAGTAAGTAAAACACCTGATTACTTCATCTCCTCACTTTTTCTTCTTCTTTATTGACCACAGATTATTAAACCTGGTGTCATAATCTCTTTGGAACTTTTCCTGCCTTTGCTTTTTTGCTGTTGTCAGAATGCACGTCTGAGCAGCAGCTCTCAAATTACCTGTTCACAAAACCACGTCGTACATGCAGATGAAAAAACAAGTCAGGGAGTGAAAGCGCGAGGGAGCGGGCACCCTATAATCTCACCACTTTCTCACGGGACCGCAGCACGCCCATCTTGCCGAAGCGGACGTGGAAGGGGGAGCACTGCAGGGAGCCATCGGGCTGCCGCACCACGATGACATCTATACATCCAGACAGGGTTGCAGGGTTGAGTCCCCTGTACAGCTCTTTGACCTGCACAAACACCTGGCCCGCCAACTGACCCACATAGTTCATGGTCTGTAACTGGAGACATGGAAGGAAAGAGAAGGGAGAGAGCTCTTACTGATTTCTTTCCTACAAGAAATTCTCTACTTGTTATACTCTGAATACGATTTAATTTACATTTCAGACCTTTTACATATGCAGAGCGCCACTCACTGGCAGGACAAATGACCTTTAAAGGGCCTATTGATTGACAGACCCGAGAGACGAGATGTTCTGTGTAACTGTGAGGCCACCACGTCATCTTGCCACATTAAAATACATTATTGATCCACTGAGTCCAATTACTGCCCACACAGGTCAGCCAGCCCTGCAGTCTCAGATATTTGGCAGATTACTGCCACTGTAAAAAATGACACTTTTCACATTGTTTTGCAGTGCGTGGATGTGAAATCATCCTTCTTTTTTTGTGTACAAACAAAAATTGCCTTTTCCTCTCTGAAATGCAAATACACTCCATGAGGGACAAGAGTAATCGTGCAGCGCTGTGCCAGTCTCTCTGATCCACAGCCTCTAATACGCTCGGTCTAGAATGCCAAACATGGCCCTGGAGAGAGACACAAACAGGGAAATGCATTCACTGGGCTGACAGATGGGTGGATGTTGAGTTGGTGATCCGGGGGGGTGGAGGTGAGAGGAAGTGCAAAATGCCGAAAGAAGGGCTGGAACAATGTATGTTTCCGATTTGATACTATTGATGCTATATTCTGATCCAGTACTTCTATTTATTGCGGTGTTTGCTTGCTTTTGTAACTGCAGAATCTGGGAAAAAGTTGAACCATACACTGTATGTAGACTGTATATCATCACATGTCAGCCTGTCTGAGTTTTATTAGCATCATTGCAATCATCCATATAAAACTGATGAATGAAATTATTTTTTAAACTGCTACATTTAGCTGTTGCTGCTCATCAAGCTGGTGCCAAAAGACTTCAGTTCAGTTTCTTTTCTACAGTGTTTCTTTAAGAATTTGCTCAATGGCTAGGATGGAAACCCAGGAGGAAAGGGTTAGGGTCAGAGTGAGAGTTTAAGTGTTGTTTTCAGTCATTGTTCCTGATTGTTGTTCTCTGTCATTCTTTATTCAGATCCCCATTAGCTTCCACAGGTCTAGTCTAGTCTGCCTGGGGTCCGTCATGCTGTTTCAGTTGCTGTTTGTAGTGGCTGTTTGTCGCTTGTGTTTGAGTGTTTCATTGCGTGTTTTATCCCTTAAAAGTCCAACCAGGGATAAGAACTGCAGCTTTACTAAGATTTAAGAAAATTAAATAAAATAAGTTGGTGAGAAAAAGAGCAAAATTCTTGTAGAAAAAAGAAAGAAACGAGAAGATGGAGGGGAAGTGGATGATGTATATACAATAGAAACAGAAAGAGAGGAGAAGGAGGGGGCAGACATACTTTAGCTGTAGCCAAGTGTGGGAACTGTTGGGTCTCTGTAGAAGAAGAGTTTGGTCTGAACCTGCTCTATATGCAAAATGTCCTGAGACAACTTCAGTTTTGACTTGGCGCCATGAATAAATAAAATTGAATGGAATTGAATAGTCCGCAATGCATTTCTCATTGTAACAATGACAAACGTAACACACACGCACACACACACACACACACACATACAGACAATATGTGACGTCATTGTCCTCTCTGTAACAAACTGTCCCTTCAAATCTCCACCTGCCACCTGCACCTGCTTGTGCTGACTCAGATACTGGCGTCCTACAACTCTGTCTCAACACACACACACACACACACACACACATGCACACACACACACACACAAACAGAGGGGGGACAGATGGCTAAATATTTCAGCAGACCATAAAAGAAGTGTGTTAGCACCCATCAATTAACTGTGAATCACAGATTTGGGCTGTTCTGCTCTGATGACTGAGAGATATTCTGTTGTACATCAGACCCACGTGAGACGCTCATCAAGGCTTGTTCTGACCTGCCTGCTGCAGCCACACCACAGACTGCAACAAAATTACAAAATTACAAAATTATTTAAAAAAATAATTATAGAACTTATTACAAAATTCTTTCTATTTTTAATTTACACTACAGTAGAAATGACTTCCAATTAAACTGTTCACAACGAGGTTTGTCTTAGAGACCTATATCTAAAAATCTGAGCAAATACAAGCAGAACTATCTGCATGGCTGGATACCACAGGAGGGAAAATAGCTCGTTTTGTTTCCCCTTAATCTCTTAATGCTCAAGAAACTGAGAATAATTACATAATTATTTGACCCCTTTGTGTCACTTGTGCCTTTCCTTTCTTTGTCTCACACAGTACACACATGCACATGTGCTCATTCATGGACATGCCACAAATCTGATATCACTGTCAACATAGACCACGTGCTAACAGTTGGGACCACTCATACACACACACACACACACACACACACACACACACACACACACACACACACAATCACACAGTCCCACATGCACAGCCAAAGCCTTGCCCACTCTTCCAGGAAATCTCTGTTTCAGGGGCCAATCACAGTGCTTTCTCATTATGTAATAGCCAATCACCAGACATCTCATAGGGACTCACTGTCATTCAATGCATTAACTAAAGAAACAGCACAACATTAAATGAAGTTTGGTCTAGATAACTGCTGTTATTTCTGATTCAGGTTCATAGTCTGTAACATCAAACTCCTCAGAGGCTTCTTTATTAAAAGTTGGTCACTATGAAACTATAATACTCTCACTACAGCCAAGCTAGTGAGATCACCTAACAGGCCTATGAGGAGAGAGAGGGAGGGAGGCAGACAGGGGTGACAGAGAGGCTGAGGGATTTACAGACAGATGATGAAGTGGGGATTATCCAATTATATCAATTTAATGTGACTGGAGCAGCAGTCTGACACTCCAGGATTACTGACTGTTACAACTAAATAGCAACAAGGACAGACAGAGATCATTATCAGATCACTGGTCATATTTCAGTATGGTAAATCATTTTGTAAATATCTAAATACATCTTTAATTATGCATGAGATCACGCTATGAATAGGCGACATAAACAGGAGGAAAGGTCAGTTTTATTGCATGGACGCGTCTCTGTTGGAGCTGAAAAGCAAAGCAGATGTAGTCAGAGATGAGGTCGATCAGCCTCATATGTGGCCTGTGAGGCGACATGTAAACATCCTCGCACGGGGTGAGGCTCCGCAGTCCGCACTGCACAAGCTCCGCTTCCATACAAACAGGCGCACAGCAGCCGTGAGGCGTTCATGGGTCCACTGAGTGCATCCTCAACAAACAGGCTGCGAAGACATTTAATTTCGCCCTCACGACAGGCTACTGCAGCCCACAGACCAGCAATCCTACTTACATTATTTACTGATGTCGCTCTTCGCTCCGGGATCTTTCCGCCATCCAAATGTTACACGAAACGTCCTCTGCAGTTTTACTCCGTTACATGTCAGTCCTCACATCACACACCGTCGGTCAAGCTCGCCTCACATCTGATCTTCGATCTGCTGCTCAGGGCTGCTTCGCTTTTTAAATCACAGTGAAAATATTCCTCCCACCTCCACCGGACTGCACATGAAGAGCCACCCGATTGGCTGAGCAGCCGCAGACGTCACACAATGTTGACTGGAAATTTCCCTCTTCATGTCAGCTTTGTTTGATTATTGTGATTTTTTTTTTAATCCTAATTCTGCCTTGATTTCTATTGATTGCGATTGGGCTACTAATAAGATATCTTTTATAAATAATTTTTAAGTTGCAACCAATGGCATTATTGCTGCTAAATAAACAATTTATCGTTTTAAAATAACTTATAAACCCTTCTGAATAACTACTTTTGGGTTGCCATGTTATTCTCATCCTGAGGGACACTTGATTTGTAGTTCAGCTTTGATTAATCATGAAGACCTCTGACCTTCTGGAAACAAGCTGCAGGGCATCTGGACCAATCTCATTTAGAAACAATTTCTTATCATTTAAAGCTGCAGGATGGGACTATGAAGAACGCCTTATTAATGATTTATTATCATTCATAATGACTCCGAACAACTTTAGCTGTTTGTTAATTGTAAAGTGATAAACTCTTGACCATGACTTACTAATGACTTGGATATTAATTACTCTATTAATCTTACCAATGATTTATAATGTGTTTGAGCATAATTTCTTCCTGACAGAAGAACAACAGCAAGCAGCATCTTGTTTTCATTCTAAAGATATACAAATCTAGTATGTGGAGCAGAGGAGACAAGAATAGCAGTGAAATTTAGCTTGGAGGCATCTGTAGTTGTGCAATGAGTGTGTCTCAGTTTTCAAAATGTAAATCTACCCCCTGCCTTGACACAGACCAAGACATTGTCGGCATGTTCATTATTCTCAGTGTGTTTTGATCTTCTGACAGCAGACGTCACTTACAGTTTAGAGCCTAAGTGTTAACAAAATGTAACATATGCAAATTAGACTTACTGAACACTTCTGATGGAGAGACCCCATTTACTGCAACTCTGCAACACTGTACCCTGTCTATGTGGGATAACGTGGTCTTTCAGTAAGTCTGCTACAATATGAAGACTAATAGTCAACAAGTGTAAGCACATTCCCAGAACTGTACAATGAGGGTACAGACTGTAGCTGGTTAGCTTAGCTTAGCATAAAGACTGGAAACAGGGTGAAACAGGTGTCTAACGTTACCAAAGTCAGCCTACCGGCACCTCTAAAGCTCTCTGATTTAACCCAAACAAAAATGGATTGTAAAGACATCATGTTGTGGTTTTATGGAGGGATAATGTGCGAGACTCTGTGCTGGCTGGGAACAGTTACTTCCAGGAGACTCTGCCACTGGACTCATATGGTGATGTATATTTTCCAGGTTACTTCGCCTAAGACATGGTCTAGCACATTACCCCCTGTGAAACCACAATTTCTGTTCTCCTTGGACAGAGCCAGACTGTTTCCCCCGGTGTTCTCTCTTCCTGTTTCCTGTTTTCCTGTGTCTTTGTGCTAAGTGAGCTAACCAGCTGCTAGCTGTAGCATCTCACTTAGCGTACAGACATATGTGCTATCGACTTTCTCATTAAACTCACATATATAGGAAGTTATTCCTTTAAATATAATAAGATTTTTGTCTTAAAAAACAACAGTTTGTGGGGTTTGCGATAATGTACGGGACTATTGATTGGCTGGAGCAGTGTCTCCCTATGAGGTTATGATAAGCTAACTGGCTGCTAGCTTTAGCGTCCTCTCTGCAAGAAAGCTCAGTCTGTTCCTCTTCCTTTAAGAGGAAATAACAAATATTAAAATAACAGTTTATTTGGCACATGCTGACATCTACTGATAGCAAGTAACAGAAATTGTAATACATTAATTGTATGTTATCTGTGTAGTATACAGAGATGACACATGTAGCTTTACCAGTCTCCTAAACAGTGCTATTGTATTTTAAAACACCTGTGCTGTGTATTAAAGTACAGCATGTGCACCATGTCGAGTACTCCTGGCACATGCACATATTTCTATGTGCCCTTTAGGGAACAGAAGACGGCAGCGGACAGACGGAGATGCAGGCGCTGCGACAGTAAACACAAAGAGAACAAAATCATAAATATGACTGTGTGAGACAAAGAGACAGACAAGGAGAGACAAGTTGACTAAACACAGTGCAGCAGAGCAGCCTGTAATGCTAACTGGAGATCAATTAGATAAACCAGAGCAAAATAGCTAATGCCATCAGTGCTGTTCTGGCAACAGGCAAACACTTCCTGACGTGATTTGACAGCGAGGACGCAACAAGAAAAACATGCTCCTAATGTATTGGACTATTGTTGTTTACCGTCATCAAAGTATTCCTGTGATTTTACGTTTCAGGCACGCCTGTAGCTGAAAACCAAATTTCATTTGGCATAAGAATAATTTATTCTTATATATTTTGTATCATTTATTTCATTCTTAGTGATTTTCTTAAGTGTTTAAATGCAGTACGTTCCTGATCAGATTATAGTATGGTTGTGTAAGGCGCTGTTCCCTGAGTCTGGACACAGAGTTCCCACTTCAGAGAAACAAAAGTTTCTCTCCCCACATCCCCACAGAGTCCCCCCCGGCTCAGTCTCCGGCTATTTTTGTTGCCCAACGATTCAAAGAAGCAACCGCCCGAGTTACACTTGGATCCCAGTGTTCCCACTTCTATTTGTCATTGTGGATCTTTTTAGAGAGAGGCGCCGTAACTCAACACGGACGCACACACACTAACTTTCTCAACATGTGCTCCCTGAAAGAGAAGTAGATGGAACATCTCTCGAGGAATGGGGGTCTAGGGGATGGGTTTCATGCATGTGTGTGTGTGTGTGTGTGTGTGCATGAAACTCCAGTCACAACATGTGATACAGTTCATGACTCTCTGGATCAATTCCTGCTGTCAGTCAATATGTGGACATGCAGTATTTACACTGTGTAACTGTTGAGCATGTGACTACAAACTTCGTCATAGTCGCTGATCGATGCACACACACACACACACACACACACACACACACACACACACACACACACACACACTGTCAGCAACAGGCAGCCGGAGAGGGAACAATGAAACACGTGTTGAGATTTCTAAGAACTAAGTCATTCATCAGGGAGCAACTAGAAGGCAGCTAGAGGGGCAGAGGGAGGGGAGATAGGAGAGTAGGCTGGAGAGGGAATTTGCAGAATGTTAAAGTTTGAGTGGATGTGTGACAGAGAGAGAAGAACCGGTTTATTTCTCACAAATGCAGCGCGTGATTATTGAGTCAGCAGCATTTACAGAGGCTCTGGTGCACAAATGAAGTTTTGGAGTGACAGTAAACATTAAATGTAATATCTATGTGCAGTCCTGCAAGTCAATCATGGGTAGCACAATAAATGGATTTGTAAATGTTCTTATATTGATCTTTCTTTTTGTCTCCTGCTTCACTGCAGTTTTATATCCAGCCGCTGTAAGCTTAGCTTAGCAGGAAGACTGGAAACAGGGGGAAACAGCTAGCCTGGCTCTGTCCAGTGGTAACAAAATCTACAAGCACCTCTAAAGCTCACTGATAAAGACGTCATATCTCGTTTGTTTAATCGGTACAAAAACCAGCTGCTTTCCCCTCTTGTCAGTGTTTATGCTATGCTAAGCTAACCGGCAGCAGCTTGATAGTTAATGCATGAAAATGAGGGTGGTAGCAATCTTCTCCTGCAACCCTTGACAAGAAGCAGAAAGTTTCCCTGATGTCAAATTATTCCTTTCCATAATTAAATTAAATATATAGAGTGTGCTGCTCTAAACATTTTTGGACCCTCAAATGATGGCTGGTGACTAAGATCTGTAGTTCCTTCACCGCCAGACTGAACCTTATTTAATTTGAGTGCGTCATGTTGGCTGCAGGTCTTTGAATTCAACAGGGGCATCATTGATCTGAACAGAAGCATATTCAAGTGGAAGGAAGTGAAACTGTAAACACTGACATGAGCTTGACTTTTGTGTAATTTCAGGAATTTCATTCATTCCAGCACATGTGAGACCATGTGCTATGTTTGTTTATGTGGGTGGGTTACTATTTGCTCTTTACATGCATAAACTGCAAGTGTCTGCGTGTGCATTCATATATGTATGTCTCGTTGCCGTATGAGTGTGTGTGCTTGTGTGTGTGTGTGCGCTGCCTCATATGTTCTCTCTTGCCCTGCAGTTACCTCCTGCCAGACACGTGAGAAGGAGAGACAGGAAAGAAGGAGGTGGTTTGCTGGGTCAGGATCGGCCTGATCTCTCCCAGGAACTCTCTCTGGGGTCAAGAAAGCATTCATTTCATCACCACGGGAACGGGGGTGTTTCTGGGGGATGGGCTGCGAGAGCCAATCAGAAGGCTGCCTGAGACACACATTACTGCTGAACTATTGAGCCCGCCCCCAACGTGGAGTGTTACCAGACATGGTCTGTGGCTTTAGAAAAATCTGATTTGTTTGGTTTCCAGGGCCAGACATAGCTGCTTAAAGCTTTACCATTGCTCCCTGTCCTATTGGACCTAAACAAAAATGAACTGCTTTATGATTTATTAGTAAAGGAGGAACAGGGCTGTCTATCATTCAGTGTAAAACTGAGCCTAACAAAGGAGCATTCCTTCCCAAGTCTTCACCTATTGAGACAAAAGGACGTGCCATTAGTGTGGCCACTGACTGACTGGACGGCAGATATAACAAATCCTCATATATATTATATAACGCCCAGTAGTTTTATTAGCAACATAAATGTGTCAAAATTTTGTCTATACAGTGCATGTGAACATTGTGTTATCTTTAGAAATATACAGCAGGCTGTTCAAGAATGCAATCAACCACAGGCTGAGCAATAAAGGTTTTCTCACATTTCTATTTAGGGACACGGGGCAACGTCCCGAGTCACTGGCTCCTACAGCTATTTCATAGCTGCAGGAGCCAGTGACTCGGGGCGTAGCCCCGAGTCACTTATTACTATCCCGCGCGTTTCTTCTTCTTCTTCTTCTTCTTCTTCTTATTTTTCATCTTCCTCCAAGTTTTCGTCCTCAAACTCGCCCCGCAGCTTTGAGAAAACCCTCGCAAATTATATATCAAAACGTGCGTATTGTTCGGGATCGGTGTGCTATTACTTTTCTCAAATTTATCGCAGTTTTTCGCGTCGTAAGACGCGAAAAACTGCGATAAATTTCCCATAAGAAATGAATGGGACGGGCGAAAAAAACAAGATTGAAATTGGAGTTTTTCAAACATCTGTAGCTCAGGCATACATTCACCGAGAGACTTCATTTCAACTTTAAAATGTAGACCCAAGTCTGGTCTATTGGTGTGTTCATCCACATTTTGATTGGTCCTATAGTTTTTGATCAGTCACTGTTCAATGACAGTGATCGTTTGGCGGGAAATTTTGAGATTATAATGGGTGTGTATTGCGCGGAATGTTCGTGCTAGAGTGCGTGCTAGAGTGGCACAGAGTCTAAAAACGATCTGAAAATCTTCTCTTTTTCTCGTCGCTACGGCCACAAATTACACTCTACACGCATAATTTTGGGCTCATTTTGTAGACAAACTTGTCCTCTTTCGTGTGATGTCCTCGAAAAAGCCGAGAGACTTACTGAATTTAAATAGTGAGACGTTTTGTGCAGCCAGCGCCCTCCTGTTCTCCCATTAAGTCCCATGTTAAAATTCAGAGCTGTTTTGTGAGCAAAGCAGAAATGCCTCCTGTCTTTAGATCGCCATAAAACAAAAAGTTGTTGTGTCAGGAATAAAACGAGGAGATGGCCGGACTCAGGAAGTTCTCGGGAGTCCGATGATCTATAGTACACTCTGATACGAGGTACGGTTCTCTCACCAGAGGATTTAGTTCAGGAGGTTCGCCGAACCCAAATCTCACTGCATACAATACAAACTCCTGTTCTCTGAGTCGCAGAGTCTTTTTAAGTCGACCATTTTGTCATTTTTCTAAAGAATATCTGGACATAAAACACACGTACATCTGGCCCAGACTTGTCCGCATCTCACAGTGTAATCGGTTTTTTGATAGCAGCTACGGTTTTGACACAATCGCAAGTTGTTCGGAAGAAACCGACAGCGAAAAAGCCGCTTTTCAGTTAACAGGTGTAACTGTCATTTACACACACACCGGTCAATAACCCACGCACACACATCTGCAGGACAACAAGCCTGAGAATGATTATCTTAACGAGCTCAGTCAAAACAAGGGCATTGTTTGAAAACAATCTCCGTCCAACAAACAGTTAAACTCAGCTTCACCAAGCGCTTTGCCAAAAAGGTTGAGACAGTAGTCACACAAACGCACACACAAGCAGGGCTAACCAACAGCTAAAAAGTGATTAAAAACAAGCACGTCAAAACTGAACAGGAACAGGTAAAAAGTGGGTGAGGTAGAGAGGTAATTATCAGCAGGTGGGGCAGAAGTTACACATGCACACAAACAAACACACACACACACACACATTCAGACACACATATACCAGACACATCTCCATGTAGGAGCTGGTTGGGCTGCTTGTGTAGTTCAAGCAGACACACACACACAAACAGACGAAGACACACACATACGCAGTCACACACAACGACAGATACATAAACACACACACACAGACAAATGCATAATGAAAACCCCATCCCCCCGCCCCCTTGTTAACGCCGTTAGCTCTGTTAGCTCTGTTAGCACAGTTAGCTCTGTTAGCGCTAGCGCCGTTAGCTATATTCGCACCTTTAGCTGTTAGCTCAGTTAGTGTTAGCTCTGTTAGCTCCGTTAGCATTAGCTCCATTCATGTTTATTGATTCAGTTCATTAATTCATGTTAACAGAGACATGAAGCAGAGGAGAGAAGCAGACACAGACAGCTGAGGTGATCAACAGAGACAGACAAGGAGAAAGCCACAGAAACACAGCTGAGAGCAATTCATTAATCAGGGACTGACTACCTCTGATATCTGCCGTTTTCTCAATTTGCAGCCTTTTTCAATTGTCCGCTGCTTCGCCATAGTTTCTCCTAGAGACTTCATTCAAACTTTAAAACGTAGATAATTTTGTCGGCTCAAAATGACCCTCGGCACATTTTGATATCTCTTACGGTTTTCGAGCTATGACCATCGAAGGCCGACGTAAGACGCAAACAACTGCGATAAATTTCCCATAAGAAATGAATGGGGAAATTTCCTCAAATTTCAGCCTTTTTCAATTGTCCGCTGCTCGGCCATACTTTGTCCTAGAGACTTCATTCAAACTTTAAAACGTAGATAATTTTGTCGGCTCGAACACACCCCGTGTCCCTTTCAAAATTTCCCAGAGGGAATTTTCTAGTTAATTGTTTTTGTCCCAGCTAATACAGTATATAACAATTTAGGTTTCTGCATGTTTGACTTACTGGAAATTCTTGCTCTCTTTTATTTCACATGAAGACTTTAAAAAGAAAGTTTTACATTTAATTTTAGCTTCCAGAAAGTTTGTTTATGATTGCCTATAAAAATGTTGCAAAATGAACACAGTATAAAGTAAACATGACAAACACACAACAACACTCCAAAAACTTCAGGCAGATATAATCTTAAAGAGGAAGAGGAAATGTGGAGGTGCAGCCTGAGCCCACAGAGCTGCTCACAGGCCGCCGCATGCCGGCACCATTATGTAACAGCTCTGCTAACTGTGCTGTAATATGCCTTGATAAGTACCGACGTGGGCTTGAGGTCATGCGTGGAGATGTGAGCTGTTGATCTAGCACATTGCTACACTGCACACAAACAGGCTAAAGCTCACATGCTCTGTGCATAGAACCAGCATACACACTGACACTGAATGTAAACTACCCGGTTGTACAACAGAAGGACACACATGCTCGTACCTCTCGGTCAGAAATACAAACACACGCACACACAAAATGAGTGTAGAGTGTTTTTAAGGACACAGTCAAGCTTTCTGGGAAAATATTTAACTGGTAAAGTAATCTCTCTTCATGTCAAAGGGTTATTAGAGATTATTCTCAGTAAGAAGTTGGTGTTACACTTCTATTCTCCACTCTTATGTGATGACAAGTCCATCAGAGATGCCTCCACCTTTCTATAGAGCTGACTTTCAGCTTAGTTCCACTCACTGTTTTCTATCATACACTTATCATACATGGCCAATCCAGGCCTACATCCCTGCTGCTGAGTGTTTGTAGTCCAGTAGTTCCATTTTCATACTACATTTAGTAGAAACATTCCTGATACAGGTGAAGTAGAAGGGGACCTTTTATAACATAAGTTATAGGGTAGGAAACTATGGAGTAGCAAGGAGTCTACAAAAGAAAGCACATGGTTTAAAATGATCATCTACTGTCCTGGATTATAAATAATAATGATAATGATAATAAATATAAAAATTAACTAAATGTTGTATTTCATTTTGTTTAGCTCAGCAAAGTAAGATTTTTTTTAATATCTGTTTGTCTCTTTGTGTGTATTACTCTGCTGACCTCATACAGCTATGCAGCAGATATATTATTATATTGTTACCCAGGACCAGCTGTCATTGGGGCTGTCATCCTCACTGTGGCTGCTGAAGTCTTGCTCTTCTGTGTGGGTCATGGCTCCATATCGCTCAATTCACGATGCTGAGCTGCTGTCAAGGCTCTTCAGTGAAATGTGTTGTGCGGGGTCTCAGAACGTGGCAGGATATCTAGTGGAAGTCTTCTGAAAGGAGGAACTGGTTACTCCTCTGAGATGATCAACAACACTTCCTGACAGATGCAGAGTGCTGTTTGAACTCAATCTGTGGGACTGTTGGAGTTGTTAGCTCCTGCTTGAGCAACATGCTGCGGGTGTTTTAGACTAAATTTATCAACAGGCTTTTTCTAGGAATGGACTACTTGAAGGAAATCTGAGAAGGTCTAGAGATGCTTGACTCTGCTGCTCGTCTGACACCAGCCTCCACACACACACACACACACACATTTAAAGGGATGGTGTCTATGTACGTCCTATCAGTGTTTCATTGTGAGTGAAGCACCTACTTCTCCTGAGAAAACAAAAGCTCTTCAAAAATCTTTTTTTTTAAATTCTAATTTCTTTAATTTAAGGGTAGAGTTTGCCACTTGACTCTCTCTGTTTGTGATACTTGTGATACTGACGACAATCTGTTGGACTTAAGAGGCTCTAATATCTCCTCAACAGTGACACTGGCACTGCAGTACACCTTTTATAATGTCGATTAAAGTTGTTCTGGCAATGCAGGGATTATGACAATTTGTTTTATGTGAGTCACAAAAGGTTACACAAACTACATTTGGCCGTTCAAGTTAGATAAGTATGAGCTATTCTAGCTTGTGTTTAATTTTCAGTGGCAGTGACAGCAAGTGTACAAGCACAAGAATCCACCCTAGCCTTTAGTCTGTAAGAGTACAGAGTATGTGAACCATTCTGTATCTGTTCAGAGTAAACTGGAAGTTTAGAGCGATCATTAAGGGGTATTCAAACAAACACACACGAAAGAAATGTAAAATGTCTGTACATTTATACAGTTAAAGGCATACAAAAGTATACATTGTGAAATGCTGCCAAGACGAAGTGGATCTGCGTTTCTTCAACAGTTACACACAAAATCATCATACTGTCTGTGGAGCATAAAGCATAACAAATGTTCTACGTACAAACAGAATACTACAGACACAGTACAGACACACACACACACGCAGTTAATAAGTACTTTTTTTTTACATACTGCAAATCTGACGACATATATTCAAAATATTTCATTTGTAAAAACAGATATGCAAAACAAACCTCTACCTCTAAATTGGCCAATAAGAATGTTTGTTGCCAAACATCGGCTACCATTGAACACAAATGATTGTGTTTACCCTTTTTTAAAGCTTCTGGTGTTGTGTGCACCTGCAAGGAAGTGTGCAGAACACTGATATTGCAATAAAAACTTGAACACAGCTAAACCTGCAAACGCATTCGAAGATATGCAAAAATACTCGTCGTTGCAATCACTAAGTCTTGTGGATAAAATGCACCGATTTCATTTTTCACCTTCAAATATAGTGTCGATCAAGATACTGTATGCGTTGATCAAGAGGTGGTTTTACAAGATGAATCCATCCACCTTATGATCACCATCATCATCAAGTGAAAGTGATTAATGGAGTGCTGCACAAACCACACTAAATGTAAACAACACCATTTTGTGACCAGAAAAGGCCTCCTGAACAATCCTTAACATTTCCTCAACAATCTTTTGCTAACTGACAGGATAACCACGACTCAATAAAGGCCACATAAAAAACACATTTTGCAAAATGATTTCCTCTTGTTTCCTTGCCGACAACATGTAATTATTTTCAAAGATAACAAACTTTACAGGATGAACGTGTCCGTCTTGATGTTGTTGGCGGCCGAGAACTGGACCTCACCTCCAATTCCTATTGTGTGTGTGTGTGTCCATCCACAATGTTTCCAGTGGGTCTCACAGGTGTGGGTAATATGCATAAGTCTGCTGTCTTTTGCATATCTTGCATCGTCTATTCAGAACCTGTTAGTGTGTAGAAAACACTCTTCTCTTCAGTCATATGTGTTTTCCGGTCAGAAAGAAGAGTGGTCGGTCCTCCTTGGCGTTGGCTGTCTGGAATTCGTCGCTGAGCCTGAACCTCCACTCCTCCTCGAGCTCCAGCCTGCCCACTGTCTGCCTCAAGGAGCTACGATCTGCACTGATGACACACAGAGTCGCACCTACAGGGAGGCAGACAGGAGGGAGAGGGATTGAGACTTTAACTATGACATGGAAATTAAAATGACTTTAGGATGCCATCATCATAAAGACCATTATCAGACTTTTATTAGTACACAGTAGAGATACAGACAGGGAATATGGGTAGATGGAGTGTATGACAAGCAGCAAAAGTGAAACTGAACAGAACTGAACCTGTGACGCTTCAGTTATATCATATGTTTCTTCTTCCCATGCGGTAATATAAAGAAAATGCAACATTTGGCACATTCAGAATGAGATCTAAGAGGTCATGTAACGCTTTCTTGGTCCAACACTGTTTCTAAAAATACATCATTGCCTATGCAGCACCTATAACACACATATCAGCATGTTTTTTCATTGTCTGTATTTGGTCTACTTTGTACCTTTGAGGAAAGAGAACTTCTTAAGGAACCCAGGAGTCACAAAGGAGTCAGCGAAACAGAGGAGAAGGCCGCTGAACAGCAGCCCTGTGGTGCTGATGTTGACGGAGTGAGGTCTGGAACTCACAAAACACACTGTCACCTGCAGGAGGCAAGAAGAGAGTGACTTATATACACTGTACGCTGGACTCCATGTGTATGTGGAGCTATACTACTGTTTAGAGGTTAATAATTTACCACAAACAAAGAGTGTGAGAGCGGATGTGGGTGCGTGCGTGCACGTGTTTGTGTGTGTGGCATACCTCAGGTCCCAGGTTGAGATAACAGTCCACAGACAGGACAGGGTGTGTGTAGTTCTTGGTGCTGAGTGGAAACAGCTTCTGGCTGGTGTGTTGGAGGTATTTTTCCAGGAGGAGCTGAGCTGGTGTAGCCAGGAAAAGGTGCTTGCTGTCTGGGGCACAGACGTACTGCGGGGGCCCCACTGAAGTGGGAACATCTGTCATCTGGAGAAATTTCAAACTTTTATTTAAAAACTTTTGCTACCACAAACCTCTGTGACTGAAATGTCTTTCATTAACTGTTGCACACATACATTTTTATGGTTATTTCGCTGTTTCTCTATCACGATCTATTTTGTGGATACTTGGGTTTGATGAATTGAATGTGGGTGAAAACCACAGAAATCATACAGGTAAACAAGTGTTTTTGGAGCCTAAAGTCAAAACAAGTCAATTTCTTCTTGTGTCACCAACATTTTACTTGGCATGTCATTTTGCAATTTATTTGAAAAATAAAAATAATTGGTTACTTGTTTGTCTTGATTAATGATGATGATGAATAGCCACTGCATTGGCTATTGTTAACTGAATTTTGTTTTTATGGAAAATGTATATTATCGTTTGTTCCTAGCTGCAAAGGTGGTGTAACATGATGTGTAACGAACTATAAAAGTAAAGCAATAATGATTAAATATTCTTCAGATCTCGTTCTTTCTTGTGCTGTGTGAGTACTATGTGGTTGTGTTTTCATGTGTCTTCAGCATCCACCTTGGTCTTGATGATAAACGTCCTGTATCCTCCTATGGCGATCTGCTTCTTCATGACGCTGAAGCTGTTGAACCTGCAGACGAGCAGTCCGGCACTGTGTAGCCTGAGGGTGAAGTCCACGTCGTGACAGGTGAAGCGGTTCTGGTCGTACTGGACATTCTGACTCCGATCCACATTGAGGAGGAGGAAGTCATGAAGGTGACCTCTGGAGAAGGGTTCCCGCTGTTTATAACCTGGAGGAAAGGCAATAAATTGGAACTTCAAATGTATTTTAATTGCACTTAATTCTTTATTAAAAAAATAATGTACATGTTTCTCATTGTAATTCATTAAATGGTTCAAATAACTCAATCAAAATGACTGAAACAGAGAACACAGATTCTGTCAGCCTAAGCTTTGCATTTTGTTAACTTACTTAGTGAAACTTAAAATGTTTCAGTGTTACAGTAAGATGTATGTATGCTGGAATTTGTTATACTACCATATTTTGACCCCTGGGAGGAAAATGTAGTTCCTGTTATTTTGAAAAGTATTTACATGCAGTCAAAATGGTTCTTGATATTTTAAGGCTTCTGACATCATGACCCCCTGACCTTTAAGTCCACGACTGTTCCACTTCCTGATCCCGCAGAGTCCGTAGTGGGCCAGGTCTGGACAGGCCTCCATGTGCTTTAAGACCTGCTTCAGTGACACGGCATGCTCCACGGGACCACTAATGACAGCAAGGAGCAGACAGAAGCTCTGTTAAAACCAACTCAGATAATTATAAAACATATTCTTACTTCTGCTTCAAGGAACAGCTATTATGTCCTACACACTTTTCATATAAATAATGTGTCTGTATGTACTTGTGTGCGTCCAGGTCCACTGCGTTCCACATAACACAAGAGTCATCAGCCAGGATGATGAAGGGCCAGACGTCACCTGCTGGGCCCCCTCCCTCCAAACGCCGACTCCGCTCCAGCTCCAAGTTGTGATATGAAAGCTCTTTAATCAGGAAGTGAGCAGCACCTGCAAGATAATAGGCATCAGTTATCAAAGTGGTGGATTATGAAAAAACTGTTGATATTGACATTTCATCGCTGTATGTGTCCATGTGATTGAGGAAGGAAGGACTCCCTAAATATCTAACAGAGGTAGCAGTGACATACCTATTCCTGCTCCATTGAAGACAGTGGGCAGTACCAGCATGATGTGGTTGGGCCAGTACTTCTTATAAACAGCCATCTCATACTCTTTGACCACCAGGATATGTAGATGTGAGGCTCCATCCATAGCGTGATACAGGTTAAACAGACCGTGCTCATGACGACCGGTGGTTGGGGTGAAGATTGGACTCTTGATGCAGTCTGGGCTCTGGGGAAGTGGAAGAAAATCAGAAAAATCTCTGAGTGTAAATCATGACTAAATAATGACCAAAAAAAGATACCTATATACATTTACATTTCAACACAATCCTATGAACGCAAAAGGGGAGGGGAAAGAGATGAAGCACTGTCATCAATGGCAATACACATTCAACTGTTAATTAAAGAAATACATATTAATTGCAGCTGCAGTCAAAATTTCTCATGAATTGTTGATTTCTAATGAGAGAATCTGTGCCATGACCTGTTGGCTAAACCCCTAAAATAGAGGTCTGCAGCCCCCTGGAGGTCTACAGAGATACAGGATGCAGAAAGTGAGCTTAGGGGAATGATGATGATATGAACAGATGCTTTGTGGCTGGTGTGGTGGTCAGAGGCTGTGGTCAGACTTTTTCAGTGCTTGAATAAATGTACAAAATATCTCCTCAAGAAGAAATCCTCTGTGCGCATCTCTCTCATTAAAATAACTTGGACTCAATGGGTGACAGTAATCCATTCTCACGCAAGGTCAATGTGAGCCATAGTCTGGCCTGTAGCACCACCCAGTGGAGCTAATGGGTGTTACGCTGTGGTCAACCTTGAAAATAAATATAAATACAATATATATAATGTGTTGTGGTACGCTGAGTGTTTGCACCTACGACAGATTAACAAAATGACTGACTCTGACCAGGTTTCAAAATATCAGTGTTCTTTTGCAATGTCAGGAAGGCTTAACGAGTAATTCACATCACCTTCTATCGAACTCAATTTTTTGTTTTTTCTTTCCTAGCATAACCCAGTCCTTGTTCTTCTGCTTTTATTATTTTTCACTCCGTACATCCGCATCTGGAAAAAATTAACTGCTGCAATCTGAGTTCCCTATGAAGGACTTACCCAGTCAGAGGTGAGGGGCAGACGCATGCTCTCCAGCTGGCCTCCTGGTTGGCTGAAGCTGAAGTAGTGCTCCTTAGACTTTGGTATGATGAAGTAGAGCTGGATCTCTTCCCCAAGCAGTAGATGGGTGAAAGTGAAGGCATGCAGCGTTGACTCATACATCTGAACATAAGATTAGAAGAGACTTACATGACAACCTGTGACATTAATATTTCAACAGCACAGTGTGAGGTTCCGTCATCATATTGTGTGTTCGTCATGTTCTGCTGACCTGGTATCTGGGGTTGAAGCCCAAATACTGATGACACTGTTCACAGTGGTGGTAGGTGTTGTAGGCCGCATATTTAGACAGCTTGATCCTAGATGTCCGCCTACGTAGGTAAACATCCTCCTGACGCACGGGGTTTCCTTGGAAAGACAACAGGGGCAAAGACAGATTAGGACACTAGCACAATATAAAGGTGAATTCTGTGGAAAGGCCTGGATTTGTTTTTGTTTTTTTTACAAGCGACAAACATTTAGAGAAGATGAGTGCTCTGTCAATATAGCTGTGGTTGTGCATTAATGTTCTGACTGTGCCTACCCTCAGCACTGGACTTATATCCAGGGCTATAGACAGAGCTGATGTCATCATATTTGGGGTCATGGAGGGTGTAGTCAAAGGGCATCGTCTTCATAATGTCTGGGTTTGGCCAGGAAGCATTGGGTGGGTGGTACTGCACCCCATCCGCCTGGGCACCTAAACACACAACACATTTACAAGTGTATGCATTAGACATGAGTTCACAGCACGGTGAACACTGAAGATTAGGATCTATTGTGGACACAAAAGCAGTGACAAAACAGAAAATAGTTGAGTTGAGTTGAGCCTAGACTGTGTGATTTAAGGCAGTTGAGAAATGGCAGCCACTGATGCACATATACTGACTGTAGTTGATGTCTTCTTCATCATAGATATCCACCTCCATCAGCCTGATCAGCATCCGAGACAGAATACCCAGGAAGTGCAGGTACGCTCCTGTCTTACCCACCTGACCGTTTAAAGAACAAAGAGAAATTAATGTAAAGATACAACACAGTATGAGCTTGAATTTGAATAAAAGAAAGAAATGGAGACAGAAAGTACCTGTGGGGGTCCACTGAGCAGCAGCCTGCGAGGGTGAAAGTTGTCGCTTCGTCCTTCAGCGCGATTGCTGCTGTCCATGTGGTAAGAGCGGGGGACTGTCCACTGGCGATAGTACAGTGACTGCTCTGTACATGTCATCATCTTACTCAGCAAGGGCCTGCACAAAAGATTCGGTTCACTGTTACATTCCTCCTATTGAGATTTACAGGGTTGGAGTCTTTACTGAAAAAAAAACATGATTAACTAATTCACCTGCATGACTTTTCAGTTCTAAACATTAATACCCCCTGAGTCAATCCAGTACAACCTTAACAGTTAGATGATTCTCTCTGGTGGTGTGCTTGAATTAAAGCAAACTATTTCTGACAATTTAGATAGCAAGTTTTCAATGCTTTATCACATTATTTGGACTGCAGGATTGTTTTAAACCTACAGCTGTGAGACCATCAGACCAGTATACTCTGGACATTCTGTGAAAAAAATACCAAATCAGTTAAAAAGATGAGTCTAATCTATTGACAGACAGTGTAGTTTAGTGTACATGTTCAACTAAAGCTAACTTTTCATCGTATTTGCAGTCCATGAAAGTAAATAGCGTTAGTGTCGGCAGGTGGAATAGTGGTTGGTGAATGGTTTATGGGCTTTTGTATCTATAATATCATGCTATATGTAGCGGTGTGTAAAAAGTGTGTTGGCTTTACCTGAAGCTGCTTGCCCATGCGACAGACATGTGTGGCAGGAATGAAGTACATCGTGGAAGCCCGCTGCTGTCACTGGCTGTGATAATGTCGTAGAGGGCACGGGGGAGGAGCACAGAAGGCGGGCGACTCACTCCCCGCGCCCAAGAGCAGCTCAGATGAGGAGAGGAGGCTCGCGGGGACAAGGAGCCGGAGGAGGTGGATTTGGAGTGCTGGCGGCGAGAATGGGTAGGGGGAAGCGTTTGAGTGTGAGGTTGGGAAGTTGTTTGAGACAACGGCTGATTTTGACCCTGAATTTGGGGTTGTGACTGCAGCTGGGAGATTGGCTGGGCCTGGGAATAACTCTGCACTTGAGGTTGGGCTTGGTGGTGTAGTGCAGGTTGAGGATACAGAAAAGATTGAGACGAGGGCTGGGATTGAAGTTGGGTCTGTGATTGCGAGGGGGTCTGTATGGTGTCCATGGTGCCTTTCTGGACATTTGGAGAGGTGGTGCTTTGGGCAGGGAAGGGATCTAAAGCTCCATTGTCTGGGCATGACTGCAGCTGCTGGCTGGATGACAGAGGGGAGTCTCCTGGACATGGAAGGAGGAAAAAAGAAGTCAAGAGAAAAAATAAGCCGAGAAAAAAAGCGTATGAACATTTCCCACATTTTAAAATCAGTTCATGTGCAGCTCATCTCACCGTTCTCCTGGCCCTCCTCCTCCTCGTTGTCAGTACTGCTGAGCTTCTCTGCGTCACTCTCTAACTGGTCACTTCCTGGTCCAGGGTTGTGTGGGGGTCGTGACTCTGCCCTCACGAGATAAGCAGCCAGTCCCAGCTCTTGTTCCAGTGTGGTTCTCTGAAGGTAGGAGCAGCTTATGACTCTAAGATCACAGTACTTCAGGGACCTGTGGGCAGAATGAATTCATTATTAAAGGCAAGACAAGACATGCCAACAGGGTAAACGTTTTAGTGAAAAGGTTTCACCATGAAAATTCCCTCGTTGCTAACTTACATTAACACAGCTTTTTTTTTCTACTAAATATGCACTAATTTGCATCAATGTTCAGAACAGAAATCTGAACTAAAATAAACACCTAAATGTATATTTTTGATCTTTTCTCTCAAAAATCTAAACATGCATGAAAAACTATGTTTCTTCCTGTAGTGTCTCCCATTAAATTTACATTTATTATAGGTTCTGGGGCTTTCCTACAAGAAACTAAGGTGTTACACTTTTGCATCAAACAGTAGAGATTGATAATCTTGATGTTGCTCACATCAAACCTAGTTCCACTCAAAATTAGCACTTGGTGGTGAGACTACAATATATGGGGGTTAGGAACAAAGTTTCAGGTCAAAAGTCAGGGAGCCAGGATCAGGACTCAGTCTTTGTACCTGGGCAGTGATTCTCCCAGTGGTTCAGCTCCCGACAGGATCAGGATGCAGGGAAGGGCCTCCAGCTCCAGGTAGGTCCGAGGAACCCAGTCAGCATCCTGGATCTTCAGCCATGTCTGCAGGACACGAGCACAGAAAACACACAGTTTTCACAGTCAGTCAGCGTCTTCTTTCTCTACTTGTGAGTTCATCTATCCTTAAAATGATTCATCCCCACCTTGATCTGGTCAGTGAAGCTCCGTCCAATGCTCAGAGCTTGGTTTGGATTCCCCAGTATGATCTCAAAGCTCTCCTCCAAACCCAGCTGCCTCCTAACTCTGGACAGCCGTCTGTGGGCCCAAGCTGCCAGAGCCAAAGACGGGATTCGCAGCAGGACCATGTGACCGTGGTGGGCAGGACATTGCTGGGCAGCATTGAGCAGTGATTGTACAATCTCCAGGGTCTCCACGGAGGTGTGTTTGTGGAGATTGTGGGAGCTGCCGATTTTGCCGGATGCAGCCATCAGAGCCACGCAGTAGTGTTGAATCACAACTGTAGTCCGGATCACAGCACTGTGCAGCTTAGGGAACCTGGGAGACAGAGATTGTAAGGTTCTCCTTGCTCTATTTTTTGTGTCGGGCTGCAAGTAATTAAGTTTGTGATGTTAAGTGTGTGTAGATTAAGCATCTCTGCGTTTGTGCTACCTTTCTTCTAGGGCAGAGGCCATGCTTTCAAAAGAGGAGTCATAACGCATCAGAGGCAGGCTGCTCCCTGAACGGGTCGACTCTAAAAGCTCTGACACACCAAAGTACCGCGTCCTCTCGTGGTACAGGTCCACATCCTACACAGACACACAATGTTAAGGGTACGCACACATTCAAGTGCAAACTCCCAGTCAATCATTTGTGTCAATCTCCAGATATGTGCCACTAGTGTGTGTTACATAAACAGAGAGTGTATCACACACAGATTTCTGTCTTACGTTACTGAATGCAGAGGGCCAGTGGATCTCATTGTAGGGGCTGATGCGGGTATACTGTGTCTGCAGCGCGAAGGGGAAGGAGGTGACGTGGAGAATTAGGATGTTTGGAGCATCTCTGACCTGTCGAGAGTTCAGCAGCTGGTCCACCAGACCCAAACCGCTGTCTGAGCTACTGCAGGATGCACTGAACGAGAGAAAGAGACAAAGACTCACAGACAGAGAAAAGACTTTTGATTGCTTTGTTGGTGCTCTTGTTGTTGTTGAGGTTGTAGCCCTGATAGAACAATAACAAGAGAACACAGTAATCATTCTGCATCACTTTTGATCTCTCTCTCATTTTCTCTCTCACAAACACCAAACACACACCTATTAATATCCCAGTGTGCGTGGTCATGGACCAGGATGTAGAGTGTGTAGGAGTTGCAGTGTGCTTCCTGGATGAGGTTGTCAATTCGTGCCTGAGCGCTCTGATCCATCTTGACCACATAACGCTCAGCTTCCCGTTGAGACACACACTCCTGGTCTATAGCTCCAAGGACACCTGAAATACACAGACAAACAGGGTGGTACACTTCAACATAAACACATCGGCATGCTATAGACGAGAGTGAATGAAAAAACTGCTGACAAAGAAAGAGCCATGAAACTAACCAGAGCTCCAGAGATGGAGAACAGTTTGCTGAAATGTGACCTCAGAGGGCGGGACCAGGATGAGGAAGCTGACCCTGTCGAAGGAGCCAAGGTCCAGGTTCTGTGTGCTGGAGTCTGCTATGGCACAAACATGGGACAGCAGCTTTCTGGCCACTGCCAGCTGGATGGGCCGAACCTCACGCCACTCTACGGAGTATTCTGCACATACACAAACACAGATTTATATCATTGCACTCAGTCAAAAGTTATTTTAAAATATAAGGATTGTCCTGGTCTCAACTGTGCATGTTTGCTGTTAAAAGGAGGAAAAAAGAAGGAAAATACATGCAGATGTAATCTTTTCTTTCAATTTTTCTATGTTCCACTTGAAATCAAATGAATCCCAGGGAAGAGTTGCATCAGCAAGCAAATAAAGTATGAAGTAAGGCTAATGCAAATGAGAAGTTTTAAATCCATATGATATTACGTAGAAATGTTAAGCTCAAAAGCATGAAATAGTATGGATTAGCTGTGGGAAAACCCAGTGCAACCTGTACACAACCTCTGGCCGACGAGAACATCATCTCATCCGAACACTAGTTTAAAGGGTGTTTTGACACTGAGGAGAGGCAAGAAAACTCAATTTCACCACTTTAACCTGTCTGTTTCTCACCTGAACAGGTGTCTTTGGGACTTGAAGCTCTCTGGACTAGTACAGGACTGGGTGAATCTTTTGAACCCTGTGTGTGTGAATCCTTTGGACTGTGTGGGGTTTTAAGAGTCCTGTCTTCAGTTGATTCCTGGCTACTGGATAAGGGAGGTGGGTCGTTGCTATCCACAGTGGCACTATCCAGCAGGGAATCCAAATCGCCATCTGAGGAACAGAAAGATGCACATTAATACGCCTGCACTGCACACACAAATGTGCATGTACCAACAGGCAGACAGTCGCATGCACCTTGTCCGAGGGAACTGCAGAAGTGGATGAGTTCTTGGGCAACACCAGTGGACAGCTGGTGGTTGATTTCTTTCAGACCCTCACTGGGAGAGTACATACTCTCTGCCAAGGCACGACATTGGTGTTTACCTGAAACACACACACAAAAATATCCTGAATTAAAATGCTGCTTTATTCTTTTTCTTTAATTCTCAGGGAAACTTAACAATATTCACACAAATATAAAAACACAACTCCCACCTGTAACTACCACACAGGACTGTGTTTCCTGTCCTGGTGCAGTAACGATAATCACGACGTAGTTGGTGTTTTCAAGCCGTCTGTCCATTAACCTGCTGAACGTTTGCTGGATGCCTTGAGCCAAAGATCCGATGTGCTCCCCCAATACCACCACACCTTCTCCGCAGGATGACGCAGCCAACTGGGCGAGCCAAGGAAGCTGGCTGGGGGTCAGGGGTTGTTGGCTCTGGGGAGGTAAGGAGAGATGCTGGGGGAGCCCTGGCAGGGTGGATGGTGTCTGGAGACAGAGTAGAAAATGAGTTGTTCATTTATACTTTTTATCTTTATAGTTTTATTCTGCCCTGATATCAGTACTTGTTTCTGTAATATGCAGCATGTGGAGGACATCATATTAAATTAGACAGGAAGCAGAGCAACACAGTCTGAGGTGTTAAAGGTGGGAATTGAGAGTACTGCATTTCATAAATACTCCTCTCTACTCTAAATATCAAGACCTCCTAAATGTCTGGAACATACATTTTACTTGTAAATGTGTTTGCTTAATCACATTTTCTGTATTTCTTTCTTTCTTTCTCAAACTTAACATCTGTCAATAGGACAGACGCCTCGGACACCCTGTCTCACCTCTATGCCATAGTGCCTCCCATGGGCGACTGGTGTTTGAGGCTGCTGGTACTGTCTGATTTCGCTGAGGTGGGACTCCCTCCATGACCTCATGAAAATCTGCTCCAAGTCCTCTATCAGGGGCACCTGGTCAGGGCCTTGGGTGGAAACACGTGAGAAATGTTTTATGGAATAACTTAAGTTGAACTTGATTCAATAACTGTTATTCGGTCTGCCTCCTAGTGGCCACTGTGAAGCGTAGCAACAATATCATCAAAGATCAATCACTTGCCTCCACTCGCAGTCCAATTGAACCATGTATGATTATAGTCTTTATTCTGGAAGACGGTTTTATACTGACCTAGCTGAACAAGGTAATAGACTGTGAGTAGAATCTGCATCTCAGTTGACAGTGGCTGAATGGGTGATGGTCCATAGTGCTGGTAGACTCTGGGGAGTGTCTGGGAGCTCAGGTAACAACTCTGGAGCAGAGAACTGACGAGCACTTCACTGACATTGCCAGTCAGTTGAGGGAGTGGGCCGTGACCTGTGTCAATGTGAGGTAAATGGATAAAACAGATGAACACAGTGAGGTGTCTGAGAATAACTTGTTTGGGGTTTGGGGCTGTAGCTCATGTGGTCGATTTGGCCATTATCTGTAGGGCTGTTCATTCAGCCAATTCCCTCCTCCTCCTTTCCACATGGCGAAGTGTCCTTGGGCAAGATATTAAACCTCAAAATGCTCCCATTGTATGTGGATGGGATAGTTTTGGAGACAGGAATCTGGCAAATGAATGTAATGTAATGAAGAGATCAAAAAGCACAAAGCTTTAAAGATGGATTGAAAAATGTTGAACACACCCCTAAATTATCTAATGTAACAATTACAATTTATTTTGCTGATCACAGGTGTATTGTATTTGTTTCAGTTACTATGTGAAAGTCTTACACTGCAACAAACCAAAATAGATTTCAGTCAGGTGGTGGGAAAATAAAGTTCTATCTACTTGTAAGGGAGAGAGGGACAGTAGCAGGGATAGGAATATGTGATGGGAGGCACAAAGAGGAGATAAAGTGGAGAAAAAGACAAGAAATAACACGATGGGTGGATGGTGAGGTGAAGCACATAGGTGATGAAGGAAAAAAGAAAGAAAATAAAAGTACATACGCCACATAGAGGAAGTGGGTGAGGGCACAGAAGATGGATAGGAAAAGTGGATGAGTTGACAGGTGATACAAAGGGGTGAAACGGGTGGAGGGGATGGGATGAGAGGAGGGCAAAAAGGCTGAGAAATAGCCTCGGGTGTTGGCTGACCTCTAACCTGTGAGGAGAGGCAAGTTAAAGTGGCCATCTGTTAGGTGGTTACTGCAAACTTCACCTGTTCAACGACTTGAGAAAGGCCAGTACTGACAGCTGAGTGGAAAATGATCACTAAACACCAACTAGTCAATAATAACTTCAACAGACCAGTTAGTCATCTCTGTCACAGGTACATATAATCTAATTTGTAGACTACAACTGCGTGTGCTGTAGGTGTGTATGACTGCTGATGAAAAACAAAGCACTTCTATCATCAGAAATCACTAATATAATTGGCCATCTGACCTTTAAAGATGACCGGTTGCAGTCTGCAGGTGTGCAGCAGCTGATCAGGGATCGTTACAGACAGCCCTGGGGGAGAAAGGGGGGTTAAGGATCCCTGCGATGAACTCAGAGGGGCTGCAGTCTCTGGAGAAAGCACAGACATGAATTTACATTTATTCAAGATTCAAGATTCAAGAGTCTTTATTGTCATTGCACATGTCAATGAAATTTTTATTGCAACTCCCATGTTAGATGGTAAGAAAGATAAGACTAGAAAGAGTGAATAAAATTAAGATAACTACAATAAAATAAAATAAACCAACATGCAATAAAAAAAAAATATTCGTGAAGCAATTAAAAATATATCAGAATGAAAATATACTTAGGCAATAAAATATACTAAACAATAAACAATAAAATATGGCACAATGACACACAGAAACACTGCAGGCAACACACAAGACTGTAATTCATGCACACAGCATTAGCGCTTCTCCTATCATTTTTTCTGTCTATGTATCTCTCCTCTCCTCGTTTTTACCTGATCTGGCTCCATTTGTGATGACAGAGGACACCGATAATGCTGCTACAGCTGATGAAGACGGCGGTGTCTTCACAGTGGTCTCTGGCAGACTGTTGGCAGATGACTCAGGTGACCAGCCCTTGTGCCTCTTTTTTGGAGGTCCAGCATTTGCATGTGGCCCTGCAGGACAGAACATCACAGAGCACGTTATTCTTTAAAGTTTGTAGTTTACACAATTTTTCTGCCGTTCCCTCAGCTAAAGGATCTTGCTGCATAACTTGCTGCTCCCGCTTTAACAGCAGCCATCACAATTACATTCAGTGAGTTGATTTTTTTGCTTTATTCAGTTTCTAAACTTCCACTTTAGAAGTGATTTCCTGTATAGCAGATGAGTCACTTTTCAAATTCTAATGATCAACAAATCCATAAAAAATGCACTAAATGAAGTTGTAGGATGGACTTCAGTTGATACAGTAATGGAAAACAGTAGTATTTTAGTCATACATTAACCTGTCTCATCCTCTTCCTCTGTTGAAATGCAGTAATAGGGAGGCACATAAAAGCTTTGCTTGTTAAAGGGCGCCATGAAAAAAACAACATCGACAGGAAGGAAGCTTTTCATTCAGCGAGAAGGCAGGAAAAAAGATGAGACAGAGAGGGAATTTTACAACCCTGGTTAATAGAGGTGACAGGCAGAGGGAGGGGGTGGGAGAGACGGAAAGACAAAGGACAACCCCCAACACACAATGCAGCTGGCTAGCTTCTGTATAGCAGGGGTGTTATAACGCGTGCGCACACACACACACACACACACACACACAGACACACACACACACACACACACACACACACACACACACACACACACACACAGTGGCTACTGGTGGTGGGAGCTCACCCTTTCAGAGGTGTGAAGAAACCCAGGGGAGGGGCTTAACGACAACAGACACAAACTGACCACGTTTACATGCACTCGAGAGGCCAGATAGGTGAGAAATCAGGTCAAAGCTGGAAGTCAGATGTGCTCCACGTTACATGAGCAGCAATACATTACACAGGCTGCAACAGTTATTTTTAAACTCAAGTTGGTGTTGGTTAGTGAGTTATCTTTACAAACCATTCATTTTGGAATACTAAGGAGCTTATTTTATGATACTTAAAACTGTCTCATTCACAATTTTTTTGTTTATGTGATGGATAATTTAGTCTTGTGTCTTGTGGTAAAATAAGATGTCAATAAGGCTTCTCATTAAATCTTCTCATCAAGGCCAGGAATAATGACTCCACATGCACGTAAATTGCAGCAAATGATTCCTCCTTTCCCTCTCTCAGCAGGTATGTGGGGATGTAGAAATCAAAGTGCACTAAATACAGTTTCTTATGGTTCATACGGTTTATATTTTGGGGGGTATTGTAGCGTAGTAGTACACTTTCAAATACTTATCCCCCAACCTCCCTGAAAACATTAAGTCAAATTCTAACACCTTCATCTTCGAGGTTTTCTCACACTGAAGCAATTGCAATTCAGCATAGCTTGAATTACACAACTAAAACAAATGCGTCAGTCTTTCATTTTACATGTCAAATATACTGTACACATCGTTCTGGATACTAAGTGGACTAAAGGGCTGAAGTCACCAGTGTGCACAGTCTGTACCTGTAGCTGAGGGTCTGCCAGGCCCTGACTGATTCAGAGGTGGCTGGGCGATTGAGGAAACAGCATGGCTGCCATTTGTCAGCGAGTGGGGGATGTCAGCTACTTGTGGCAGACCAATTGGGTCCACATGTGATCCTGCTGTTTACAGACAGATAGAGAAAATGAATTAATAACATTCATAACAGTGACTTATCACGGAAAAGGGAGGCCTGCAATCCCTTCTGTCTCTGTTACAGTTTATTTAAGTGAGCTACTGGTCTCTGTCAACAATAGTCTGCACTGCCGTTAATGTTTAGTGCTCTCATGGACAAACAACAGTCTGTTTGAAAAAGTAAAAAAAGAATGCAAACACATAACCAAGATTTTCAGATTTTCTCTCAGGCATCCTTGGACTTGATATTTGAGTGTGTCCAGATTTCTGTATGTTTGTGGTGTGTTATTTGTTTAGCTTTTGGTGTGTGTTACCTGTGTAGCTGCAATGTGTGTGTGATGGGTGAGTCAGTGGCATATTTGGTGGCTGTTCATCTGATGTCACATGGCTTTCTGAGAGGCTGGACCCCATCTGTCTCATCCTGCCATCTGAAACACACAGAGACACAAAAACTGAGTAATCTGATAGCCAGGAAAACAGACACTTCACAGTAGCTAGGTTATTGCAATAAGTTACTCCATGTCTGAGTGAGCCTGGGGGAACCACATACTATGCTTCACCCTTCCTCCTACTCCATACCCCTCTCATACCAAAGCAAGGGCCCAGGACATGTGCATGTTTTCTTTTTGAGAGGAATGAGTCAAGACAAGTTATCCAAACTATGTCACTGATGGTGACTGCGCATTGATCTAACTCAGGTTTGACACCGACTGACTCTAAAACATCAAAACGCAACAACAAACTAAAAAATTTGGGACGATGTGCCAAACGTAAAGACAAACAAAATGTGATCGTTTGCAAACAAGCTGTGTTTACCAACAACGGTTCCACGAAGTGTTCCCGCGCCCATTAAGAACATCCTTTATACAATCATGCGTTCACAAAGTGGCATTTATTTAGAAAAATCAATGAAGCTGACGAGGTAAAACATCAAATATTTTTGCTCTGTACTGTTTTCAATTGAGTATGTATAAAAAAAGGATCACCAAACTACCACATTCTGCTTTATTTATGTCCCAGCATTTTGGTAACAGGGCTATAGATTACCTGACGGGCAGCATAATTTCTATTTACTGCATCCACAGATAAACCCCAAGCTCTGACTTGTTTTACACTAAACTCTTAAGCTTCACTCTTGTCCTCACAGAAGTGAAGAACCAACAGGAACATTCAGAGAACACAACATCTTAAGTGGCTTAACTGTCACACCATGTTAATTTGGTGGGATACCTCCAGGCTGTGGCCTCTGAGTACACTCTATAGTCTCACCTTTTACCTGTCCTTAAGGCTTTACTACCTGTCCATCTGGTCAGACTCTTGCACTCATAGTTTCCCGATGAATACAAGTCAGATTTTTAGACTTCTGTACAAAAATACAAGATCTAATTTAAAGATATATCCTACAGCATGAATTGTGTTTGTGAACTGCTGAAAGTGCACATTCACACTTCTCACATAAACCATTTTATTCATGTTTTGTTTCACTTATTTCACTTTCATTATACAATCTTTTGCAATGAACACATTTACATTAACTGTTCAGAACAACAACGTTATATTGCAACTTGTGGGAATAACAGTATGATTAAGACCTGACTCTTGCCAGCATGCATGCATGTATGAACGTCTTTCCTTTCAATTAATTCATCCATACAGCCAGAAGGTGGTAATGCTTTTCATTTGCAGTCTCCCTCAGTGCAACACACACCTGATCCACAGTGGTTACCTTCATTAAATAAAGACAACTTTTAAAAACTAGGATACACTTTTCTTTTGCTTTATCACACTAGAATATGACCAAAAACAAGTGTAGCACATTTTAGATCAGAAAATCACTTCAGTTGCCAAATACGACACATGTATGCATCTCTTACCGTGTCCCCTCCAGCAGATGGGCGCTCCTTTGACCAGTATGCCCTGGTTGTTTCGGTACAGATGGTACTTCAAGTGCTTCTGTTTCTTGGGCTGGGTGGTGAGCTTCAGGTTAATGTGGTTGGAGAACTCTGTGAAATAGCGAAAGC
Source organism: Chelmon rostratus (assembly GCF_017976325.1). Taxonomy (NCBI): domain Eukaryota; kingdom Metazoa; phylum Chordata; class Actinopteri; order Chaetodontiformes; family Chaetodontidae; genus Chelmon; species Chelmon rostratus. The sequence goes on along the minus strand of NC_055658.1, from coordinate 9,243,847 downwards.
CTTTCTCTCCACAGCCCATGCAGTTCCCTGAGAATCCTGGAGGGAGTGCACATGCAGAAAATGTATGATTAGAGCAGGCTGTATTTTATGTATTCCTACAGTCACACACGTAACCATTCGATAATGTCACACATTCTTTGTTATCAACTTTAAAAGAATAGTTCAGCATTAGTTTTAGGAGTATTAACATTTTCTAAAATCGGAGAGAGCCGGGGGTTGTTGTTTCCCTTTGTCATGATGCTAAGCTAGCCTTAGAACGTCCCATCTCCTCTGCAGTTAACACGCATACATGAGATTTTCTGATCTCACTCTTTAAAAACTACCAAATAAAGGTGTTTGCCAAATCAGGAACTTTTTTCCAGTCCCGAGAGTTGAGTCTGCTGCCTCACCCAGCAATGCATTGTGACCCCGTTCGTCCGGCAGGAAGCGGCGGTCCACGGCACACACCAGCAGGTTCTCAGGGAGGGAGGGGGACTTCACCCCGACCAACATGAACCCAGGGGGCACATCCAAGGGATCTGATGCCAGCGAGGACAGACGCAGGTCCCTGCCTGCCTGACAGAAGCCTGTGGGGAGGAGAAGACAACGATGGGATGAGAGTCATTTTCACAAAATCATCTGGGAGCTTTTCTTTGACTTTTAGATTCCTTTGTCTTACTGTAGCATAAATAAAAAGAACAACAATATGAAGTTTACTTGGATATTTTTCTGCTGCTCATTCACTCTTATCTGTTATCATTGAGATTTCTAGTACAGTCAAATTATATTTTCTGCCTACAACTACAACACACAACCAACCAAACTCACAGAACTACAAAACTGATCCTTGCAAATAGTGTGACTACATACCCAACAGAATGCACAACCAACCTCACTCATACCTAACCTTTCATCACTTGCATGATGGTTAGCATGCCTGTTTGAAAACACATCTCCCCTGGTGACGATCCTGTCTGCAGTGCAGATCTGAATAAATGTGCCTCTGGGGGTGTATGTTTAGTGTGTTTATGTGTACAAACCATCTGTGGTGCAGCATCCCTCGGGTGGGGGCTTCATCTGATAGGGTATTGGAGGGCTGTTAGACTCTGAGCCGTCTTCATCATCCTCATCATCATTCTCTGTACGTCCTGTTGGGGACATACACAAAAAAATATACAATTTTATTGGGGAGCAAGAGACAAGCAGACACAGACGCAATAGAAATGTCAGGATTCACAGTGGAGGAAATGAACACTTGTTATCACACCTTCTCCTTTGCATCCATGCAACCCACCGTCATGTGCCAATGGCTGCTCTGTTTCAAGGTACAGCTGTGAGAAGACAGGTCGAGGCACAACAGTGTTCGACCTCAGTGATGCCTCAATGGAGTTATGGAGGACCTCCTCAAAGCGCGTGGTCCGCAGCTGGCCAGCATAGGAGTTCCCCATTGGTGCCCTGCCACAAACACAGTCATTTCATTTTGGATACTCAAAACATGTTTACCATTTACCAAAACCCCATTGTCTTTTGTGTCCGGTTTAATTTTTACTGGACTGAAGGCCATGCTTTGTTGCTTCAATGTGCATTAAATACCGATTTACCAGCCTTCCATTCAGTATTGTATGATTTAGTATTGAAATAGCATCAGCTTCAGCTTGAGAAAGAAACAGGAAAAACTGAATTCACCCCAATAACATCGGATTATCATTTTAGAGGATCAACTATGACAGTAAAAAGGCTCTGTATGTAGTAAAAGGTCTGCTGTTTGCACTTGTTGAAGCACCCTGACAATGAGAATAAATGCACCGCTTAATATTGTCAAGTATGAGCCACTCACACACACACAGACTCATAGAGATATTTATGCACTGATGAACACACTGAAGTACACGAAGAAGTACACTGAAATCTATAAACACATCTACTCACACAGGAACAAACACACAGCCCTACCCCAGACACACACACACACACACACACACACACACACACACACACACACACACACACACACACACACACACAAACAGTGGTTACTAGAGGATGGCATCTGTCCAGACAGCATGCCATAAAATCGGCTGCAATGACAGAGTCAGGGCACCCTGACCTAGACGCTACTCCTTCTCTTTGTTTTTCTTCTTTCTCTCTCCCTGCATCTCTCTCTCTCTCTCTCACTGTTTTTCTTTCTGGTTCACCTCGCTCATCTGGCTCTCGAACAGATGAGATATGCCAAGAGAACGCAATTCTTTCCATGCACTTTTTCTAAATGTGCAGTGAATACTGCTGCTGTTAAAGTTTAACATATCACCATGAACGCATTTGCTTTAAATGATTTGATCCTATTTATTTTTCATGTTTTCACCTTAAAGAGCATGTAAAAGAGACAGACACTTAGAACTGTAACAGTTTTTATTATTTTGTTATTAATTATTGTGTTTTTATTGTTGTAGTTTGTATTTATTGTTCTAAGTCAGTATGTTGTTCATAAAAAGTGTGTTAAAGAACAACAGAAAATGTGAGAAATATTTTCATTTTTGAACAGTACATGTTAAAGGAGTGCTGTATCATTTGTCATTGCGTAATATGAGACACCTCACACACTACTGATGTGTGTCACTGCTGCCATCCTGATTTACAAAATTACACAATCACTCCTTGTACATAAATAAGATGCTGAATGATTGTGTAATAAACACTAGCTGGGGCCTAGGACAGATTCGTGTCAGACCCAAAGATGTGTTGTACAGCAAACAAAGTGGGTCAGTAAGGAGGGAAATAACAAGATTGGACTGAAAACACCAACTTAATCCCCCTACTCTACCCCTTTGACTGTCCATATGCTGGCTGCTAAGCATGCACGCGCACATACACACACGAGAAGCTACACATGACTGACAGTGATTGATGACAAGTCACCAACTTGCAAATGATTTAATGAATAGACTAGCCTGTCAGATTACAGATGTAAAAGTGGTTGTGTTTAACTCTTCAGGTTAGCAGGACTACAGCTTCCTGACAGTGAGCATTGTGTCTGTTTCAAAACGACGAATCCTGTAACCAACATCATTTCAGGCTGTCAAAGTCGAAGGCAATATCAGTCAAACAACAGCACTTTGGTGATACTGAATATAAAGGCACACAGGTGAATGAAAAACAAAGCTTTCTCTGTCTTCAAAGTGATGCACTGATTCGCTCATGCTCAACTCTCTCTTAACAGCGAAACAAATCAAGGCAAAACCCTTTTTGCAGCCAGGGTCACCATCCTTCTTTCCTAAACAGGATCCAGAGGTGCTCAAGAACTGCTTCAATTTGTTCTTTCAACACCAAAAAATAAACTTCATTTTCTAAGCAGCACCACATTTATATGACATTTCAGTTGTGCCTGTATGCAGGTTACATTCCACTTGGAGTGCTCGCTTTTAATGTTACAAAAACAACATCAATATTGTAAATACTTGAATTTTCTTCAATGAAAGATAAGATGATTGAATTTGTTTCACAGTTTCACATAATGACAACAAACTGATTTGCTCACATAAATTCAATAAAAATATGAAGATGTACAGTAGGCAAGAATTTCAGCATCGCCATCAGGATCAGAATTTCCCAATATCCATTCTGCTGAGCCGAAATCTAAATTTAGCATTTCCCTTTGTGTGCTTGTTCAGGTGGGCAACAGCTGTATGCTACTCTGCACATTTGATATTAACAGTTGTGGAATTTATTTTCATTACTCACCCTTGGGGAGTTTATTTTCGCCTTTATCTCTGACAAAAAAAAGTCCAAGCCACAGACTGCAGCAGCTACTCTGGCTATGATTTTCTCTAGACACCTGCACGAAATCAGATGAAGTGAAAGACACCTATTCTCCTCTTTTGAAATTCACGCTGGAGATGAACACACACACAGACTCTCTTTCTCTTTCTCCCTCTATCACACACACACACACACACACCTTGCCAGCCACCTTCTGCTCCCACACTTTCATATGTAAAGAAGCGGTGCAGACTTTTAAGGCCTTGCACCACTTTGTAGACAGACAGAGGATGGAAGACAAAAAGCCCTGTCATAACACAGCCAGCACTGACAGGAAGTAATCACACCTTCTACCAAAGAGCACACTGATCTTTTTACAACCAGAGAGCGAGGAGACATGGAGGGAAACTGGGAGAGAGGAGATGAAAGCAGAGAGGGTGTATTCTGCCTTTGATTGAATCCTGACCAAAATCCTAAACTTCTGACCAACTGGTAATCAAATCACCAAGTAGTGTAGATCTAAATATGAAGCTATTTCACTTGCTGTCACTGCGTGGTTACTACTGGAGGTAGGCTGTTTCGCCAAATATTAATCAATACTGTATTGTCATCAAAGGGAGAAGTTTATGCAGGTATTATTGATTCAGGATAAAGCAGATGAAGGTGTGTCTACTATGATGTCAACCAATGTGTTGAAAGGTAAAATCAAAGGGTTGTACGGAAGCACACAAAGGAACCTCCTGCCGTGACCTGTATTGTTAAATTAAACTGTCCATTTTAATTTCTAGCTGCACAAGAGCTCTTGTTGGTGTTACACAGCACTATCTGCTCCTCGCAAAACCTAAAGGACACGTGGCACATAACAGGAGACATGTAGGAGAGATGATAGAAACAAGCAGAATGTAAAACTTCTCATGAAGCTTTGTTGATCTTTTCTCTTCCCATCTCCCCCACCCCTTCCTCTCTCCCTCACATGGAGGTGGGAGACCCTTTCATCTCCCCGCCCCTCCCCTCTTCTTCTCTGTCTTTCTTTCACCCTGGGGAGAGAGACACCATTGTGGTGTTTTATGACCCCTTGGACTGCCTTCCCACCACCGGCATCAAACACCCAACCCCACACATACAAACCTGTAGTTAGGATCCTTTTAAGCTCTGAGCCCCATGCAATCCACATATAACACTACCTCCCTACAGCTTTCAAACTAAGTATTTCGACACTTTAGAGGAATTATTATGAAAATATTTTGTCAGGATATTACTGATTGACTGTCAAATGGTTGTAGCTGAACAAGTAAGAAAGGCACACAGACAGGTGACAAATTAAAGGAAAAACCAACAGGAAGGGTCTTAGTATGGTGTTGGGCCACCACGTGCTGCCAAAACAACTTCAATGCACCTCGGTGTTGATTCTACAAGTCACTGCAAAGCCACTGAACATACTCCCTCATTTGGTGTTTTGATGATGGTGGACTGCTATCTAACACGTCTGTCCAAAATCGTCCATAGGTATTTAACTGGCTTGAAGTCTGGTGACTGTGAGGGCCTTAGAACATGATTCACATCATTTTCATAATAATCAAACCATCCATTCTTGTGTCCTACGGACGGGGGCATGGTCATCCTGGAGGAGACCACTCCCATCAGCACAGAAATGTTTCATCACAGGATAAAGGTGAGAACAACTTTGATTGACTGATTAGGAGAGTCTCTTCCCTCTAAAGTGGACCCAAAACATGCCAGAAAAATGCCCCCCACAGCATAGCAGAGCCAGATCCCCTCACTGCAGGGGTCAAGCTTTCAGGCCTGTACCGGCCTCTTTGTGTAAGTCTGGTATAGTATCACTCTCCCTAATAGACTTGCATCAAAATCCAAGGATTTCAGAAATTATGACTCACTCGACTGGAGTGAACTGGACTAGACATGCCACAGCCTGGCGGAGAGTCAGTTTGGGCTTTCAGGGAGGGGTAAAAGCACACTGCCGTAAAGGAAAGGGGTGTGCTGTATTTATGATACTAGACAAAGGAGAGCATCAGTGCCAGACATAATGTGGCACAATAATTGTTTTATCTTGATTACCTTGCTTTAATAATCATTAAAAAGAAAATCTGATCGATAGCCCAGCCCTCGCCATATAGCATGATTGGATGTTAACTGCACGATGCAGTGCACCTGTGTTTAAACATCTGCAATCGCTATGTTTCTCTCTTTTTTCCTTGTGTAATTCTGGAAATGATGGAGCAAAATTGTATTGTATGCTAAAAAAGATACTGCGTATAAAAGAAAGAGTTATGAAGAGATTTGATGTCCTGGTTAATGCCGCTATGCCTCATTTACCAGGCCTATACATTATGTTCTGCTCTGTTCCTTGCTAATATATGCAAACCCACACATGCGCTCTCTGCTTTGAGAGCATGACTGTTATAGTTGAGGGATGTCTCATGGCTGCAAAGGTCAAAGGGGAGTCCAGATATCAATGTTTAAGTAAGACTTTGATGTGGCCTATACTTCTAATACACACACACACACAAACATATGCAGATGCACACAACGCATACGCACCCACGCACATGCTCTCCCATGGGCTCAGGCTCAGAGCACACAAAGGGCTTGTCTTGAGGGGTGAAAGGTCATCCTGGGAGAGGTCAGATAAGAACCCCAGGCTCTTTCTCTGTTGGCCGGGCCCACATACCAGGCACACACAAACACATCCAGCATCCCTGCTATTCTTTCTTTCTGTTCAGTCTGACAAGCAGGGGTGCAGCGTCCAACCTCCACCCCAGCCCACCTTCAATAGCTGGTCATATTACACAGACACACAAACACATGCAGACATGCTCAGTTAAGTGAATGCATGCATACAAATATGCTCAAAACAGTTCTTGAGTGGTAATGTTTGAGTGTGTGTGTGTGCACGCGCACGTGCATGCATGCATGTGTGTGTGTGTGAGAGAGAGATAAGGCAGAAGAATGTCGAGCAGTGTCAGCTGGTCAGTGCAGCATCTCTTTCAAGCCTGAACAGTAGAATTAAAACTTGCAGCTCTGCAGATGCTCTGTGATCACTGACCCACAGCAACACATATGCAAAGCCATGTCAGTTGTACACATAGACACGCGCACACACACAGCGGACCCTCCGATGGGCTCATCACTGATCAGTGACCCACATCAAATGCTCCCATTCACAGTTTGCTCCTCAGAAAATGGATTGATGGCCAGCCACCCAACTGGCCAACTGCTCAGGCAACCCCTCAGCCAGCCATTCAACGACACATCCACGCACTCATCCACACGATCTGAACTGGCCAGCCACTCAGCTAACCTGTCAACCCTGCCAAACCCCGAAACAAAGACTTTCCAACCACTGTCCTGCAGGCACCCTCCAACTAATCGTGTACGAACAATTATTTTTCTTCCTTTACATGCCTGTATAACTCCATGGACGAGAGTGTCAGCTGTGAGCTACGGTGTGACAATACAGGCAAATACAGGCTGTCAGTGTGTTAACATACTGCTAAGTATACCAACAAGAGGTAGTGTAAAGAAGTTGCTGGAAGGTAATACAAAGCTCCAACCCTGAGAAGTCACCGGCTGCTCTGCCTGTTGGTTCACTATCTTGCTCCACGTCCTTGGGCATTTTTTTCTTCTCTTCGCTCTATCTTGCACAGCTCCAGGGGAACTTGTGTTGTCTACAGACATGCAAGTCTGGCTGGACTTGTACCTCAGCATGCTTTTAAACCTTTGGATGTTAGGAGCAGGATCACGAGTCGACATGGGTACATACAAGCATGCAACTCCATCTTTCTGTCTGCATGTTTTTTTTCTCAAGTTTTCAGGGACAACACGTTGGTTTATTTAACAGCCCTAAACACCAGGGCCAATAAAACAATATTAAAAGACTAATATTATAGGACATGTTACAGGAATTTTTGAGATACACAGATGTACAAATGTTTTGAAAATCAGTAACCTATTCTGATATATCTTGTAATACCAAATAATTACAAACAGCAGCCTAAAAGTTGACAAAAAAAAATCACAAAGTTAGTTACTTAAGGGCAACACACACTGAAATAACTGTTAACTTTTAATCGTTTCAGTGGCAGCCAAATTGTGACCACATTTGTTTTGAACAATACATGAGATTAAGAGCTGCACTTTAATCATGAGATCAGTGTGTAAAACATTTGACATAATAAATGACCTGGCAGAAGAGGCACAGAAAAACGGCCAGTACGGTGTGCCAAGGCACGGAGGATAATACATTGGTAATAGAGAAGGCACAAATTGGGGCAAACTGGTGTTTCCCGTTTACACAAAGTTAAGAGGGGTTTGGAGAAATGCACCGCAGTTTTCAGGATTTATACGTTAGTCATGATAAAGAAAAAACAGGGCGACATTTCTGTGGACAAAACGGGTTAACGGTCAGATCCCGAAACTACACATTACACAGTGAACTGTTCTTAAAAGCGTACTGGACGTGAAAGAAGATGAACACGAACAAAAGTGTCAAAGACCGATAAATACCACAGATTTTCTGGCCAAACAGCCAAATTCAACAGCTCAAATCCGCGGCTCCGCGATTTAAACCCCTTCTTAAACACTGTTAGCATCGATTATTTCCCGTTGCCGAACAGCATCAGCAACAAGCGAGCGGGCAGCGAAGCTCCGCTTTCCATCACCGAGGAGCCGGGGATGGTCGTTAACGTGCTCCACCTGGAGAAAACACGGCACACACGTACGAAACGACGGTAACATACCTCACCTGTACGATCCAGCGGGAGAAGCGCCGGAACTACTCTTCACCAGGGGACCGACAGTTGGTCCTGCGTGCTGTCATCGTGACTCCGGCGCGAGATCTACGACGGGGTGTCGCGCGTGTCATCACCTCTGATCCTTAACGAGGAAAGGTCCCCCCCCCGCACACACTTCCTCCACAAAATGGTATGGTCCGAGCGGACTCGCCGTAACCACTTACTGCGTTTGAACCACTCTTTTCAAAGGTAATGTCATATCCTAAATAATTCATGTCATTGTTGTATTGTGACGACGAACAGACCTGGCAACAGTTCAAAGGTGGAAGAACATGTCCTTTAAAAGCGTAAGAATTGTGTGACACCTCAGGGATTTATGGTAAATCAGACGACACCGCTTAAAAATACGACGTAAGTGTCAAAGTAGTGCGGTTTATTATGATATGGCCTATTCCTGTATTTCTCATTTGTCTGTTCAGTCAGAGCATTTCGGCCCAAACACTAACTGGACTGTAGATTTATTTCCTCCAACTTTTAGCACATTGTCAGTTTTGCCCTTGCTCAATTTGCTTAAGGCGAATCAGATCTGAAGGGCCAGTTCCGCCGTGGATCAGAGCTGAAACAGTCTAAAATAACATAGAAGCTCCTCTTAGTAACAACAGATATGACTCAGACTCATTAAGGAAAGGTCCTCTGCCAGATCCGTGAACACACCAGAGGAAAACTATGTGGTCATCATGAGTATCTTTTTCCTTGTAGCCTAAGCCAAGTAGCCTGCTGCTTAACATGATAATGAATTTACAAGTAGCTCGAAACAATAGATTCAGCACTTTTTATGTAGCGTTATTCCAGTTTTCTTTATGTAAAGTGCAGTTAAATCTTGTGAAATGTAGTTACAGTAAGTCAGTCAGGTCAGTTTCATTTATGCATCCCAAATGTACAAGGGCTTTACAATCAGTATATTTTCAGCGTCAGATGAGGGGAAAAAAATCTATAATAAACTTTTAGTTTAATTGCTAAGATTAGAAGCAAACCAGCGTCCCTGAAAGTGTCAGAAAAAGTAAGGAAAACGAAAGAAAAAACTGCACCACTAAGTCCGTGATGTGTGTCAGTTACATCTAGCAAATTAAAACTGTTTGATACTTTTAATCACATCACTGATCAACTCACATAACTGTGTATCTGTCGCCCTCTACTGGACTAAACGCGGACGTTGCGTGTACACGCAGAAGAGAGGAGAGGGAGTGCTGATTGTAGTCTCACACACACAAAAAAATACTGTAGCAAAGCCAAAAGCAAATCATTTTTACCATAAAAGTGGTTGAAAATTGTGATAATAGAACAGTTTTTCACACCAACTACTCAGTAATGTGGGCAAATCTTTGTCATGAATATTTTCATTACATTTTGGAGTTGAGACACATTTGATAGTTATCCTTTGATATAGGGTGAATATGCCTCTTCATCACTGCAAAAATAGCAAACCTGATTCTGCAGAGAGTGGAAAAGAAACCGGCCCACATGGGCAGAATTATGAACATGTGACACGAGTCCGTCACGGCCTCAGAGGACAGAGCTCACCTATACGCTGATGCAAATGATTTCTCATTCAGCACCTCCCCTCTCTCCAAGGCAATCTGTCATGACGATGGGACAAGAGAGAGACCCCCCCACCCCCTGCGCTGAATGTCCCTTCGGCCACAACAGACAGACAGGTGAGTATGTAAGGGGCATTACAGCTCTGATACTCATGTTCTCCATGTCATGTTGGTAGAAAGGCTGGTTTATTAGATATGTGAGGAAACTGTAACTGCGATGAGCCATTTCAAGCAGTACAGATGTAATATTTTGGAACTACAGATTTTACTCACGAGATTTTGTTTTTTAATCACCGTCCCACATTCACAGAGTAATTACTGTGTGATTGGGTTTGACTGCAGATGAATTTGTTTTTCCCTCAGTGTTTGGGAAAACTTCAAAACTAAAACTGCAGCAAAACATCAGATTGACTTGCAAGATAATTAAATTATTTTAGCAATCTCATTGCTGAGATTCGGTGATGCAACAGCTCTGCTAGACGCAGCATTGCTGTTAAGTCTTTTAGGAGAACCTGCACTAGCAGCCAGACAAGCACATCAGTTGCAAACGAATCCTGCGTATAATCACATCATCTGCACTACTTATTTGTAAAAGTACCTGAAATGTACATGATCTTCATCAATTGCATTCAAAACCTGATGTGTTAAGTTGAACTGAATGATAAAATTAAAGGTAAACTATGGATGCTTTATGAAGAATAATTTAATTATAATTTAATTATATATCAAAGCACTTTAAATCACAAATGTATAAATGAATAACAGCAGAAAAGACTTGATGCTTTATTCATGTGACTGATGATCATACTCACTTTCAGGTGTTTCTCTCTAATAAGAATACTGTGCAAATCAAATCCAGCAGCAGCTGAAACAGTTCATCCATCTGCTAAAAGAATAACGTTATTTAATTCACAATTAATTTAATGAATGAATTGGTTGTTAAGACAGCTAAGACTTTCATACCAATGTGACACCTAAATCATAAAATGCAGGGGATATTTATAAAAGTCATGACCGTTTTCCACTGTGGTCCTCCCTCCTAATTACAGCTTACATTTTGTCACTGGGAATCTCATACTTCATCCTTTCCGCTGCCCCAACTGGGCAGTGCCAATCTGTACAGTGGCATAGCCATGCCACGCCAACACAACATCCCCTGATGGGAGAACAGGTGTTGGACAGGGTCCAGTGGAGCAGAGCGGAGCGGGCTGCCATGATATATCAGATGAACCGGCCAGCACCGACTCCTCTGGCCCGAGGGAGGGGGACCCAGCCATTTATTAAGTGTGTGCTAGCGTGTGTGTGCGTGTGTGTCTGCAGAGGTTCTGTGAGGGCAGGAGCAGTACAACAATGAGCCCCAACAAAACTGATTGGGACCCAAAGACCCAACAGGGAGGCAGGCTAATCTGGGAAATCCCTGAACAAAAACTATATATTCTTCCTTGAAGCAATTCAAAATGTTACAGCCCACAAAGGACAGACTGTTCTGATGTTATGTACCATGACATGAGACATAGAGATGTCAAGTTAAAAGACTGCAAACTTTTTGCTTAGGCCTTTTTATAGTTTAGATTAACTAAGAATAAATGTTCAGTCAGCTGCTTAAACAAAGCAGACGTCATACGGACACAATGCTGTGTTTTTGTGCTGCAGAGGGTTTTTATTTTTTGCATTACACCTGTACATATTTTCCTTGAATTGTGGGTGGCCTTAAAACAGGGCCCCGTGACCCCTCTCTGTTTCCTGACTCAGACCTTAAGAAACTGCTTTATTGGGTTTTTGAGATCAGTTTCTCGAGTCCCTTTACTGCTAATTTTACAGCCAAAATGACACTGGGTGTGATGATTTGCTCAGTCGCTGTGGAGCCATATTGGCCAAGGCAAGGCTTGTAGTTCCTGTTAATGGGTCGAATATAATATTTTATGTCCCGTTGCTATAGCCACGCTGCTTAACTTGTGATGTAAAAATAGTCAGGCCCATTCATTTTAGTATAAATACTTCACTTCGCTTCAAGACACAGACTGAGCTGTATGTAAAACATGTCTATTTGAATGTGCCCCGGCAGAGGGAAAAGGTATTGCTACTTTACACATAATGACGGCCCAGGTCGTTTGGCTGAGAATAATGGTGGTTTCGCTGTAAAGCATATCACTCTCATTAGGTTTTTACACACTGGTCGTGCCTAACTGGAGATGCACTTGTCTGGACACGCGCGCACACACACACACACACACACACACACACACACACACGCATTCAAACACGCACACAAACACACACACGCACATGCACACACACACACACACACATATCCATCTCCAAAGTCATTAAATCCCTTTGAAAAGAGGCCTCATTTGAGAGAAGCAATAAAATTTTTAATCATTTTATTACCAAAAGAGTATTTAACAAGTGGGTAATGAAACGCCAAAGGCAGGTTAGCTGAGTTTAACCTTCATAGAGGAAGCCATGTATCACATGCTGCCCCGAGGCATGGTGGGACAGAAATGTCATCCTCCATTATCCACCATACCTGAAGTGTGGCGTTGCACGGCTGGCAGGCAGGCGTCGCGCTCTGCAAGGCGAGGCTGACGGGAAATTAGGGGGAATTCAATTAATGGACGTTTTTTACGCACCAAGGAGAGGGCACAGCTGCACACACACCTTAATGCGCGGTGCACACACACCATAGCAAATGTAACACACTTGTGAATGCACCTCAAAGCATATCCTACACATCTCCCACTCTGAGGGGCTACTGACGGGACAGGAGAGCAGGGGGGACACATGTTCTTTCTCCGCATTACAACCCCTCTGTCTCTTTCTTTGGCTCTCTTCACTGTTTCTCTCTTTTGATACCTCTACGACTTAACTTTCCGTCTTCCTCTCTCTGCCAGTAGAGAGTTGGCTCTGTCGATTCTCCTTCTCTCTCCGCATCTCTCTCTCTCTCTCCCTGAGGTGATGGTACAGCGGGGTCGCTCCACTGCTTTCCCTCAGCAGGTCAATTAAGGAGAAAATGAGGCAGAGGGGGACACTCTCAGTCTGTCACCATAAAAGAACCATACCTACCTACCTGCCCGCCTGCCAATTGCTCATATAATATACCGTTAAACTGCCCTGCAGTGTAAGCGCAAGTCTGACTGTGTGTGCATGTGAGAGGGAGAGGAAAAAGAAAAGCAAAAAAGGGAGGGGTTGATTCATATACATACTTGTTACAGAGTGAACAGAAGTGGTGTTTCCAGAAAAAAGCAATCGCCAAAGTCCTTAAGGGAGGGGAAATACGCCATCCACCTCTGGAAGCACCAAATGCAGGCCCATACATTACATCTTTCAATTTCTTTGACATACAGGAATAATTTATGGCTGATAACAAAAATACTCTATTTTCAATAACAAGCTTCTGCGGTACTTAGACGGACTGGCCCCCAAAGTTAATTGAAAAGTGTCCTGGCTCTCATTTGCATAAGAAACGCATTTAAAGGTGAAAAATTATAAATAAATATGCGGCCACCTGTGAAATATGGCTTTTGGCCTGCTGGTCATTTATAACTTTGCCTTTAATTACGTGACAGGCTGGGGTTCTGCAGCTGTAATGAGAGGCTGGAGTGATGGAGAGGAGTGTGTGAGAGACAGAGGGCTACAGGTCATTTGGTGCATGAACAGACAAACATGCATTGAGACACACACACACACAGATGGACAGACACACGCGCAGGGAGGAAGATATTTTGAATGTACAGACACAAACGCACACATGCAAAGACAGAGAGACACCTGCATGGTTTTACACACACACACACACACACACACACACACACACACACACACACACACACACACGTAAGTGGACAGCTATCCACATGTTCATACACACAAAGATGGACCAGAGAAAAACTATACACAGAAACACACACACACATAGTCCCGTTTTTGTTCTTTAAAGGTGACAAGCAGGTTTTATACACACTGGAAAGGTTCTGGTTGACCCCTCCCCCATGTGAGTTCACCCAATCAAAGAAGAGAATTTGTACTTTAAATAATGAGTTTTATGATGTGAATGACTAGTTAGTTGTGGAAAATTTCTCCTTCAGTCATCCCAGTCTCCATCCATGAATGGACAATCTGACTGTGGTTCATTTGAAGCCTTTTTTTCCCTTTTTCACTGAAAAGAAAGGACAGAAACAGAGGGAAAACACTTTGATATGTAGCCAACCCCCTGCAGTCAGCCCAGAGAAAGATGTCATCAATGATCTTTTATTATTTATGATAATTTACAGTATGTTTATAATCAGTTTTTCCAAATGTTTAAACTCACTTTGGATGTAGGCTTCCCTTGCTGGTACTTTTCACTAATTCAGTGTATTTTGAATTTACTTTGCCCCATAGAACTGCTCTGGATATGTTGTCTGTGTGCACACCAGCACACCTTTCTGACAGACCAGCAAATTATTATTAAGCGTCCTGCAGACAGGTTGTAACAAAAGTCAGGCAGAGAGACAGACAGACAGGTATTGCAGAACATCAGACAGAGAGTTAGACAAAAGACTGGGTGGTGGATATGCGTTGTGTGGCACTTCTGTCTCAGTGTCTCCTCCTCCCTCCCTCCCTCCTTTTCTTTTATGCATAAAGAAAACAGCTTGCATTGCCCTGCAGGTACTACCAGAGCGCTGCGCCACCACGCACCGCTTTCACTTTCACCTTCACACCTTCTCTGCGGTCACTTCCCGGTAGAGCTTGCGTCGCAGCGGCGGCACTTCCTGGGGTGTTCTTTCTCTCTCTCCTCATCTCCTTTTTTTTTTTTTTAACCCTCTTTCTCCATCTCTGAATAGCAGTAGGGAGGGAAGGAGGGAGGCACAAGCATGCCCCGGCCCATCTCACTAAGTCCTATTATAAGTAGAAGAAGGCGATAGTTCGCCATTTCACCCCCCAGAAATATTACAAGATAGACAAGCAAGCGGGGGCTAATCCCTGGGATGAAATTAGCAGCGGAGGGGTTAGCGGCAGGATGGAGGGATGATAGAAAGGGGGGTTGGGGTGGGTAGCTGAGCCCAGCTAGAGGCAACTCGTCCACAGGGATAATTACAAGATGCTCCCGGGATCTGTCTGTCTGTCTGTCGGCTGTGCTGGGCTGGCCTTCATTTTTGATGGCTCTATTTTCAACAAGGGGGACTAGGTCTGTCCCTTGCTCTGTATGTATGTGTGTGTGTTGGTGTGTGTGTGTGTTGCCCTTTCTTTCTATGTCTCCAGTGCTTCAGATACATAGTAAAAGCTATTAAAATTGAAATTGTTCTAGGGGCAGTGAGCGAACGGGGGAGAGGAGCAACACACTCAACCCCCATGACAGACTGTTTAATAATGGGTGTATGTGTGTGTGTGTGTGTGTGTGTGTGTGCGTATGCGTGTGCCTGCTTGCGTGTATGTATGTGTGTATGGGAAGTGAGCCTATGACCCACCTGGCAGCCCTGGTGTGAATATTTCTTCCTCCTTCTAGCTACACTTGTATTGTCTTAGCAGAAAAATGCCTTTTACAGACATGTTTAAAATTCTGATTCCTTGTGTCACCACATTTAGGGATTTTGACACAGTCTCTTCTTCTTCTTCTTCTTCTTCATCTTCCATTAGAAATGTTGCTAAACCTGTTCTTCTTTATACCGTTCTTTTCCCCAGTAAATATTCCCCAATTATATACAAAACAAATACAGTTACAAATGACCACAGAAACAGTGATAGACCACAGTGTCACTTTAATTTGCCTACATTAGAGGTATAAGTGAGTAAGTCTCCCTCCCTCTCTCTCTCTCTGGTCAGTGGTGGGAGGTGAGCATGGCAGCAGAAAGCTTTGACCAGCACACTGACCCCTCTCTAGGGAAACAATGACTTTGAGAAGGCTGGAACACACACACCCACACACACACATGCGCACACACACACACACACACACACACACACACACACACACACACACACACACACACTCATGAAATGAAGAATGGAATGGGCAAACTCATTCATCACTTTAACAAATATAACAGGCTATTGTAGGAGCTCGCAAAATAGAAGACAAAAGCTAAAGCAGTTGCACTCAGGCCAATGGCTGCATTCACTCAGCCACATACAGCATATGTACACAGCGTGCACACACACACGCGCACACACACACACACACACACACACATACACATACACACACAATCTATTTTCACAGGCAGGTCAGTGCATTCCACAAATTTAAAATGACACAACTTCTTTTTGAAACTTTTATGAAAAAGTAGTAGTAATAAATGTGAGCACATTCAGTGTGCTGTAAATGCAGCATTATCAAACAGACCTGATTTACCCTTGTGGCAATTATATAATAGAAATAATTATAATAATAAAGTTTTTTTTTCCTCCAGCTGATATATTGCTGTAGAGACATGTGAATATAACTGCAGCATACTGAAATCAGTGATTCATCTCATAATTTTGATAGAAAAATTACTTCAGTTTTCTTCTTCCGGCAGCCCAACTGTCCTGCCAGGGACCAGCACCAGGGAAGTAATTACAAAACAACATGTTTTATACTGAGTATAATACTCTGGGGCGTTTTTAATGTATTAAATTTCATGTACTTATACGTAGTGTTCATGTGTGTTGACACTAATCAGACATTGCTGAGTTGTTGCAGAGTCTAAAAATGTTTGTCCCTCTTGAAACCAGCAAAAAGGAGTAAAAAGATCTGAGTTGCAGCAGAGGTGGTGATCATGTGACCTGTAGATGGCGCTCTATACCAGGAAATGGCGACAGGCTTTGATGGACTGCGGACCACAGCGCAGAACAAATGTGTGTGTGTGAGAGAGCGAGAGGGAGAAATAGAAAAATAGAGCAAGAAGGATGGGAAGTGTGTGTGTTAGAGAGAGACAGAAAGAGAGAAAGAAGGAGAAAGAAACAGGGAGAGAGAGAGAGAGAGAAGTGTACAGTACCTGATGTTACAGAATAGTCTAATGACCGTCCTTCTTTGTCTTTGAGCTGGCAGACAGAGTCATCCAGCACATTCAGCACTAGAATAGCTACAGAACAACCACGCATAAAGTGAAGTTATAAACAAAAAAAGAGCACACTAGATCATTGAGACAGGCAGAGCCGGGATGACATTTTCCTTCTGATAACTGCAACCTCTCACATAATTCACAAATTCCTCCAAACGCTTGCTCTGGAAGCTCCTGTGGGGTCAGTTAGTTTTGAAAGGTATTGTTTTGCTGCTCAACTTCTATCAAGTATGCGCAGGTAAATGGAACAAGATCATCTGCAACACTGTTCGAGTTTTTCACCTTAAATTACACAAAACAAGCCCACGTATAGAGCTGTACTAAATTAGGTAAAGTTTAGAGTTAAACAGGGAAGATGAGGCTTTTTAATGACAGCTCAGATAGTGTTTGATATTTTCCTAATAATCAGGATGACTTGAAGCCGTTTCATCATGTCATCTCCATTATGTGGAATTTCCTCCTCTCAATAATTGTGGATTAATTCAATCTAAAAAAAAACCCCAGTGAATTATGAGTTGTTCTACAGGACCTATAATGTGGGGAAAATGCGGGACAGGTGGCGTATTTGTCTCATGGTGTCACTACGTCTAACGGTGTGATTAGTAAATTCAGTCAAGGTCAGGTGAATAATTGGCCTGGTGGTAGCAAGCAGCTGTGTCACATTTTGTTACACGTAGTTACGCTGTAATTACACCGTGATCCCCGAAAATAACTGCTGTGTTACTCATACTAAAGATAATGTGATGATTACAGAGATTTCAGTCTTCGTCGAGTCACATAAAAATGCATTTGATTTCATGACGACCATTATTTAGTTTCATTTTAAAAGGGCATATCACAAATTATTTCCTCTTTATAATAATGCACACATTGGGAATAAAATGAACCACTGAGTCACACTTATTATTTTTATCCAGCATTTAAATGAAGACTTTTGAGGGTAAAACCGGTTTATTATTGTGTTAGTGGCAATGACAGTCGTCTCTCATCTAAAAATAGAATTACAGATGTGACCACATAACATGCACAGTGCTGCGATCTTGACAACGACCTGCATGTCGCACAGGCATGCGTGTATAGCCAAAATACTGCAAATTTAAAAAATGATGAAAATAAAAAAAGAGAGGCAGAGACTAGAAATGCATCCTAACAGATTTTCTGCCACTGCCACATTTTTATAACTAATATGAATATGCATAGTTAATAAAATAAAGTTATCACTGGCAATGTTATTCAAGTGCATTCTACACCGGTACATATGATTAATGTATTTTTATTTTTTTTAGCTGACATGGTCTTCAGTTAATCTCATTCCAATCAGATGATTAAAGGTCTGGCTGATACTTCATGCACAGATCGTGAGAAAAAAAAAATTCTCATACAAGCCTGAATCTCAATCAGGCTGACTTTTTAAAATTCCTCAACATTTGGTTGGAATAAAATATACATATGCTGAAATTATAGATGTTAAATATTTTGTCTTTTAAGAATTTAGCCAGTGATTAAAAATCGCAGAACACTTTTGGACCATATGCTGCCTTATTGTCGACAGTGCAGTCATAATTTAATAGTAGCTGCATATGCATAATCACAAACATGTCCTACCCTGCACTGCATCTAAAAAAAGGTGCCCTTGACAATGACTCAGCCTTTCTGTATTGATGCTTTCTATCCTTGTTTAATTGAGCAGTTCTGAGATGTATTCTTTTGTGCTGTAGCAGTTAAGAAGCAGGAGAAGCAGGTGAGGTTTCAGGTATACAGAATGGTTAATGCCAAACTTGTTTTCCCTTCCATCTTCTCATAAATTGTGTGATTTCAAAAATATTTAAAATACTGTATAACAAGGGCAATATCCCCATTCTTCATCAAATAATTACAGAAAATCAGTTTAGACTTTGTTCATATTTCTCATTGTACTTTATATGACACAGCTGCTGTTGTTCCTGTGATGTCGTGTGTGTCCACCGAACCAACATAAACTCTTCAAAGGTATTAGGGAAATTTTGCATTTTAATCTTTCATTCCTGTAGAGCAACTTACTTCATTTGCTGCCTCCAGGGAGGTCAGAGGGGAAGGTTAACTATAAAATGGCACCCATGGGAGCCAGGGAGGGTCCAGTCTCTTGCTCAAGGACACTACAGCAGGGAAATTACTTCAGAAAAAAGGGGGACAGCAACCCAAATGCCAAATTTTAAACATTAAATTAAAAAAAATAGTCCTTTAAAAGCAATGCTAAATTTATGTGCATAATTTGCTAATTATTTTGTCGTAAATAAAGTGATTTACCTGAGCAGACATACTGTATCTGTATGTGTTGCAGTGTATTGTTGGCTTTATCTTCTATTATATAACTGAATTCATGCACATGCCAACAAAAATATATTCAAATTTTAATTTTCTTCATCTTATTTATAGTTCAAACTGGCTGTGACTTGACCATCATCACCTTCATACCCCCCCAAGGTGTCTCTCACATATAAGGACACACACACACACACACACACACACACACACACACACATATACACACACATACACACACACTACTGGCTCTTTAGCACTCACCATTTTACTGTTCAGCCTGTCCCACTCAGCAGTGTATGAAAATAAAGCCAGCGCCCTTGACAAAGACGGTCCAATGTTGCAAGTCCGCTTTCTTTTTTCTTTCAAGTTTTCTGATTAGATTCTTTATTCAGCGCTGCTTTAGCGAAGCTACCAGGCTGCTCATGGACAGCCATCGTCACATGTGGACTTTGTCAAACGGCACGAAGAAAGTCGCATCTCTTTGTCCTCTCCTCAGATAAAACTGAATGTAGTCTTTCTTTACTCACCTCAATATAAACTGATAGCCCTTTATTTATTTTACTACAACAAATGTTAAACATTATTTTAATTTTATGTTTAATTCTATTAGTGTTACCATTACTTTTCTTCTTCTTCTTCTTATTATTATTATTGTTGTTGTTTTTATTATTATTATTAGTAGTAGTAATAGTAGTAGTTTTATAGTAGTAACAGAATTACTAGTATTATAATGAATATTATGAGATGTAAAAAAAGGAAAAATTTATAATAAGGGGTAATAGCATATATGCCATATATAGTCTCTCCTACTTCATGAAATTGTGGTCGTTTTTTTGTACATATTTGCGTCACATTTTCATAATACATGAATTTCTTTTGCTTTGAGTGGCTTTTCATTTTCTTTTAGCAGTATATTTATCTTATTTTTTTTTAATTATGATTATGGTTTAAATGGTAGATTTTACTTCATGTTTTTACTGTTACATAAAATGATCTGATGATCGCTTTTTTGCTATTTATGACGCGTCTCAGGAATACATTGAATACAGGCGTGCAGCCGCAAACACTCCCTCTCTCCTCCTCTCTGTCTCGACGCTCTGACTTTGTTGTGTGCGTAATAGTTCCTAACGGTTACAACTAATGAATTGACCAGCCTCGGGGAGGTATATATAAACCTATTAGCTTTAATAAAGTGTGAAGGTATAAAATGACTCTCTGAGGTATTTCACTATACACTTAGTACTCTCCCCAACCTAATAATACCAGCTTCTCTTCCAAGCACATTGTCGTGCTCTTTGATTGCATTCTGGGGTCTGTCTGCACAATTATTTTCAATTTAACCACTTAGAGGACAGTGAAGAGAGAGAGAGAGGAGAAAGAAAGGAAGAGTCGGGGTGAGATGTGTTGTCTCCTAGCTTTGAGATGCATGCAACCTCAAAGTCAACCAGGACCTGGAGAGAGGTAGAGGCAGAATGAGAGAGAACAAGAGAAGTTAAACAAACGGAGGGAGAACGATGGAGAATGTGGAGGGAGCGATGAGGGGAGAACATGACGAGACGAGGAGAGTTAGCTGAGAATGTGCATGTGTGCTCATTTGGCTGCCTCCTAATCCCTGATTCAATTTCCAGCCTTTAAACATGACGAATTACATTCCTGTCCTCACCTAATGCTTTTAACACATCCCTATAAGAGGCCTTAATCAGGTGAGATGGGCCCCAATGTTGCTGGTTGTGCACACACACACACACACACACACACACACACACACACACACACACACACACACACACACATACACACACAGGCTGATTAGCCTAGCCACGGTGCTAGCCACCCTGGATAAGCCACCAGGTGGATAATGTGCTGCTTTAGCACCTTAATTACGCCATAATCTGTTCAGCGCCTCAACCCCCTGCACAGAAGGACAGAGAGAGGGTGGGGGTGGTTTGGTTGGAGGTAAGGGGGACAACAGAAGAGCGGGTGGAGGGAGAGAGGGAGTTGGGAAAAGGAGAGGAAAAGCAGCCTGGAGGCACTCTGCTTCTTGACCTATACCTCCTTCCCCCCTCATCTCATCTCTAAACTATCTCTGCTGTGTTTTACCTGCTTGTATTGTTTCCTTCCTTCCTTTCCTTCTTTCTCTCCTTCCATGCTTCCTTTCTTCCCAGATTATTTCGCACACTTTTGCCTCAAACACCTCAACTCTGGCCTGTCTCCCTCTCCTCCTGTTTCCTGTGCATCTTGAAGCCCTACTGTATTTCACATCACCCGCCTTCTCTTTCTTTCCGTCCCTCCAGCCCCCCCGCCTCCCCTGGCCGTTCCCCCTCCGTCCACCTCTCTCCTTTAGTTGCTGTGTGTCTCAGTAGCTCGGGTCCTCCTGTACCCTGTACCTGTCACTGTGCGCACCCCTTTGACAAATCACGTGAAGGGCAGACTGAGTTTTGTAGGACGAGACAAAGCTTAAACATATGGCTGCCGTGTCCCCAGGTGCTCTGCTGTGTGCTGTAGCAAGTCCCCGGGAGTCCTTATATATAACATTAGCTACCTGTCTGTCTGCCAGGCTCGCTGCCTTTCTGTCTGTCTGTTTCTGTCTGTTTGTCTGTCCACATATTTATGACTGTTTTTCTTCAACCCTGAGTCTGTTTGGCTACTTCTACCAGACTTTTTCATTAGTTTCAAAGGTGATAAATCCATAAAAGTAAAGTGGTACTACTCTGTGGCAAAAAAATGCACAAACATATATATATATATAGCTGAAAGTTTGCAATATAAGAAATGTTGAAGCACAAATTCAGACATGTCAAGATAAACCAAAGGTACAAAAAATAGTGAGAAATTTGGGCCTGGTTCCCCACAAATACGCTGTGTGGAATAATAGATGTCAGCAACAGTTGATTCTGATGACACGTTAATGTATGTGGTGTGTGAAAAAGTACTAACCCAGGCTAAAACAGACACTTGGCACGGGCAGACACACCCTGCTACCAATTACGTCACAGCTTCACAGAGCAATTCAGATCCACTGACCTGACAGGACAATGGCTTTTTATTTGACCTAACTTGTATTTCTTACATCATTCATGGCAGCATTGGAACTGCTATAATACAAGAAGATAAGATAAAACTTTACTGATCCCACACCAGGGAAATTTACTAATGGTCGATTATCAGTTTTTCAAGACCTCCCCAAAACTTGAACGTCTGCTTGAGATCATGCCATATTTTGATATTTAAAAACAACAGAGAGATGCATTTAGGAATATTCTACTACAGTAACAATGGACCTCAAACACATAGGAGTGACAGCAAGTTTGACATTTACAGATGATTACATGCCAAAATGTCAGAGGCCTCTTTGGACTAGTTGAGGAATGAAACTGGACCATTGCTGTGGCAGGTCATTTAAACCAAAGTAGTTTTTTATTCATCTGACGCACCTTGTTCTGTCAGTACTGAAAGAATTCTGTTGGATTTATTTTTCAATTTGATACTGAAAGTTTTCCATTGAAAATACACATCTGACCCAGTAAAGCTGTTTTTATCAGTGCCTGCTGCTGACTGTTCCTTTTGAAGTACACACAAGCAAATCACATCAGTTTTTCCCGCTAATGAAGATGAAGTGAGATATGAGTGTTCTCTCACCATTCTCGATGCCCCATTTAATGCCAATTAGCCACTGAACCTCAATTTGTGTCATGTTGTTTATTCTTTTTAGTTTTTCTTTCTTCCCATAATATCCGTCAACGCAGGAGAAGAACTCTCTTTCCTTCATTCAACACTACAAAGATACAAAGATGCTTCAGACTGAGGCACAAAGACACATTAGCACAGCAGACACACGTAGCATGTACTGGAGGTTCTGGTAAACCTAAAAAAAAAACTTAAATCACAGTAACAGGTTTGTTTTTATGGGGTGGGGGAAATGCTTTTGGAGTGCTTCAAGAAGTTTCTATGGATGGCTCGTAACTTTTTGTCACAACTTGTCACCACTTGAATTCAAACTGAAAACTGCCACTGAGTAAACAACCAGCTTTTATTGAGACACCACTTTCACAGCATGCAAAGTTTTTAAATGTGGGTAAACCTGCTAAAAATAGCTGACTGACTCCTTTCTCATTGCCAGAGGAGCTTGTCTTCCTGTTTTTTCTGTTGTGTCATGTTCGACATCACACAAAACAGGCAGCAGCAGAAAACAGCCTACATGGAGGCCTGTGACAGTGTTATTGAGGTAACTTTTTTATTGCTTTCATGAGGTGATGATGATGGGATGGAAACAAAGTGTAGCGAGTTGACATTTCTGTCTGATTATAGGCAGTGTTTAAGCCACAGCATCCAGAACATCTGCGCCGTCATTACACTGGAGCAGGGGCATAAAAGAGCATTTCCAACCCTGGTTTCATGTTTCCATCACTGTTGATCGGAGCAGCAGTGATGGAAGCATGACACCAACCCATGTCGTTGAAAAAAAAACCAGTTAATAATAGGTAGTTTTAAGTTTTAGTTTTAGTCATATTGCTCACAAGAAATCAATCAAGCTTCCTAGATTTGGCAGTCTAAATGATTTATTTAACAATGATTATTAACTAACAAACTGTCTAATGTTAGCTGTCACTGGCTCTGCAGGACTAGCTGTTGTCCCTGAAGTTAGAATGACTTGCTTAGGACGGAAAGATAATTTTAAAATGTACTGCTTTTGACTTGTCGTGGCCTTTGAATGTTCCACCTCTGGTGTTATCCTGAGATCTGATTAAAAAAGAAAAATGATTGTTTTGTGTCAATGCTGAGTACTTCCAGTGTGATGGGCTATCAGCACATCAAGACTAAATTAAAGTCAAATAGTAATAAGGTAATTAATTAACACTGGTCGTCACACTGTCAAGTACAGCAAGAGGTTTTTTTATCATGCCAGGGGATTTATGACTGTCCTGCTAATGTTGGCAGCCTGTCTGAAATGATCACCCATCAAATGCTGGTAAAACTACTTCTAGATGTTTCCACAAGAAAAACAGCAACAACAGACACTTATTATATGAGCTGATAAATATCACAGTTTACTCTTATTTGGTAAAATTAGCAGCACTTTGCAGAAATTGGTGGCAGGTAATATAGGCAAAAATGTGTGATGAGTGTAAGAGAAAGGGGAAAGGAAAAGGTGGGCAGAAGGAGAAAGAAAGAGGGAGAGAAAGACCAAGTTTGCCAACGTCCTACAAAGTTCTGAAGTTCTTTCCTTGTTCAAACTTTATGTGTATTTGCTGTCATGCAGAATAATTCTGGGCTTTGCTCGTCTCCGGGGCAATGGCCTCAGGGGCAGGCAGACCCCCATGGGGGACAGGTGTCAGGCAGGTGTGTATGCATGGGTGTGTGTGTGTGTGTGTGTGTCAGTGAGTAATGGCGCTATCAGCTGGCCTCCACGATCCATCATGCGCGTCCCTGGCCTAGCACCTCTAGGGCCGTAGCACACACATGCGCACACACGCGCGCGCAAATGAGCAAACGCATGTACACACACACACAGACATGCACACACACACAGCGACTCATAGAGGCACATAAATACACGCCCACACAAGCAGATGTACTTAAGCATGAAAAAACCATCAGATGTTGGAGCAATCAGTTTGCTTCTGCCCTGCGCGTGCGCGCACACACACACACACACACACACACACACACACACAGAGTAACTATTACATACACTGTATGTCTCTCACATTACCTTAGTAAGAGTTATGTTATGGTAGAAAGTTTCAGTTTCAGTTGGTTTTGGAAAGTTTCGTGGTTTTCTGCTTTTAGCTGCTGTGAAAACTGCATCTCCATCATCGGAGGGCAAACACCACAAGAGTCTAGATTTCAGTCAGCCATCGCGGACACTTGCTGCTTCAAAGTCCATGCTACTAAAAACTTAATCAACACTAATCACAAACGCTGTTGCATTGTTTAGCTTGTTTGAATATGAAAAAAGGCCATTTTTAATTCTCACTACCATGCACCACCCTCCACTTCCTCTTTCCTTCTCTTTTTCTCTCTTTGTCCTGCCAATTCGTCCGCCGTCTTCCTTCATGTTGCAGAAAATCTTTCAGAACAAATCGCTCTGTTCGGTTATTATCTCAACGGGGGAGGGTGGTATTATAATTAACAAAACAATAAAAGTTTATTAATGAACATTAAAATGCAAAATAGCAGGAAGAGAAGACGCTGGGCGCTATCAATCAAAAGGAAGTGACTCCCTCGCTTTTTTGAGTCTTAATTAGCCGTCCGCTCATTAATGGGATGAGTGTGTTTGTGTGTGTGGGTGCAGGGGAGGTTACAAAGGGACTTTAATTGATCAGTGGCCCCTAAATGGGCTATCAGCAAGTTGGAGACAAAAAAAATGTAATTTATAGAACGATGTCAGTTTTATTTCCACGCCAACTAATTATGAATACCAAGGAGTGCAGCTTTTACTTGGCTGAAGGCCTCGTCCAATCAGCCGCTATTATTTTGCATGCATATGAAAATGGATTTTAATAATCTACATAAAAGAAAAGTTTGACATTTTGGGAAAGACTCTTATTTGCTTTCTTTCCAAGCGTTGTAACAGGAGATTGATGCCACTTTCACATCTGTGCCACAAGCAACTTGGTGTGTTGCATAAGGCAGTGGTTCCCAAAGAGAGAGCCTAGAGGATGGGCCGAGGCTGCCACAGCATTTGTCATATCATTGTTCATATATTGTCTGTTTTTACATTAAATATTCATCTGTAAATCTGCAGAGCGCCAGCTGGCCTCTAGTCTGAGTGTTTGAGAATGCCCATTAACTATTATTTAATATATTATGATAGACGAATCATTCTGAATCATTGCTGCTCCTGGATCTGATTTACAGCAGCCAATACAAAGAGAAAAATGAGAGAGTAAGACACCAGGCTGTCATAATGAAGCTATATTTAACAGTGTACTTTGAACCAATCAGAGGCTACCTCCCTTTTCCTCTCTCTCTCTCTTTCACACACACACACACACAAACACACACCTGAACACATATACAACCCAGCTCGATTTATAATAGTTGGCATGACCCTGTGGCCCCTCTCAGGGAGGAACTAAGAGAGTTCAAATCGTGGCCTAATTACGCCCCGCTCCGCTTCGCTCCCTCCGCCCTGTGCTCTCAGAAAGTAGAGCGCATGGCTGCAGCACACACATAGACACCAACACTGACACACGCTCTGCTTTCAGAACAGACGGCCTGTTTCAGAATGAACTCCCCAGTTTCCATCACCCACACACACACACACTCGCAGTCCTGTACACACTTGCAACTGTTCCTTCGCTTCTCTCCCACAAATCTTGCCTTGTGTGGCACTCTATATCAATTATACACACACATGTACACACACACATTTGCTGGGTCAACCTACATTTTTCCCTCAGTGAGACCCAGTCACTGTACTGGGAATTCATGAGGTGGAAATTCAGATGCTTGTGAAAAAAGGCCAAAAAAAAAAAAACATTAGAAAGAGGAATGATGCTGAAATATACATACATAAAATGTAAACATGAACATAAAACTATAAAATGTAAAAAAATGCTGACAAACCATCAAATGATTGCCAGGGTTTCCTGACAGTCCAAACAGTCCAAACTCCAGGACAGTCGAACAGCATCAGGACCTCCCCGACACCTTTCCGACATGGAGTCGAGTCTGGTGTCTCATTGGGACACAGAGGTGATCGCTCCTGGAAGGAACTTTGTTGCTGTTGGCTCATGATCCTACCCTTTATCGGTGATTTCATGTGATCATCATTCTCTCGTATATAATTCACAAGACTGGGCGGATGCTTCAACTTGATTTGTCGTTTCAAAACTGTTGCAGATGTCGCTGACCCTTTTTCAGAGCCAGCAGGCATCTGTTTCCGCTGGAGTTCAACACTGTTGTTTTAAGAGTTTAATTATTTTAAAAACAGTATTCTGACACTATTTTAAATAATTGTTTCGTTCTAATATTAAGAGTTTTGCCGCTGAAAGCACTAAGGCCCCGGACGTTTCCAGTGCCTCCTGACAGAAAACAAAATCCGGGTTCTTACTAAGGCTCTTAACCATCAAAATGTAGTTGAAAGATGGAAAAAATGGAATCACTGGAGGCGAAAAACGTTCCAGACCTCTCAATGTCACAACTTTCCAGACACAAAGCTTTGGTTTAGATCGCCTGACTGTGTTTGAGGATTGGAGAGCTTAAAGTGGTAAAAATCTGCCTGCAGAAGTTTAATTCTCATTCCCTATCCAACACGCTCACACACACACACACACACACATGCTGCTGCACACACAGGTAATCTCTGTCAGTGTGTGAGCGGACCTGATGAAAGAGAACAGGAGTAAATTGGACGCTGAGTGTTTGATAACTCCATTTCTTCTTCTCCTTGCATTTCTGCCATATGCTCGCTCCTCCTCCCCCCCAGGTTGTTCAGCGACATTCTGCACTTCTTTCCACGTGTCCCTCGGTTCAAACAAAGATTACTGTAAAATCAAATCAAAATCAAAATACAGAGTGAAACAGAGGGCGAATGAGGGAAACGGAAAACCAAAGCAGAGACTGAGACATGCAAGTGTGAATAGTGTGTGTGTGTGTGTGTGGGCTGGTGGGTGTGCGGTCTCGCTAGAGAGGGGGGGGGGGGATTTGAATTGGCCCAGTGGAGTCGCAGCAACTCGACGGCTCTATTCTATTTTTGCCTTTTTTCTCTGGCCAGACCCACAGGCTTTTCCCACAGAGCTGCCACAATACATACAGCACTACCTCCTCTATATATGTGTGTGTGTGTGCGTGTGCACGACTTTGACCCGTCCTTGAGAAGATGTGGCTTCCACTGAAACTGCCGGGAGAGAAAGAAACAGAGAGAAAGACAGAAAAAGAGGAACGGCAGAAACGAGAAAAAATGTTCTTTCTTTGTTCAGAGTGTGTTGTGCAGAGCTGGAGGTGCAGATGAACAAGCTGTCACGAACAAGTGTTTGTGATAGCCGCCACACACTCAGCCCGTAAACGTATACGATCAATGATCTTTTATTGACACCTAAAAGAGGAACACGGCTCGCTTTGACTACAGGATCTATAAACAAACTTTACAATCAGTCAGAAAGCATGAACAGTGTTTTTCCTACAAAGACTGTTTAACAAATCAGTCAGTCAACTCACAGAGATTCAGGAGTGATATGAACCCATGTAGCAGATAGAAATTTATCAGTGAAGAGTCACCAAGAAATCACTAAAACTTTTTTTTGATGATCATTTATAGCCTTTAACTGCATGCAACACAAAAAATTGAGCATATGTGTCCATTCCTATACATGATATTATATTGCTGTCCTAATTTGATCATAAATGCAGCAACGTTGTCGTGATGTGACAATAATTTTGTCCATGGACCAAACTTTTTCAGCTATCATCCAGAAGATGTTGGAAATAACAGAGAAAAGCATTTTCGTTGAAGTTGGCAATTCTCTTTATGTAAATCTCTTTTTAACACCTACCAGGGCTACTACAACTTTTACTGTGGCGAAAAATGAATGTTATTCCTCTGGTGTGAAACTAAATCAGCCATCTGCCTAACACTGGCACACACAATTTTGATGAATATGTGCTGTCCTCAGGTATAAACAAATGAGATGAAACTAAACAAGCTGACTTCCAACTGTTGAATTCAAACAAATTAGCCTTATTATTAACAGAGACAGAGAGGGGAAAGGGGCTGAATGTTCAGTCTCTTCACCCTTTCTTAATAGATCCAGTGTGTAGGATTTAGAAGCATCAAGCGGTGACGTTGCTGGCTGCAACCAAATGAATAACCCTCACGTGTTTGGTTTGTCCATTCTGGGCTACTGTCGAAAAATGGCAGTGCAACATGGCGGACTCCAGGGGGGATGTTAGGTTTTTGGGGTTTAACAGAAGCTCAGACAGGAGTGAAGTAAAACAGTTTAATGAATGTTCAGTAAGTAAACCAGCAATAAGTCCAATGATTCACCAATACTGAGTCCAGAGAGCTACTGGTCCGGGTTTCCAGGGGAGGGCAGACAGACATCGTCCGGATGATCCAAGGAACGAGCTTATATACTGTGTAGGCAGGTGGGTCTTGATTGCTTCATTGAGCACACCTGTGCTCAATCAGAGAGGAGGCTGGTCCGACCCGTCGGCCCCGCCCTGCAGTGATGTCACTCAACAGACAGACAAGAGACAAGAGAAGGAGAAACACAGGAGCTCAACAGGGAAAAGGAGAGGAGACTGCAGATCTCCTTCGAAGGTAGCGAAAACGTCTGGTGATTATACACTAATGAAAACAGAACTCTAAATATTATTCAATTTCTACCAATAGATCCCCGAGATCCGACACACTGGACTTTAACTCCTGAACGTTTGTGGGCTATTTTTCAGATTTTCCCTCCACATCGTTTGATCAGCGTAGTTAATAAGAGCCTGCAGTGTAATATGTCCCTGTCTCATTTCACAGCTGCACACTGCTTGACTACACGGTAATGCAATTGTTTCATGGACACATGCTCGCCAACACACACGTACTGTAAATACAAAATGTTGTACACAAACACAGTCGCACACACAGTCACACCGGTCTCTCTGATGAGAATATGACAGGACAGACGAATGTGATTTGATTCTCTGTACAAGCCTGCCTGTGACGACCAACCCTGACTGCAAGTGGAGCTGATGATATGGCAGATCACTCTGTGTGTGTGTGTGTGTGTGTTCACTGTGTTGACATCTTACTTTAAGCGACGTAGACAGAGAGATTGAGATTAATGAATCGAAGAGGAAGAGAAGAGAGGTGAAGAGAGGTATAGAGAGACATGCAGGAGGGATGGAGGAGGTCAGGAGGAGAGGAGAGGAGAGGAGAGGAGAGGAGAGGAGAGGAGAGGAGAGGAGAGGAAAATGAAAAAGAAAAGTGTGTATGTATCAGTCCATGTATAGCATGTGTACGTATTTGCCCCTGCGTGTATGTGCACGTGTGCTTTGGTAGCTGATGACCAACTAACTGGTCAGTTCTTGTAAACAACAGGACAATGAATTCAGACTTTCTTAAATGACTTCAATTACCTTTAAAAGAGAAGATCAACTACTGTGGTTATTCACACTGGACAGAAAGAGCACTCTGCTGGGCAGGCACATTAAATGCTGTGTCTACTGTGCTTGTGTGTGTGCACATCTGTTTCAGCACTGACACACACGCACACACGTATCTCTGTGTGTAAATGGATTCTTTTGGTAATTTGGCATCCATTATAAATGCGCCACAAATGTCTTTTTAAGCTGTTGGGGGTAATTACTGTTTGTATGAGTGTGTATCAACCCCCAATGGTAGCATGTGTGAAAGGCTTGCGTGTGTGTCACTGTGTGTGTGTGTGTGTGTGTGTGCCCCATCCCTAAGGGAATCTCCTGTTGAAAATCAACTCTCTACTGCAGACTGCCAATATTTTAGTCTGCTGTGTAATGTACTAATTATTTATTTAATATACTGTGTGTAATAATATGTGTGTGTGTGTGTGTGTGTGTGTGTGTGTGGACAGTGTGTGTGACAGTTTCAAAACAGAAAACAGAATAGAATAAATAGGTAGAATAGAATAGGTAGAATAAAAAGAAAAAACTGCTTTCACTTGAGGACACACTGGGTGAGAGTGCGCTCAAAAGAAACTGCAACCTTATATAACACCATCAGTCGTTGTTCTGACCTTTCTAACCTTATACTAATACATGATTCTAGCTACATGCTTAAGATGGTTTCAGGCTGGCAGTTTCTGTGGGATGGGATTGCCATAAAACTCTGTACAGACATTCATTCGCTTTGTCATGACTTTGATCATCTCATGACTTTTAATCTGAAAATGGAAGATGTTTGCAGAAGTTTGACTGAAATGCTAAGAGCTAATTGATCAGTGACTGAAACAAGGCTAATCAGTTGTTTCAATCAACTAAAAGTAGACTAAAATGTTCCTGGTTCTGTTCGACCAAGATGAGACTGAATATGCAGCGTTTCAATGACAACAAATTAAGAAGGATGACTAAATATGACGAAATCTCCTGTCATGTCAACTTTTGATTTCAGAACACTAAATCAAAATTTCAGAACACTAAATCAAAAAATACCTGAAATAACAGAGACTCTTGAGAAGCCGCCGCAGCCAAAGTCAATGATTCACACTCTCGGTAGAACGGAGTCCAGCTGAACCTGGACATTTTGTAATTTAATGTCCTGTCCTGTCCCAGGATCATCTGAAACCCAGAGAGAAAGAGTTGAAGCGATTGTAGCAGAGTATTTTCTTCAGATTCTCAACAGGTTGGAAAATTGTCTCAAACAGCATAATGATGATGACCTGACTGTGTCAAATGTGGCAATGATATACCAATAAATGAGCTCCATGTGGTTTTTATTCATGAACTCAGATTTTCTTGCAAAGGTCCAGTCACACCAGCATTTAAAACCAAAATCGATTCATTTCAATGGAATAGATGCAATCAGTGGAGTTGTCAGTGATGGGAAGGTAAATCCACACTAACCTTCTGTATGAAGTTCAGCTATGGTGAACTTTGACACGTTGGTGTTTTGGACTAAATAGCAGCCGTCTTGCTGACTTTTGAGAGAACAGAGAGGTGGAGAGTCTAAGCGGGAGGATGCTGTCATAGCTGTGAGCCGTGCTGCACCACTTTTGTTTCACCTCTTCTCTCAGGGTGTAAACTGCTTCATATAAGAAGCATGTTTACACACCAGTTATTCACTGTCCTGTTAGCAACTGAGCTAACACGCCTTCCAACTGATATTCAGCACGCTAGCTAACACAGAGAGCTACTGCAGCCATGATTGTGGCAAACCGCCGCATTCTTGGCTGACCATCAACCGTTTGCTTTCTAGCTGCAGTAGTGCATTAACTAAAGTATTTCCTACGTCACTCCATATCTACCACCACCTGTTTTGCAACGAGCGGTGGATGAACGTTGCTTTGTGACTTTGTTGTGTGGCCAGGCCTTTATACTGTGCCGTGAAATCTGAACACACCAATAAAAAACTGTGATAAAACTGTTGAACAAAATCCACGGGATTTTAGGTAGCTGAGGAGGTCCGTTGAGTGGGCTGGTCTTTCCATTACCAGGATTAACTCCTGGCCGAGCATGAACCAGTCTAGCAGGGCCACAGCAGCGGACTGTCCGCCTCATCCTGGTGGACCTGCAGCTTTCAGCATGAGGGCCACCTCAACAATGACGTGAAACACCTTCCCGTTGCACATCTGAAGAATATCAACACATATATACCAAGTGGTTATAACCGAAAGTTCCAGCAGCTTCATTTTTAGAAGAATAGGTTAATAATGAGCAGGATGTGATCACTCATCCAAAGTAGAGTTGTGAAAGAAATGTTTAACATTCATGTTTTAGTTTGAATTAGACAGTTACTCTTCAATATCAGATGAAATCACTCACCACATATCTCACAGCCCCTCTGCCGCTTGATGGCCACCTGCAAGACACAATCATTGGTTGGTACTTCCTGAGCATCAGTGAATGTTGAATAATGTGTGTGTGTGTGTGTGTGTGTGAGTGAGAGACACAGAGAGAGAGAGAGAGAGAGAGAGAGAGAGCATGTGTTTGTAATACTGGTAAATTGTCTTAGTTGCGGAAACCAGCATACACAGAGCCAAAGCCTCCTGCACCCAGCGGAGCGAGCTGAGAGTACTTGTCCTTGACATTAGCTAAAAAAACAGACACATTCTTTTGTCTTTACATTTCTACTTCCAAAACTCTCTTAAGTTTTGAGTAATCCTGATTTTATTCCTGAGATAAATATGAAATCAAGTCATGAAAAAAGTCCGAGCACCCTCAAAAAAACAAAACAAAACAAATAAACTAAGAGATTTGGCCGCAGCCTCCTTGTGCCCCTGGTAGGGGGGGGTGTCAGTGGGGCCCGCGGCCGACAAAAGCTTGGATCGAGGGCTGACTTTCAATAGATCGCAGTGAGGGAGCTGCTCTGCTACGTACGAAACCCTGACCCAGAATTAGGTTGTCTGCAAATGATTCAGCACCAGGGTCTCCACAAACATGAGGTGCGATGATAGGAGAGGGGCGACCATCGTCATGGGGGCGACCCAGCCCTGTCACGTACGGCTCTGCTCACCGACTGAGGCCGGCTATCCGGGGCCAACAGAAGTTCCGTGTGGGGCAGAACCCTGACCAGGAAGAGGCACGTTATGAGATCCGACTTAAAACTATGAATTTCATCCTCCATCAGCTGGCCAGAGCATTGCACCACATTAAAGATTAGTTTTCAGGATTTGAAAAATACACAACTACACTACTACAAGCTCTGGCTGGATGCTCTTAACTTACCTTGATCTTTTCCGGAGGCCAAAGTCATCAATTCTCGTGTAAACATAGAAGATACGATGCTGTCGATCTTTCCAACAAGAGTCTCTCAAAATGCGAACACCTGCAGATACCTGAAGAGTGTGTACTGAGTGTGTGTTCAGTATGTTAACTCTTTCGGATGTGATGATGCAACAAAGGCACACAATATGCAAATTAGTTTTCCAAAACTCCATGGCAGCAGCATTGTTTGTTTGTTTTTTCAAATATTTATATTTTCTGGATGAGATCATGTGATTCAACTCAGTTACCTGATGTCCCACCTTAACCCTAATATCCAGTCTATTTTGACTCAAATACTGGTTCCCCAATAATTTGGAAAACCACACAATCAAACAAAAACTCAAAGGGCAAAAATCCTACAAATGTGCTGAAGTAGGTCATGTCTTATTTAGCCTGTTACCATCTATTCTGTGTGGTAGTGTGTGTGTATTTAACACTACCAACAGCCTCACAAGTTATTTTCCATTAAACTTTAAGGTTTATGCAAATTCCTAAAAAATCTGCTAAATAAAATGTGAATCAGTGCATTTTTCCATCAACTGTTGAACATGCTTGTGAATATATTAAAAAAGGGACAACTAAATGACAAAACACCAGTAAGTCTCATATGATGGGATTTAATACTCAAGATAGCAGTTTTTAATTGGTTAATTTGTCCCTTTTGATCTGTTTGTGTACACTGTGGTGTTGTTATCAGTCACTGGTGATGAGAGGATGGTAAGGGCCCCATGTTCCAGTCACTCACTGTATACTTGATTTATTTTGGCTTTCTGACGATGGCAGAATTACAACTGTGTATACAGTAGAAGAAGCATCACAACCCTTATTGCATCTTCTGTTCTTTTATTAGCCAACTTTCCATCTCAGGAAACAATTAAAGAGTTCATTTTTTAAAAACAAATTTTCAGCTTTTTTCCAGAATATCTGGGATTTAACAGGCAACTAGAAACGTACCCACACACAGCAGTCCAACTCTCTGGAGCATAATTACATCAGGAGTTTGGTTGACCCCCTGACGTTTCCCCTCGAGCCACCATCAGGCCAATGGTTTCATTTATACACAAGAAATTTCACAATCCAGTGGGCAGATTGCTCTCAGAAAATACCTTGGAACTAGGGGACAAAGTTGGCCCCCAGTTTTTTTTTCTATCCTGTAGTTTCGGTCTTGGTGTATATGTATCTGCACACACTGTCAGGATTCTATGTTTGTCCCCTGTGTTTATGTGTTTTCGCCTCCTCCTTGTGGTTCTTGTGTGTCTCTCTCTCCTCCTGTGTGTCTTCTGTGTGTCTGTGCTGAGCTGGGCGTGGTTACCTGGTTCCTCCCACTGCCTCTCCACCTGCAAACGTGAGGCTCATCACGCAATCACCACCACAGTTTATAAACTCTGGCTCTTCATTTCATCTGTTTGCTCAAGTGGTCGTATTCTCTGCTCTGACTCTCTCTGTTGGATGTTTTTTGACGCACCTGTGCCTCTGCCTTCGACCACCTAGAGCCATATCACACCTGGACCCACTGCCTAAGCGAGCCAAACTCATTCTCTGTCTCTGCCTACCTGTGGTCCTCACTGTCACTGTGTATGTCTGATTCCTGTGTGCACAATAAACTGTCTGTTGGGTTAAACACTCATAAAGCTCTCCTCTCACTAATGAATGATTACATGAAAAGTGTAAGGTGCCAGCTCCTGTTGCTTAATGCAATGACATAATTGGTTGAGTAAAACACATGCACACACACACAGACGGATTTGTGCACATGCATGGACACACAAGCAGTGACTGATGATCACATCGATAAGTGATAAGAGCAAGTGTGGCACAATAAGTCAGTTTCTGGCCATTGACCAAAGTCACTGACTCTATTACTGTTTTTAGGATAAGGCTCTGCAGTTTTCTATGTGCTTCTCAGGTTGGACTGTTTAATCACTGTTCATTTTAAGGAGAATGCTTTAAGTTATATTGTTCATTTTGCAATGTTTGTACCAACATGTGGGAGTATCGCTAAGGGAGCAACAAGTCTGCGTTAGGGAAAACGGGAGTCTCGCGTGATTTAACCAGATGCATCAGAAGTCCAGTGTCAGATGGACGCAGATGTTACTGAAATAGCTTTGTTAATCTGAAGTGATATTTCAGTATTTTACAGCTGTTCATTGTCAAAAAGTAATTTGGATAAGAAAAAAGACTAAACTTATTTAAGTTGGCCAAACTGAAACAGTTGAGTTAAAATCTAAAGAAAAGTGGAACAGAGACTATGAGCCTGTTTGTAAATGCAGGTCAGGTCTTTTATTGTGTGGAAAACTCCCGTGCAGAAGATCCAGCGATCCCAGTAGATGGCGATCCTCCCAGCTTGATTCTCAGGAACCAGGATCTCTGCTGCCACTGAACCAGAGGATGAACTGTGAGCCAGTCACCTGGACTGGTACCAACTTGAACACACATGCTTAAAGAGTGAATTCTGCCCAAGACCCCGACAGATCAGACAAGCAGATTTGACTTTGACCTGATTTTCACTTTCATTCATCAGACACTTGAAACTGTTGAAAAATGCCATATTAGGACAACTGAGGACAATTTTTGGTTTAATGGGCCAAGTTTTATTTTTCATATCCATGTAAAATTGTACTGATGATGTTGAACCTTGAGTGAGGGGTGCTTACCCAGAGGTGGGTTACACACGCAAACACAGTGTGTGTGTGTGTGTCTGTGTGTGTCTGTGTGTGTGTGTGTGTGAGGGCACAGACTCGGTTTCAGGGGTGAGGTTTGAGGCTAGGGTGAGATTAGGGTTGGGGTTCGGCAGTTCATTGTGTTGGTTAAGGTTAAGGGGAGAGGGAATGCATTATGTCAATGAGTGTCCCCATAAGGATAGAAGTGTGTGTGTGCATGTTTGTGTGTGTGTCTGCCTGGAAAAGGAAGGTCTCATCTCATTCAGATATTGATGTGCTTCAACCTTGACGCCTTCCTTTCACACACACATACACACACACACACACACACACGCCTACAGTATACCTGACTGGAGCAAAGCAAGGTGTAATGGAACTCAATTGGGGAAGCAGCACTGAGAATAGATCACTCATTACTTGTCCCGTGGTAATCACACACCATGCATGTGCATGCACACGCACACACACACACATAGTCAATCCATCACTTTTAGAGAATATGCAAAAACTTAGACTTTTCCTGGAGACTTACCATACCCATAACCACTCCCTAACCCTAATGATTTGCATTTTGGGGACTTGCGTTTTGCCTCCATCAGGAAGATGAGTCCCCACAATGTGACTTTGTAAACAGTCAGGTCCATAAATGTTGGGACATTGACACAATTCTCATCTTTTTGGCTCTAAACACCACCACAATGGATTTGAAATGAAACGAACAAGATGAGCTTTAACAGCAAATTTTCAGCTTTAATTGGAGGGTATTTACATTCAGATCAGGTGAACAGTGTAGGAATTGCAACAGTTTGTATCTGCGCCTCCCACTTTTTAAGGGACCAAAAGTAATGGGACAGATTAACAATCATGAAGCAAACATTTACTTTTTAATACTTGGTTGAAAATCCTTTGCAGTCAATGCAGGCCTCTACTCCAACTGTCTTCAGTTCCCTCTTGTTCTTGGGGCATTTTCCCTTCAGTTTTGTCTTCAGCAGGTGAAATGCTTGCTCAATTGGATTCAGGTCAGGTGATTGACTTGGCCATTGCATAACATTCCACTTCTTTGCCTTAAAAAACTCTTTGGTTGCTTTCGCAGTATGCTTCGGTTCATTGTCCATTGGCACTGTGAAACGCCGTACAATTAGTTCTGAAGCATTTGGCTGAATACGAGCAGATAATATTGCTCGAAACAACAGAATTCATCCTGCTGCTTTTATCAGCAGTCACATCAGCAATGAATACAAGGGAACCATTTCCATTGGCAGCCACACATGCCCACGCCATGACACGACCGCCACCATGCTTCACTGATGACATGTTTCCTTTCCTTCTCCACACTCTTCTCTTCTCGTTGATTTGGCCACACCTAATGTTTTAGCTGTCTCTCTGATGGGCTTGTTTTGATTTTTCAGCCTAATGATGCTTTGCTTCACTGATACTGACAGCTCTTTGGATCTCATATTGAGAGTTGACAGCAACAGATCCCAAATGCAAACAGCATTGTAAATGGGATAATGAGGGAATAACACACACCTGGCCATGGAACAGCAGAGCAGCCAATTGTTCCATCACTTTTGGTCCCTTAAAAAGTGGGAGGCACATATACAAACTGTTCAGTAAGTGAAGTTAAAGCTCATCTTCTTCGTTTCATTTCAAATCCATCGTGGTGGTGTTTAGACCCAAAAAGATGAGAATTGTGTCAATGTCCCAACATTTATGGACCTGACTGTATGTCTCATGTCTGTTCAGATTTGTTAATGTGTTTTGTTCACAAGCGTCATGTCTTGTCTTGCACTTCCTGTTTTATTGTGAAACCTAACTCTCCTCTCGTTTCCGGCCCTTGACTTCCCGGTGTGTTTCCCGCCTGTCTGATTGTCTACCCCGCCCTAATTGTCTCCACCTGTTCATTGTTACCTCGTGTATATATAGTCTCCCTTTGTCTTGTGCCAGATTGTCTTGTGCCTTGTCCTGTACTTGCCTTGCTATCTAGTGTTCCATGATCCTTGTCTTCTGTGTCCCTGTAAGTCTAGTTATTAGTCCAGTTTTTATTACTTTGTTGTCGAGCCATCTTTGAGCCTTTGATAGTTTTTGTTCTTTATCTAGTCTAGTTATCCTTAGCGTTTTCTGTTGCACTTTGTTACATTTCTTAGTTTGTACTTTGTCATTTATCCTGAGTGCTTTGAGTTAATACATTTCCTTTATTTTGAAACCTTGCTGAGTTGTCTGTGGTCTGCATTCTGAGTCCTGAAACCTCGTGCCTCTGGGCTTGTCAGTATGTCCTCACAACATGAGTAATACATGTCCACACACACATACACACACACACACACACATCTGGCTGCAGATGGCTGCTGGCATACACCGTGTCTACCTGTGTTCTGAATCATGGCAGCAGATGCTTTTCCGTTGGCGGTGCACGGCACAATAAGAACAACGTGACGTGAACACTGCTGGGCTGAGGGCTCAATTTCCAGCAGAGCCACCTGTGGCCATGTTACCAACATTTGATCATTTTTTTCCACAAAAGACATGTTGCCATGACACAGCAAGAGAAGCACAGGTGTAGAAACTTAAACTGTTGATGGCTGAGTTTTTTATTTAATTGACCATCACCATTCTGGCACAGCTCCACCCCTCTGAGTCTTTTAAGTGAAAACACACACACATGAATAAACCTGCAGCAGATTTAACATTTTTTCATTAATAATTCAATTTGACAGTTTTGTTTGTCTTTGGTTATTTTAAAATTAGACTGAAGAATCCACACAAAATAAGTGCTTACTTGTTTGGTCATTTGCCATGAAGGTAAAGCATGTGTGCTAAACCATCAACTAAAATGTGCCATGTGATTAAATAGGGCAAACTGAGGCTGGCACAAGTAGCTGTCTGTGTGTGTTTGTGTGTGTGTGTGTGTGTGTGTGTGTGCGTATGTGTGTGTTGAGGGGAGGCAGACGTTGCTCAGTATGCAACGTCTGCTGAAAAGAACATCTCTGATCTCATTTGCCACAAAAGTGCTTGTGTTGGTCTGTGTGTGTGTGTGTGTGTGTGTGTGTGTGTGTGTGTGTATGCTTGTGCACAGTGACAGTCAGGACGAGGGCCTCCATCGCACTGCTGATGACCTGTCTGGTCCAGTCAGACCCCAGTGGGTGTGTGTGTTTGTGTGTGTGTTAAGGAGGGTGAGAGGGAGTCTTAAAATGTTACTTGGCACTCTTCCCTAGAGCTGCATCTTTGACCTGATAGTGACCTCAACACACACACACACACGCACACACACACACACACACACACACACACACACACGTGAGAACAAGCTTTTTCTTGCTCTCCCCCTTCTTTAGAAATAAATGCCTTGAACAGACAGACAGTAAATTACAGCTGTGAAAGCAGCACACAGAGACATAAAATACACTGCCTCTGTCATACTAATGTAATATCAGTGACAGGTGAGTCAGTGCAGGTGTGTATGATGGCCGCCTCTGTAATCGGGCAGAGAGTAGTTTGGTGTAACAGTCAGTGCTATGTGATTACCAGTGTTTTGGCAGTTAATGTTACATTATTGACACAGGTTTTAAAGTCAGAGTATTGACGTTGTAAGGGTAGTAGTGGGCTAATTGATCAACCACTTGCTTAATGCTGACAACGTTAAGAACACGCTGGAACTCCATTACCAAATGCTCTGAACAGCCAACACACACACACACACACACGGATGCATGGCCCTTCTGTGTTAATTTCAGCCAGAAAGGGTAGTGAAATGCATTTTCAAATAAGCACATATAATTAGCAACGGGAATTGTTTTTTAATATTGGGTAACAAGCAGTATTTGTTTGAGGCACAAACTTCCCAATGCATCTGTGTTTGAAGTGGTCTTAACACAAGCTGTTGTACCAGGACATCGCTAAAATAAAAGGATCTAATAGGTGGAATGAGATGATTAATAACAGAAAATGTCTCGTCGAAGAAGAGGTACACAAAACCAAAGCATTCACCAAAGTAAGTCACCAAGTACTGATACTTGGTTTTCTGAGTTGGTGTTCAGGACATATTTTGGTCACACTGAAAAAGTCCTGAGGTTCGATAGAGACGCCCTAAACATCACTGATGAAAGGAGAAGCAAACTTTAACCTTCCCTTCGCTCTCTCTCTCCCTCTCTCTCTCTCTTTCCCTCTCTCTCTCTCTCTCGCTCTCTCTCTCCCTCTCGCTCTCTCAGATGCCAGCCGTAATGGCAGTGCCAGGCAGGTGATGGTGATGCCAAGCTGGAATGACACGCACACACGCACACACAAGCAGACCCATGCGTATCCCTACGGACGCTCTTAATTAGACTCCACCCGTCCCCCACGGTCCCTGTGGCAGGCGAGACAAAGGGAGGCTCACTCGTTTGGACGTGTGAGTGTGTCTCTGCATGTGTGTACTGTGTGTTTGTGTCTGAGGGGCCTATCTTTAGCAGATGCTCATACCTCTCCCGTCTCTCTGTGTGCGGAGCAGTGGTGCTATCATTAAAGTGTCATTGAGAAGTGGCACCACTTAATTTTAGCTGCTCTCACTGGGGGCACTGAGGGAGACGCTGGAGACTGAGTGGGGAGGGAGGGAGAAGAAATGGAGACAGAGAGGGAAGCTTGTGGAAAGATGCAAAGGTTAGATGGAAGGGATTAGGAGGGGAAAAACACGTAGGTTCAAGAGAAAAAGCAAAAGAACCTTGATAAGAAAACTTCCTCCAGCCACAGGAGCAACCGTGTTTCTGCAGGAGCAACACAGATCCAGTCTCCTTTACTTCGTCAGGCGTTGTGAGGAAGGCTGCTCCTGCACCAGCATAGAGATTCAATTCCAGCTATAGACCTTTGTTGCATCTCATTACCCCCCTGTCTGGTTCTACACCACCTGCTGTCAAATAAAGCCATCAATGTCTGAAGAAGTGTTTTAAAAAGAAGGAAAACATGCAGCAAATATAGAAAACACATAAAACATTGTCTTCAGTAGCTTGCGTCCTCTCAGACACAGTGCTTTCCACCATCGTAATGTTTCAAACTCAACCCCGAACATTCAAGAATGTTTTAATCCGCTGAATAAAAATGTCCGCTGTGTTTTATGAGGCCACCCGTTAGCTTCCGTAGCGAGCCACAGTTGCTGCTGCACAGTCAGAGGACATAACCAGCTCTCTAGTCAAAACCCATGCTGCATAAATCAAGCTGCATCAGGTTTCCTGCAATTTGTAGTAGAGAAAGAGAAAGAATTTAACAAAATGTGGCATACAAAAAGAGAGAGCAGGAAAACAGTGAAAATGACAGTGTGCAGGGGAGTATATTACACCTCCCTCAGCAATTTCCCAAACAGCTGATTACCCTGAGATGAGTTACACGAGACACGCACGCACACAGCATCCCGGTGGCGTCGGGCTCAGTAATGAATCCATGTCTCAGGGACGTCAGGTGAGAAGCAGCACTTCCTATGGAGGACCCAAAATAACCAAGTGGTAGAGTGTTTGGAAGAGAGAGCAGGCAGACGGACAGTCAGAGATACTGTGTACCTGTAGAGCGACAGATAAGCCAGCGTATTTTCATTCATCAGAGAATGAGAAGACAGACAAATTGTGAATACAGAGGCCTGTTATATAAAATGCATATTACATTTTCATAGGGTCTTCCCACCTTTTCTCAGTGATTTACTGACCTTGACCTTGGCATCCTCACTCATTCCCTCCCTCCGTCCCGTTTCTCTGTCTGCCTGATGTGTCAGTAAAATGTTAGCACATTGTCGTTGTCTTCAAGAGCAGGTATAGACTTGTTAATCCTGCCCCCGCCTGCCCTCCACTGCTATCTGCTATTTAGATTTTGTCTGGGAGGCTCATGTGTTTTCATAAGGCAGTTGCCAACACATACAGAACATTCTTCCACAGTCTCCACAAACTGTTACTTTTACTGGAGGGACTTTTAAAACTTTTTTTTTGACTCCCTGCTACCACAGAATCTTCTCTTTCTCACCTCTCCAGCCTGCCATCACTTCCTCCCTTCCATCTCCA
This sequence comes from Chelmon rostratus, assembly GCF_017976325.1. NCBI lineage: Eukaryota > Metazoa > Chordata > Actinopteri > Chaetodontiformes > Chaetodontidae > Chelmon > Chelmon rostratus. The sequence continues at coordinate 9,201,363 of NC_055658.1, read as the reverse complement.
CTCAAGGTCTTTGAGTTTTTAAGGTTTTGGGTCGTTGTACAGCTTACTCCGCTTTAGAAGTGGCTGGAAGTGCTCAAGCTGCTATTATCATTGTTTTTATTCAGCAGTTTTAGCTGGATTGAGCTGAAATGCTTGTGATCCCAGCCACGTCCATTTCATGGAAAACATCCTAATCTAGTTACTCTTTTCTAATAGTGTTGTGAAAACAGAATTTATCCAATTATTTTTTATACCACCTCTAGATGCTGCAGAGATGTTAGGTCAGTTTAAGTGTGAAAATGTGCGCAGCTGCAAGATTTTTCTCAACCTTGCCTAACAGAGTCGGCGTGAAACCAGAACTCCCTGGTTTTGCTCCAGAAGTGAGAAAACCTCATTCAAAATCCCACTGACATTTCTGATTATATGCTAATCACTTGAAAGACAGCCTTAGTACGCCATCAGTATGTCGTGTGTCTCGCTTTATGCTTTGCGATGAGGACAGCAGTTTTAATTTCGTTGTTTATGTGGTATTTCTACTTTTCAATGACCTTTACCGAACACCATTTCCCATAAACCCCTGACCTTCACGGGCTAAATGTCACGGCTGGACGGGGTCTGCGGTTAGCTCAGGCATGTTGGTGATGACAGCCGGAGAGAGAGGAGAGAACGCTGTAGTGGTCTTAAGACAGCAGAGAAGAAGATAGTTGGAAAAAATGGCTGTAGAGGAGAGCTTTGGTGGAGCTCTTCACAGTAAATAAGCACATCCTTTCATGGAAGCCTTTTAACAGGTAAGTCTACATAAAATTTAACTATTCAATATGAATCTGCTGTCACTGCACACTATTATGAATACAAAGCATCTATCTTAGTCCTTTTCCCAACCAGAGTGTCCTTCAGTCTGGTTTTAATACGCACTTCCCATTGTCTCCTCTCTCTCACCTCTCCTTGCAGCCACCCACTGCTCCCTCCACCCTCATTGTCTCCTTGTTTGACACTCACTGTCATACATTCTTGGCATCTGCTCCCTGAACCACCGCCCACATGTCTCCCTGCCTTATCCCACCCATTACAACTCCATATATTCCTTTACTCAGTTTACATCTCCGTCCTTATTTTTTTTTTCAGTCTGTCTGCACGCTGCGTCTGTGCCTCGTCTCAAACCATGTGGTGAACTCGATAGGGCGGCTGACTCCAATGTCCTCGCATGAGTCTCTGTGTTGTTGGCTGGGGTTTGATCGTAGCACTTTCGGTGTTGGGACCCCCGGTGTCTTTTAGCTCTTGCTTCTCTCAACATGAGATTCGTTAACCCTCTCTGTTGACTTTTCTGACTGTTTGCCTTGTCTGCAGCCGTTTGTTCTTTCAACATTGGCTCATTTGCAGGTGGGTTTGCATAAAATAGCATTTAATAACAAAGCAAACCAAATAGTTGTGTGTGTGTGTGTGTGTTTTTATTTAATTAAATATATGTGAAAGTATAAGGCTTCCATACAACAATCACACATTTTATATATATATATATATATATATATATATATATATATATATTATGTCATAAACATATAATAGGTCTCATTTCTATAGAACCAAGTAGCCTGAAATGTTTATTGCAATATAAAATGTCACTTTAAGAGGTTTATTGTAGGAGCTGCTTGAGCTCATGACATTGCACAATAATTCAAATCTGACCAATGATGGAATACGTGAACATATTTGCAACATAAAATGTAAGCAGTTTCTTTTCACAATATCTACACGTTTCTTAAGTTTTGGTTGGGTGTAACATAATGTCAGAAATAGAAGTCATGGTCGGTTCATCAAATTGTTCATCTAGCTGTATGAAACCACTGTACACAGAGCAACGCCAGTATCCAGCTGAAGCCAGTTGTTTGCCTTTTTGTGCAGGACGTGTAGTGGACAGTGTGCTTGTTTGCCAGAAAGAACAGCTCACAATTAACAAGGCGACGGAGAGCAGTGAAACTCACACACAGTCTCGCTGCCATAAAAACAAAAGAGTCATTTGATTCACTGAAAAATATCAGTTAATGAAGGTCTAATTTTCTAAAAAGGGGTGATCAGTCCTCAAAGTCGCAGAGCTGGTTACAGTAGTGACCGTGATGTGCCACAGCAAAGATGACACCAAGGAAGTGTGATGTGATGAGGCTTCAGTTGGTGTCTGTGCATTTGGACCACTAATTAATGGTCCAAAGTGTTTCCAGCAAAGCAGCATTTAATCGCTGGGGGTGATTTGTCATGGCTGCAACATCTGTCCCTTACAAGTATTACTGCACTCGACATCCTCCGTGTGTGTGTGTGTCATTTACAAAGTGGGACGGGGTCATAGGGTCATAGTGTGTTATGGGTAGATCACCTTCTCATCACCATGAGAACGGACGACAGGAAAGGAGAAAAGAACATGTGTGAGAAAAGAAGAAAGAAAAACTGAGATGTGAAAATCCAAAAGACCAAAAAAAAGAGGAAAAACAAGAAAAGTGAGGAAAGAATGAGAAGAAGATTGAAGATGAGGAGAAGAGAACTGAGAGGAGGGTGGCAGGAGGTGAGAAAGGAGACGAGCGGGGACCTGAAGAAGGGATGAGAAAGGAGAGGATGAGGAGGAAGAAGGAGTGAGGCCCTCTTCATTTATTGCTCCAGTGGAGAAGAACGTAGAGCTCTCTAATGGCGCTGCCGTGGTAATAACAATAAAAACCAGGAGAACAAGAGGAAAAGAGAGACGGAGAAGAGAGACCGAAAGAGAGAGGTGAGGACAGAGGGGGAAAACATAAAGCATGATTGTTTTCTTTCTACATTTCCATATTTCCCCATCCAGCCCCCCTCCCTCCTTCTTCCTCTGCAGCCTCCACCCAACACACACACACACTTTCCCTCTCTTCCTCTTTCCTGCCTTTCCGCTGTTGGCGCTGTGTGTCCTTGCTCTATGCTTTGTTAGGCAGGGCAGCGGCACTGCTGTAGTTGCTGTGTCAGGGCTTTCTATTGGTGGTGATTAATGTATGGAGATGGACTGATCGTCACCAGCCACCAACAATATTCTCACCGCCGGCACAGTGGAGGTGCACACGGGGGGTTGGGGGACGTGGAGACGGCCTGCACGCCGGGTGTCAGCTGCACGGCAACATAAACGCTTGTTGTGTTTGGACACACATCAGACGCATGCACACACCTATAGGAAGGTCCATTCCTGTCATTAAATTAAACAGAACTTTTCCCCATAAATATGACTTTCTTACCTTCTAATTATAAGAAATAATCATCATCTCAGAATAACAGACTAAAGATCATAAAATGTAATAATTGCAAGTTTCATATCGATAGATGTGAAAACTTTATCCAGCAATTAGGAGATTTTAAAACAAGACACAGAAGTCATGTTTTTGTTACAAACGTGTGTTAGACAACGTAATAAAGCCGTATTCAGCAATGCTCTTTGCTCTGTGGGGTACTTTCACCCTGTTGTTTTTTTTGCACATACTACTCCTTTTCAAGCAGCAGTGAGGCACCACCTCAGAACGCAATACTTTTTCCAACATATCCCAAAATGACAAATCTGTCCTTTGGGGGTCAATAGGCAGAACATCACACCCCTTGCGTTAAAAATAATATCAGTCTCAACTAAAGATGTGTTAATAGCAACACAATTTGACACAACAGACATTATCAGGCCAGGGGTGGCCTCATTACATCAGCTCTTTATGAATGAATCCGAAACACTGTGCGGCGCTGAAAAACAGAACTATAAAATAAAACGGAGCGCTGAAAACAGTTGTTATTTAATGAGTGTAATTAACAAGTAAAATTTGTGCGATATCTGAGTAACAAATGGCGTGCCAGCTTGGCATTTCTGCCCACACTGCATATGTGTGTGTGTTGTGATTAGGCCACTGAGACAGTAGATAAATTAGCTGCGGGAGAAAATGAAAGTGCGAGATATACTGGATTGCCCTGGGAGAGTTCATGTAGTAAGTAGCCACACGTGCGCGCACACACACACAAACACACACACACACACACTCTGAACCTTCCCTCCCTTCCTTCCTATCCACCTTCCCATCCATCAGGCCATCTCAGGGAGCTGCCCGCGGTTCCACTGGCTGGTTTAATTGTTAATGCTAATTGCTATTTATTGGCTCAGATGCAAATGATAGGCTGGCCAAAGTGAAATTTTATGAGGAGTGAACTCCCCCTCTCACACAAATTGAAAAAGTGAAACAAGAGGAAGAGGGAAATGAGGCGAGAAGAGAAGAGCTTAATGGCGGCTCTTTAATGGCAGAGAGCAAAAATTAAGACTGATTTAAGACACGGAGCTAAATCCCCCCAAAATCCACTGTGAGCCCCTCTCAGGGAGACACCCATTTGGCACGAGAGGAGAAATGTAGTCTTGAAAGTCTGTCGTCAATATTACACACTAAAATCTGTCTCTTTTTTTGCTTTGGATTTATAATTTGATGCATGAGTAAAATTAATTTGTAGTTTTTGGCCCTAGACACACATTTAAAAGTAAATAAGTTGAGAAAAAAATGCAGATACAAGAAGTACACAATTTCCACAAGCTACAGCATGTGTCCTGTAATAAATAAATTACATCAGATAGATGGATGGATAGATGGATGGATGGATAGATAGACACCAGTTCCCACTTGATAACTGCAAAGACACAGTGGAATAATTGTATTAGAGGGGAGCATATGGAGAATGACACTGGGCTGAGGTCAAACTTAGCCAGCGGCAGCCTCTCACCGGCTCCCTATACACCAACTGAGCTTGCACTTGAACATCATCCACTTTCTAATACACTCTAAAAGGCAAAGCAGTATTTGCACAGCACATTATCTTAATGTAAGCCTGAGAATGTGTGTGTGTGTGCTTGTGTGTGTGCGCTCCCAGAACCAAGCACAGGGCAAGCTTTGCAGTCCTGCGTGACACGACAGTGTCCTCTTTTTAGGCCCGCTCATTTGTTTTCCATCCATCCGGTACTCCCGTCCTCCCTCCTCTCCATCACTCGCTCCATCACTCCGTCTGATTGAAGGGTCTTCTCTCCATCCTCAAGGTGTGATCGCCCCGCCAATTAAAGACCAATCCAATCACATCTGAGCTTCTGTGTGTTTATGTGTGGGGGAGCAGTGTGTGTGTGTGTGTATGCGTCTGCATACATACACTTATATGTATGAGAATGCATGCATGTGTGTGTGTGTGTGAGAGAGAGAGATGTGAGATCTGGGAGGTTAATGCAGTTAGGGTTATTTCACAGTCCATTAAGAAGCTTATGTTGACCTCCTGACCCTAAAGCCAACAACACAGAATCCATTATCATGACAATAGGACTGTGCGTGTGTGTGTGTGTGTGCGTGTGTGTGTGTGTGTGTGTGGACTCACTCATTTGACATGGTTATGGCACATGGAAAACCTAAGTTAGCATGTATGAGAGAGAGGATCAGAGGGGGAGGAAGGTAAAGAGAGAAAGATACAGACACAATGACAGCAAGAGAGGACAACTTCCTGTATTCTCTATCTGCAATGACTGAAGGTTTGGTGAGATCATTCTGGACTTTATAGTAATTTGCACCATTATAGTTTACAGAGTGGAGGAGGAAGGACAATCAGTGGCCATGCAAAAACCAGCCGAAGATGCTGACGCCACACTTTTTTTTTTTTTTTTTTTTTAGGTGGTGGAGAATGTGATTCAATTACGTAGAGAGCAAAACCTAGTTGTCGCTGTACGTGCTGGTGTGTGTGTGTGTGTGTGTGTGTGTGTGTGTGTGTGTGTGTGTGTGTGTGTGTGTGTGGCTGACAGATGAAGCCATCACTGGAAAAAGAAGTTTGTCAGCTGTGAAGGAAACCTGAGTGACTGCTACAATAAAAGCACGACTGTAAAAAGAATGGTGTTTTCCACCTCACCTGAACACTGAGTAAAATACAGATTTAATATCTTTTGGGTGTTATATTGGCATTTTGTTTTCCAAAGGTGAAAGGCGATATTATTAGTAGTATGATATTATAGTACTTAAATACTAGTCATCAAATAAACAGGGACATTTATGTTCCCAAGCTAGGTAGGAAAAAAAAGACAAACTGTGTGACACCACAGGTTTCACACATGAGTCCATTTTATTAAACATGTATAGCTCTTGTGTTCAGGATTAAATGTAGAATAACAGTTAATATTTAAGTCTTTGTGCGCCAATAAACATTACCCAACTCTTTAATTGTGTCAGAATTATCATATGAACAACAAGCGTTTACTTTTTGGCCCCCCTTTGTTGAAAAGTAATTAAAAAAAAGCAGAATTTCTGTAGTTATGTACACAAACATTTGTGATGCGTAAACATTGCCACCTCTTAAACAAAGATAGAAAAAGAGTAATTATTGTCAGATGTGTTTCTGTGTGGAGTACTTGCTGGAAAACATGAAACAATCCATGAATTCACATGATGATACACAGTTCCTCTTTGTGTCACTGTCTCACGTTCCTCTGCAGGAATTCATTTACTTCAATCTCTCTCGCTCTCTTTCTCATCTGTTTATCCACTTATTTCCCTAACACTGGGCGGCTAACCCTGACCCTCACCTTTCCCCTCACTACCCACACCTCTAGGATGGTTATTGATCCACCTACACACACACACACACACACATACACACACACATACACACACACACACACACACACACACACACACACACACACATACAGAGGCCTGGCCGCTGTGTTCATGGCTAATAGGACAAACAGGGCCAGTCTGGGTCTAGATGGGTTACAGTTTGGAGGCCTATAAATAAACTTAACCTGCGGGAATGGTGAGATTGAATTTATTCCATTTACGGCCACAGATTGAAAGATATTATTTGTGAAGAACAAGGTTCACACTTACCGAACTGAAGGCCAGACAAAAATCCTCGCACTACATGGAGATAAAAGTGAGGATGATAGCGAAGAGAAATAATAATAATATGACAAATTATTGACCAAAGTAGATGAATTGATACAGCTGCTCCTTTACTTTTTATTGCTGAACATTAGCTCTTTTAGCAGACAACAACTCGGTACATGAGGTGTCGCAAGAGAAATTTACGAGGTGCATATTAGGAATAAAACAGACAAAAAACAACAGGAAGTTCTTAAACACTTCCCTTCAACCCACCACCTCCCCTGCACACACATACACACACACACCTAAAGACACACTTTTACTCTCCTCTTCCCCCCTCACCTCTTCCCTCCGCTCCGATGTTTTGTGTGTGTGGCGTGTGTGCTGAAATCAGTTAGTATGTGCTTACACCCTGTGTGATTACGTGCATCTTTAAAGCATGTGTTTATGTGAGTGTGTGTGACAGCCCACGCAGACGGCTGAAATTGATATCCCCGGCCGTATCTTCGCGTGCCAGGCAATGTATTTCCTGTTCAGGAACGTATCAAACTGATGGATGGGAGGGGGCAGAGCCCTGTGGACCCCTGCCTTAATCAACCACACACACACACACACACACATACACACACACACACACACACACACGCTGCAACAATTTGAGTACTAACAACTCAAGACAGTATGGTGCTGTGTGCATGTGTCTGCCTGAGTGTCTTTAGGATAGTGGTCATGAAGACCTCTAAAAAAGCACACATGCAAACTTGCTGACTGTAAACAAAACATGCGCAGGTGTGCATGCACACACACACTTGAGAAGCCACATGTGCATGTAAACATACCGTGCACACACATCCTTCAGCAGCCATGTACGCACAGAAATAGAAGCATATACATTTCTCCACACTGTATGTTCTCCTTGGAAGAACCTCTGAGAACCGCGGCCTCATGTAGGATGAGAGGTGCCGGCAGACAGAGACAAAAGATGGCAGCAAGGGCACAGGAGAGAGAAAGAGTGAGCCTGAAATTAAAACCTTTGCACACGGTTATAACGTCTGAAAAAGTTTGAGATCTTGCAAACTAGACACGGCAGGTTTATTTTTAAATGTTGTAAATGCAAATTTTGTGAATTGTAAGTGAAAAAGACAATGAAAACTAAAAAAGGCTTTAATTTTTACCCATTTTTCTTGCAAATCTATTATGTATTCATATTTACATCAGCCATCAGCACTGTCATGTAAGACACCTCGTTTGCATTAATGTAACCACGTTATGTCTCTTCTTGGTAAATGATTGAAGATATAGGGAGCAGTCAAACAAAACTTTTATCATTCCTCAGTTAGTTTTCATGAGTCTTAAGATCCTAACGTGTGTAGTGATTTAGATGCTCATCTACTGACCTGAAGCATTCAATAATATTCATTTAATTCCGTCATCATTCCACAATGTGAATAAATCCATCCCTTATTTTAACTTGATGTAGAAAATTGAATTTCAGTTGAACATTAAGCAGTGATTAAATTTCTATTTGAAACATTTGTCTCTGTGCGCCCGAGTGTGTCTGAGTGTGTCTGCGTGTACACACACTAACTCTGTTTTAATGACTGTGGAAGCTGTTTATCAGTGAAGGGTACACAATGCTCTGCAAAAAAAAAAAAAAAAACACTGGGACAAAGAACACACACACACACACACTCACACTCTGACATATAGATGACGACGCTCTCTAAATTGTCCTTCACACGGCTCTCCCTGTATATTGACTGTGTGTCTTTTTTCTCAAGCTGACGTTATTGTCAAATTGTTTCTCAAACGGGACACAATTGAAAAGGCGGACAGTTGTTCAATGGCTCGAGTTTTACCATTGATTACCAATAGGGCCGCCTCTTCGTCTGTCGGCTGGAGGAACGGAGAGAAACTCTGCTCTGCACTCGTCCCACGACCGCTCTCTTTTCATTTCAACACACACACACTCACACGAACAGGTATTCATTTGTGTCTGTGCATGTGCACACACACATCCCTGTTCATTTCAATATTGCCCCTGTCCCAACGCATTCTATTACTTGATACAGTATGATACCCATGGATCAATTGAAGCCAAGGAGACACCACAGACACACACACACACCAGACTGTGTGTAGCCTGCAGGCAGATGGTATCTACAGTAGACGCTTGTTATTCTCAACAACTCTGATATGGAGATCATTAGCACAAGGAAAACACTAAAATACGTTGAAACACCTGAAGCGCACAGACGAGATAAAACTTTTTACTTCAGAAATCAGCATATTAAAGCAGCCACGTGTGTGATTTTTCTCTGTACTATATTGCTGTCAAATCATTGAACACACATGCCGCAGCTAAAAACAACAGATATGCAGGTAGGACGTGAGGAACCCACACATGCAGCGCCAGGAAATGTGATTCAAAATGTTAATTTTTATCATAAAAATAAAGAGAAAATTGGCAAGATAGAATACCCCCCTTAATGTCCCACTTGAGACACATATCACTGGTGTTCGGAAGTCAAAACATTGCTGTGTCCACAAACATGTAAATGACGTTACTTTATTTAGTGACATTTCTCTCAATTTCAGTTCAATTCACACAACTTGTTAAAAATGTCTAATGTAAATCAATTACCAACAAATGATAAAACTGTGCTTGGGTGTCCTTGGAGTGTATGTTAAGTATAAAAAGGGATAACTACAACTCAAACACCAGTGTACAATATGCCTTTTAGACCGCAGGGTTAGGAAGGGTTGTGAAGGTGCTCAGTGACTTTGGACCAGGACAGGATGCTGTGTTTCACCGGGTATCAAACATGTGTATCATGTCAAAAAAACGATCCCTGAGCAAGCATGCAAAGTACAGACAGCATTGCACTAGTGTGCATATGTGAAAATATGCTGGTCACCAATTTTTGTATAAATTTGTTTGGATTGTGTGATATGCACACACTGCACAAGAAAGAAATTAGTCAGTAGAAGTTACATCAAAGGAAGTTCAGTAGCATAAAGGCAAGAGGAGACAGGACGATAATATAAAAAAGCAAATGAAAGAAAAGTCAAGTGCCGTGAAGAAGAAGAAGAAGAGGATGAACATTATTTTTCTCCTTCTCTGTCCCTTTCTCCTTGGTGGCACTTTGCAACAGTAAATAAATTAGACAATGGAAGTGTGTGTGTTTGTGTGTGTATGAGAGAGAGGAGAAACACAGAGCGAGGGAGATAGCGCCAGATACATTACAAGGCCCGTGGTGTGTGTGTGTGTGTGTGTTTATACTGGTACAGAACCCCTCACTGCTCTCCCGTGTTCCTCCCTCTCTCTCTGTTTGTGAGTGTGTGTGAAGCAGACAGTATCTGAGGGAGCGTGCGGTGCGAGATTGATGTGTACCGCCGGCGTGGCCGTTTCTGCTGAGAACGGCCACGCTCCTCTGCCTAATGATGCCACATCCATCCTGGAGCGCCGAGCGCCACGCGGGTAGGTGTGTGTGTGTTGCGTGTGTGTCCACGAGGCGTCTATCCTGGGGGCTACAACGCAGCACCTTACACAGCCTCTGATCACTCTTTATTTGGCACTGAGCATGTGTGTGTCCATATGTGTGTGTGAGTGTGAGAGTGAAGGGTCCTATGCGCCCATTAATATTAAATATAGATACCCTTGTCAGTGAATTACATCCTCTGATCCCATATCCTCCTCTCAGGGAGGAGAGGTGAGGAGGGAGGAGACACGGGAGGTGAAGGAAGGGAGAGATAAAATGAGGAGGGGAGAGGAGGAGGACAAGAGGTGAACTGGGGAGAGAGACAGAGAGAGAGAGGGAGTGAGGAATGGTTATTGGATGGGAGGAGAGGGGAAGTAAGGAGAGAGGAAAGAGGGTAGAGGAGAAGCAGGAAAGGGCATGATGAGGAGATGAGGAGTTTAAATGAGAGGAGAAGAGTTGGAAGGCAGGGAGAGGAAAGGAAAGGGGGGGTAGAGAGGACATGGAGAGGATTATGGCAGACATGTCTTGTTAAAAGTGGCTCATAAATGTTTAAGTTGACCAGAGAAAAGGAGCGGGAAGCGAAGGAGAAATGAGCGCAGAAGAAGAGGAGGAAAAGAAGTGATTAGATGGAGTTGAACAATACAGAGGGAGTGCAGGAAGGTACAGATTAGAAGAGAAGGAAGGGAAGGCAAAGGTAGAGAGAAGTAAGGGGGGAGGACTGGAAGAAATCTGGGGAAAGAGGGACTACAGAGGGGACTATGGGGTTTAGGGATGGATGGAGGGAGGGAGGAGGGGGCATCTGATTGATTGTGCAGAGTGTTGGAGACTTGAGGAAAGAGGGATGAGGAGAGGGGGAAAGGGAAAAGAAAACAGAGGACTGAATCCATCACTTCGAGGGAGGAAGAGAGAGGAAGGCACTGGGATGCGAAAAACAGAAGAAAGAGATGTAGAGAAAGAGATGTAAGAACGAGGCAGCAACATCAGCTGGAGGTATAGAGTGAGGAGCGAAACAGAGGAGAAAACAGACTAGACAGGTAGAGATGAAGAGAGACATCAGCAGACACGGAGATTTGCTGGATGAAGACGTAAGAGAGCAAGAAGTGATTGAGTGATGACGGATGGAGGAAAAACAACGGCGTGAACGGCGGCAGCTTTGACCTGTCATCTGTCTGTAATGAAGGAGGGAAGGGAGGAAGAGAGGAAAGGAGGAGTGACAGTTTGATTTTCCTAGCCAGGCGTTCATTCCCATATTCCCTGGCAAGCTCTCACCTGATGGAAAGATGGCAGAAAATCAATAGTCCATGTGCGTAATGGAGTAATGACTCTGAGTGTATGTGTGTGTGTGTGTGTGTGTGGATAATGATAAGTGTGTGTGTATCTGCCCGATCCCTAAGCAATCACACACAGCTTAAGCCAGTCCCAAGGGGTGGGGGCCACTTTAACTAACAACTTCATTACTGCAGCCACACACACACACACACACACACACACCAAACCATGGCCTAACACAAACACTGTTGATCAAAGGCAGTTTCACAATGTGACTTATCTAATTTCAGTCTTATTTTGAAATGATCTCACAAGCATTTTACATTGAAATATTAGATTTGAACCCTCACTTACAAAGTTTACTCTCTCCCGCTACACTGATCAATGAGGCACAGTGAATGTGGCACCCTCGGATATCCATTGGTGGAAAATGATCACCCAATACTTTGAAAAAGAAAATCGCTTTAAAACAGTATGATCTTCCTTAAAGGGCTACAAACACAGTCCAGGTGTATCAGCATGGCGTCCCTTTGTGAGTGTGTGTGTTTATCCAAACAGCTCTCAAAGTGTTTCCAAGCTCTGCCAAGTTGTTCTGAGGCTGTGAAAACATTCCCAGTTCTGGGAATGCAAGGCCCTGGCATGCACACACACACACACGCACACACGCAGAGATGCACCTCAATCAACCAATTAGGTCATCAAGGGGATCTCTCATCACAAAAACAGGCTCACTGCCATGTCCAAATGATGGGGTGCTGACGTGCAAACACCCACCCACGCACACACACATGCACGCAAACACAGCCGTGATCCTCGTTTGGCTCCAAACTCAAGAGATGCTGATCCACAGAACACACATGCGTGTGCACACACACAGCTACATACACACCGCCCCCCCTGGAAACACACGCAAACACAATTCAAACACACACGTGGCCCCTAACTCATTATGGGTCTGCTGATCAAAAAGAATGATGCTCCACGTAACTATGTACCAGAGGAGGGTAGAGAGAAAAGAGGAATTTGGACAAAAGGCGGCCCGTTGCGGCTCGGCGGCGGCACAGACCAGCAGCTCATGGCGGCAGCCCCCTCTGTTTACTAGCGGCTAATTAATTCGCCACATATGCTGAGAACATCTGTCGCTAGTGACCTGCCGGGAGAGCAGAGGACGCACTGCTGCGACGGCCCGCTCCCCCCCACTCTCATTAGCACACACACATACAGTTTCATACACACATGCACACACAGGCATGGATGAATGTATGTGCACGGTGTGCACACACACGGAGCTTCACATATATGGAACTATGTAGAGACACACATGCAAACTTTGATCTGTCATTAGTTCAGGACTCGTCTAAGTTGTTTCTCTGCAAGATTATTAGACTCAAAAGGCTGGACAATTTAAACACATGACAGTTATGCTTATATATACAGTGTATATAGGAAGAGAGAGAGGAATCATTTGGTGAAATTACCTGTGATATCAATGTGGACTAATGTTGCTAAAATATTGACTTTCTGAGGATTAACTTGATAGTGACCCCATATTTGATCAGACATTTTAGGAAGAGCTCAACAGCTCATCTTAAAAAGCTGGTCATGATTTTTTTATGGATATGTACATAGAAGGCGCAGTGGTGCCGAACAGAAAAACTTCTTCATTTCTTCCAGAAACATTAAATTCATTGTTGACCAAACCATGTGAGATTGGCATTCTGCTTAGGTTTTGATGAAGGTGTAGTCAGTTGAAGGGCAGCCAAATTTCAAGTTTTCAGAAATTTATCCGATGTGCTTATTAGCTTAAAGGCAGACTTCAAGGACGTCCATGATGGCGAGAATTGTCACTGGTTCTATCTAAATATCTAATAAGAAATATCGATGAGGACACAAAAACCTTATGCATTTCCAAATATTTGTAGAATTAAAATTCTCATGTCAAGAAGCAGAGTAAACACACTGATAACTGAGACCACACATTTATACAAACTGAGTGTGTTTACCTGTTAAAATGAACATTCTGTTGTTTTATTAATCCACTTAAAGACACAAACACACAGCGAATACCAACAACAACAGATTGAGCCAAATAAAAGACGGAGGGTGAAGTGCTCTAAACAGATCATAATTAAAAAACAGTGTGTGTAATTCATTGGAGAAATAATGTAAAACCATTGTTTGCCTTGTATCACTGCAGGTGTCAGTGAGTTTGTGTTGAACAGTTTACATGTAACCTGTGTGTTTCTGTCTCCGGAGCGTTGAATCAAAGTTCCAGCCTCTTCCACACCTTCAGGAAAATTTAGCACACTTTTTGTCTGCCACTCTGCCCTTCATGCCGCGCTGTGCCGAAGCCAAACTCGGCAAAATAAAAAAGCGAAGCCCTGCGAGTGTGCAAACCGCAGCACCAGCAGAAAAACTCCCACCAGCCAATCAGATTCATTAACCTCTGCTATCCCACAATCCCCCCGGGGGGACCTACAGAGACAAAGACAAACTCTCTCCCCCTTGTGTCCTGCGCGTCCCCCTCTTTCTCCCCCTCGTTCCTCCTCCCACACCCAATAACACCCACCCGATCCCCCCGCCTTCCCTCTTGTGCCACCCGAGAACCAGGTTTTCAACACTGGAAGAACTATCAGGAACATAATTAATAAAGTACAGGTCTAACTTCTTGCTATAAAATCAAAGACTAAGACTAAGAATCTTGATTATGGGCCACTTTTGGAGGGTTTTGCTACAATTAAAGTGCTGCAGGTCAGAAAATAACCGTTAAATAACCCAAATAATCTGAAGTTCTTGTAATTAAGCGTCAAAATGCACAGATTTGTACAGAGTAGTTCAGCTGTGCCGAGTTGGACTAGTCGGGCATTTTGATTGCAGCCACTGATAGCTGATACTTAATGCCATTATCATTTCTATATAAAGATATTTGAATTTTATGCTGTTTAAGTAAAGTGTCAGTCGGCAGGTCATTTTCAGTTGTCGCCTCCCCTGAGTTCTCCTCACCTTCACCTCCGCTGAAGGCCTCTTACACAGGCAGCTAGTCAGCAAACCAATCAGTAAGTCAACTACTCTCGCCGCAACTCAGTCGAGCGACCGCCGAACAAGTCAACAAGTCAGCCACTTGGTGAAGCAGCCGACCAAGCATCCAGTCAGTCAGGCAGCCACGCAGCCGGCGAGCCCCCCACCTGTCCCTGCTAATTTGGTGAGGAATCAATTAAGGCTGTGTTTGCTGAGTTCTCCTTGCCTTCAGCTCATCTGCTCCTCTCTAATGCAATTGTCCTGTGCGCTGCGTGCAGAGCGGCATAATAAAGTGATAAGGCTAATCAGGTTGGCTGCTCCTCTCCTCTCCCCATACGCACACTACACTTATTCTATTAGATGTGTAATGAGATTCTGCACTCCATCAACACGATGCCGCTATGTGTGTGTGTGTGTGTGTGCATGAGAAAAAGCGTGTCTTTATGTGTGTGTGTGTGGGGGGGGGGGGGTATGAAAGTGTGTGTGTGTGTTTCAGTGAGAGAGCTTCTGTTCTTGCAGAGGAAATTTGCTCCATTTACATTCTATCATTAGCTTGAAACAAATGTGCCCTTGAGCTTAGCGCCCCTGTCTCTCTCGGCTGCAAACACTTTACTTTGGCAGGCGATCATAGTAACATGCGCGTGCACGCAGAGACGCACACAGACACACACAGACACACACTCGTGAGAAAGACACTTAAGCACATAATCGAATACAGAAATGCACAAACACACACTTAAACGAAACTAACGGCACAAAGTATTACTCAGATGAACGTGTGATGCTGCATGTGCGGGTGTGAGATCATTAGCTTAGGAATCATCTTACTTTTCATTATGTAAGCAAAGATGCACGCAAACACACATTTTCACATCTATCCATCCACTCATCCCTTCATTTATCCATCCATCTAACAGCCACATCTTACCTATCGCATGCACGCACACACACACCAGTCCATTCAACCCACCATCAAGTGACACACACACACACACAGGGAGGCTTACACCCCCCCCATCCAGACGAGCAGGGAGAGTGATGGTCGAATAGATGTAGAGGACACAGGGCTCTATGATGTGTAGAACAGTTCTGGTCAATGGGCCAGATAATGAGTTGCCATAAACAGCAGCAGTCTTCCACTGTCCAGCTCAGCTCATTACCGTAGCTAGCATATGTAATCAGTGTGTTGCTGGGGCGTGTCTTAATGTACTCTACTCTGCTGTTTCTCAAAGACAGGGCTGGGCCCACAGGGTGGGTCACGAGAAGGTAAGAATGGATCAGTGGATCATCCTCAGGAAACACTGGTGATTGGTATTCAAAGCTGTGAACACTGGTCGAGTTATGAGGCCCGAGTCTTTCCTGTTCCTATGACTGTAATATACGTTAAATAAGCTGTTAAAGAGCAAAAGAGTGCAAAAATACTTAGCGTCCTAAAACGTGTTATTTTTATGAAATAAAAATAAAAATTGAAAAATGATGCTGTAGCATGAAGTCAATATGGCTGCAATGCTTTTAGCTCAAACAAACATATGAAGCACAGGCTTATATATCCGCTCTTTTGTGATCGACTTCATTAACATAAATCAGTGGGAAGACAAAACAACAGAGGGTATACAGTATATGGGTATTTTGGAGGCCAGAAAGCTGTCACAGAGACATAATTAGAAAACACACACACACACACGCACACACATACAAACACAATATCAAGCTGTGCACATCCTCATTAACTCGTCGAGTATGATAAAACACGATTCTCTCTCATCCCACCCAAGATTCCATAAAGAGGAGATAGTATTTCAAGCCGTCGACACTAAATCTCTAATTATAACTTTATTTGAAGAAAACAAGGGAGCACTTAATAAGCAAATGAGAGTGATAATAACTTGGAATACGGATTGGACCTAACAGACTAGATTATAGGGGTGAACCCCTGCTGAGAGAGGGAGAAAGAGAGAGAGAGAGTTGTAAATAATGTGACAGAACGAGTAAATTATGAGGCTAAATACTCAAAGCTGTAATTATGGCGTTCTTTGAATAGACAAAGATGAGTGGGTACGAGGATGATCGGATAAAAAAAGAAGTTAACTGCCTCCCTCATTCGCTCTCATTCACACACAGCAGACACTCGTTCTGCACCTCTATTCTGCCTGTCTTTTTCTGTCTTGGTCTGAGTTTTTCGTTGGGTTTTGTTCACCTCGATTTCAAAAAGAGAGTAAAGTTAATTCAAATGAGTTGACAAAGATGCAGATAGATTCTATTACGTTATTTAAACTCTGTTACGGGGACCTCTACCGACTTTCCAGATAAAGATCGGTTTACTCACGACCACTCAGCGTGTGAAAACTGTGTTTTGAATCCCTTTGCTTTTTGAAACCAGTGGGAAAGGCTGTCGAAGTAGAAAGACGTGGGATGAACGAAAGGCTCCCTGTTACATTATGGAAAGTGCAGGATCCAGTGTTTATGAATCACACTAGGGACTAAAGTTATCCTGGCCTCTGGTGACTGTTCATTTGTTTAATATCCTACTTTATGAAGGTGCAACATTAAATCATTGGATTACTCCTTTAGAATTTGAAATATTACTAATTTTATGACTCAGTAGAAGGCCTTTTCCTAATGAATGGTTGCTCACATATGAGGTATTTCATGTTTTTATATACATAATAATGTTCATCTAGAAAACCGAGAAATTATTTACCTAAATAGTAATATTATCCAGTTGTCCAAGATTAAAAACATTGTAGTTTACTATTTACTACTATTGAGAAATGACAAAAGATGTGGTTTGTATCTTCCCTTCAGACCACAGAATCATCATGACTTTCAAAACCGTCACAAATCACTGCTGGAAAATGAATCTGATTTATGATCTGACAACATTTCCTGTTTCGGTTAAGTTCAGGCACAAACAAATACGTGGACATGAAAATTAGGTTTTATATACAGACAAATAAATGACAGTCCCACCTACAATTATGAGATCACATGATGCAAAATAACACCCATTTTCATCCTGCACATCTACACAGCTGGCATTGGACGTGCACACTCTTCACCTTTTTCGCAGGGTTATTCTCCATCGCTAAAAGACACACAGGCCATTTGAAGGCAAATTGTTATTCATTTTGACTGCCTGACAAAAAGGCAAAGACCTCAAACCCACAACATCATTAAATAATGTCGTGTGTCTTAACTCACTGAGCTGTCTGAAAGAACACCAATCCCCTCTAATCTTGTGGTACAAGTCGGCGCAGTCGTAGTTATGAATCGGTGCTACTGTTATGACTTTTCAACCCCAATTTAACACACGATCCCAGCTCTCACCAAGGCCTCCCTCTCCGTCTGTCACACTCTCTTTCACTTTCTTCACTTTCTCTCTGTAACCCCTTTTATTCCTCCCCGTCTTCCGTCTGTTTCTGCACTGTTCTCAAATCTCTTTAGGTTTGTCTGGAGCTGCAGGATATGAAATTGACTTGTAAAGAGGAGACAAGTATTCACAGAGGGCTTTGCCATTCAAGGTTGATTTCATTTTATTCGCTATCAGGGCTGTCTGTCTGTTTGCATGTTAAAGATATGAACTGGATGTGTGTGTGTGTGTGTGTGTGTGTGTGTCTGCCATTCAACCAGCTGTACATATGTCACACAATCTCACTTTCTATACATGGTTATATTTGACATATGCTTAACGGCGACCAGGGGGATCGCTCGCAGCGTTGTGTGCTTATGCAGGTGTGTGTGTGCGTGTGTGTGTGTGTGTCCCTGAGCAGCAGTCTGTGCTCCTGTACCAATCCAATGAAGTTGTCTGAGAATGACAGCTTCATTATCTTGTATGAAAGTGGGACAAATGGAGGCTTGTCTCTCTATCACTCTGAGTGTAAGTATGGAGAGCTGAAAAACAAGACACACACATGCACGCACACACACACACACACACAACTGGACATCTATTATTCGTTTTCTTACTTGTATTTCTTTCCTGCCTCTCAGGCTTGTGGCTCAGTGTTTCTCTCACACTCTTTCTCTTGATGAGCATGTGTGTGTGGTGTGAGTGTGTTGGCAGCTGGGACCAGTAAGTGATGACTGTGTCTAAATGTTGATCACTGGGAGATGCTCTGTTGTTCTGAAATGAGGTGGTGGGGGAGAAATTTGTGTGTGTGTGCATGCGGGTCGCTGGCAGATGTCAAACAGTTGAAGCCTCACGCAGACGTACTGACAACTCTCTTAGTGATTGGGCACCTTAGGGGGGCAGGACAGGTGTGTGTGTGTGTGTGTGTGAGAAAACAGGGGAACAGACGTGACCTACCCCCCTCCATCCCATCCCATCTGCATCCTGACATCTGACGGGGGCATCACACCAGGCCAATCCACCAACTCATGTGTGTGTGGTGCCTCATATCCAATAGAAAGGTAATAGTATGTAAATGACCCCACATATGTCATCCATGAGAAGATGGGGATGGACGCACACACACACGCACACACACACACACTTTTTTCTCCTCTCTATTACACACACACACACACATATACACACACACACACACTTTATGCCCTCAGGGTTGGGGGGTCTCGGCCCCTGTCTGATTTCTTTGGGTCAGTTTCTCACACTTCTGACAGGGTCACACACCTCTCCTCTCATTATTAACCTGCAGTAAAACGCCACACAGCCAAACATTGAGTGCATATATCGGTGTGTGCGCGAGTGACTTAGAGAGCGAGAGAGAGCGGGGGAGTGTGTGTGAAGAGGAAAAAAATGACAAACT
This sequence comes from Chelmon rostratus, assembly GCF_017976325.1. Taxonomy (NCBI): domain Eukaryota; kingdom Metazoa; phylum Chordata; class Actinopteri; order Chaetodontiformes; family Chaetodontidae; genus Chelmon; species Chelmon rostratus. The sequence goes on along the minus strand of NC_055658.1, from coordinate 9,181,971 downwards.
GTTCATGTATACGTGGACAGAGATTGAGAGAGATGGAGAAACTGAGGTGTGTGTAGGAGTGTATAGAGAGACAGATAGTCACTCCATTGTGTGTGTCCTCAGGGCATTACCTATCACATTAGCGATATGACAGACTGCCCAGCCTCCTCTCTCATTTCCTGTCAATCAAGCACAGCACATCACATTCAGCCAACAATACCTCACTTTAAAGAGAAAAACCACCCAATTACAGTTTTAACATGCTGTCCCTGTGCTTCGGGACAGTTTAATGTACATCTATGAACATTCAGCGCCATTTAGTAGCCTTTACCCTCGCACCTCCCATCTGCAGCCATATCCCTGCAGCCATTTCCAGTCCCACATAGGCAGCTTTCACTTTAATTTGGTTATAATATCATGCAAAATTGCCATGGGGGAGAAGAAGAGTCATAAATATTTTGTTAAAAATAATGGATCCTGTGAATACGTAAGTTGTCACCTGTTATTGAGGCTTTTGTACAGACGGCAAACTGGCACTGCAACGGAGGAAAAACAGCAGCCAGGGGATCAAAGTGACATGAAAACATATTGCAGAAAGAATAGGAACAAGAAGTGTGTGTGTGTGTGTGTGCACGCATGTCCAGGACCTTACTTTTTGCTCCCATGATTCACAGTGTGCTGCTAGATTTAGAAAAAATTAAATCCTCTCCAAATTCCATCACAGTTACTGACAGGATTATAGTGTGTGTGTGTGTGAGGTGACAGGTGATGAGAGAGTCCTGCACTGTGGTCACTGCTGATACACAATAGGATTATGACCAACACCTACCTGTGTGTGTGCGTGTGTGTGTGTGCATGAGCAGTGACCAACGGGAGAGGCTCCTGAATGATAAACAGTGACTACATCTGTCTTTGTTCCCTCTGCCTTTGTCTTTATCTATCACTCCATCTATCTCTCCAACCATCTGGACCCTCTGTCCAAACCCCCCACCCCAAACCATCAGCCCTCAGCCTCTCAGCCCTAACACACATACACATATACACACATGTTGAGTTTTTAACATGTGCATACATACAACATAAGCACAGTTATAGTTATGGCTAAATGTGGCTTAGACACATTTTATATGTGTGTGTGAAGAAACTGCACAAACATTTCCTTCAAAACGTATTTGCACTTTCGACTGTACAGCATGCTACATTTTATCTAAAGTTGTGAGGAGGTGGTCGGGTGGATGGTGGGTGTAAGAGGTGCAGGACTTTGACACTACAGAATAGGAATCCCATCCTCAGCAGTGCTTTTGATTGGATATAGCCAAACCCGCTCCCACTCTGGTTAAGGTTAGGAAAATTCTTCAATGTTTAAGAAGGGCACATGCAAAACCCGCTGCGAGTGTCTTGTGACTTGGAAGATATGTTAATCAATGATGTTTGCTCATTATATTGATAAAAATTGCAATTACAGGGGCACTATGTTTCAACAGGAAAGTATTTAGCAGTATGTAAATGTATTTTCTTGGAGACGGGGTTGTGCATTGACAGAGTCTGTTGAAGCAGCAGCACGAGTGTGGATAAATTAGACAAAGTGCGCCTGTTCAATGGTGCACATGTAAAAGTCATTTCTCATTTCTCTGTCCCCTCATTTCCAGATTATTCTATACAGCAGACCATGTAATGAAGGAAATGCCCCTCCCCTCCCAAAAAGCAATGAATGTAGCCTTGTATGTATAACACTATGTTTAGTATGAGCATGCATTGTCTCCTTATAAGATAATGTCTGCACATGTGTGAAAGTGTGGCCATGTGTGTGTTTGTGTGTGGGTGTGTGTCTGTGGCCCCCCAGGCTCACTCCATCAACCTCCCCTCACCACCAGCTGTCTCCCCTCATTTACATACTCTCTCCTCCCACTAATGGAATTAGCCACAAGTTTCCTGAGGTGAGGCAACACACACACACGCACACACACACACAGACCTATAGACACAACTGTGTGTCCTGTATGTGTGTGTACACGATAGTTTGGTTGTGATGTGTGTGTCGGGGATGTGTTGCGAAGGTCAATCAGAAGACATGCAAAGATTGCGGCTCCAGTCCAAAACTACGCTGCCCAAACAAAGAGAAAATTAAAAAAAGTGCACATCAGAGTTTTCCTATGTTTCTTCCTCTGTGATGCCTTTTAGTTTAAAAAAAGAACCCCCCCCCCACTGAGGTGGAAAAACCCTCCACTGAGTTCAGCACAACAGGAACCACTGTTCATCTTCTGCAGCATGCTGAAAACTCCTTCTCACACTACACATAAACACGCCACGCTCGCTCTTGTTAACATCTCATCGCCTAAAAAACAAACAACTTTTGTTTGCTACTATTTAAATGCAAAATATTAAGTATATAAGTATTCTGCATTAAAATGTCTAAAAATTCTGAGACCATGATGTTAAATGTTTTGCTGAGTTGTGTAGTTACATAGAAAATATTCTGTTTTTGCATCTATTCTGAAAAAACTACTTTTTACATGACTACTGAAAATGAATCTTCCACTAATACTTGCGTGTACATGCAGCTGTGCACTCAGATTAATGAACACAGCCTCCTTGTTTCATACATTCAACCACCTTCTTGCAAAGGTCAGCGTTGCGATATCTGTGCATGTCCGAAAAACTGTTGATATCCAGATCTTTCACATTGTGTGTTGGTTAGGTGTGTTTATCCTTCTCATCGGTACTGTGGGAGAGTTTCATCTGGTCGCCTCCAACATGGGAAACACCACATGACACGTCAGAGGGCGAGGAGGGAAGCTGGCGACTGTGTCTGAATGTAACGTGACTAAAACTTTAGCATGTTACCTTGTCCCTGAACATTTCAAGTGAAAGTCAGACTTTTATCTGCAATGTGGTCGTTTAACAATAAAGACAACAACTCCCATGATCCGCACAGTGCTTCAAAACGTCAAACTACGTGTTTTCATTATTTTGACTGAGGGACCCCTAGTGGCAGAACATACATACTGTGTTGAAATGGAGGTCGAATGCACTTTAAGGCCTTTTTCAGACACTTTGTCACAATAAGAAACGCACAGATCTAATGATGGCTGAATTCCATTTAGCTCAGTGAAACTGTCACTGCTCACTGGAACACTTAAGAGATGAGGCCAGAAGAGTGTCCAAATCTGGTGAACTCACGAGGCACAGACAGACAGGGCACAGCAGGTAAGCAGACAGGGAATAAGGCATCATTAATACTTAAGTGATTCACCAGAGGTCCTCAGTTTACCACATAGATAAACCGATGACCTGACAAATAAAGGGTGGAAAGACGCTTAGGTGCTCAGTGTGGCTGCAGGTGAGTCTTGATTGTGTGATTGCGACAGGTAGGAGACAGACAGAAGACAGAGGGAGAGGGAAACACAAAGACACAATAGGAAAAGGAGGGGAGAGCTGCAGATCCCCACGTGAACAGAAAGGAGCCATTGTTAATATCGTCAGTAACAGCTGTGCTTCACCTACAATGAGTCAATGTCTGCTGTGACAAAGGCCTGTTGCTAAGTCACTTTGTATGAATGTAATGCAATGAAAATAAACCCAAAAAGTATTATGAGTGGTGGGGACATGGTTTCCAGATTTAGTGAAAAAAAACAAACTTTCAATAGAAGTAGTGTTTCAGTGGTGTTGGTCTAAATATATGTCATCACGGTAGGTTCAGTTAAATCTGAAATTGCAATTTATTCATTATAGAGCATCATTATCATGTTCACAATGATAATGTCCACAGATACCAGACACATAGATTACAGACACTCTTGATGGAACTGAATGTGAACTGATCCAGACCCAGGTGAGAAACTCTCCCTCCAACCCCCCTTCTCCTCTCCTTCCCACCACCTTGGGAAAGTTTCATAGGTCCCAGTCAGCGTACTCCTCCAGCCTTTTCTTCTCCTTCCGTTCGCTGTCTCCTCTGCCCCTCTCTGCCAAAGGTGCTCTGTTTCCTTTTGTTTTGTCCTCCATTTCTCCGTCAGCAGGTCCCGTCCATCAATACAGAACTGTCAGTCACTGGAGTGACAATTGGCAGCTGTCGATACAGCGTAGAAGGCCACCAGTCTGTATGTAGGCTTCAGCTCCTAAAAAGCTATCAGCTGCCAATACATAAACACACACAGAAGCACATGCACGGCTTTACATGCACAGACACACACTCACCTTATTCTCTTTGCATCCTCATCACACTTGATCATCGCTGACACAGGAAAATTTGGTTTGGTAGCAACAAGATCAGATCAGATGAGGAAACAAAGAACCACCTTCCGACTATTCAGTCTTTAGCAACACACACACTCACTCACACACACACACACACTATCTCACTGATGAAGGTCTTTGACACAGACTGGAGTCACTGACTCACGGCTCCCCCTACTGGAGACCTATAAGACCTTTGGCAATGACATTCCAATCCCTGGTTACACTGCAGCACATTAACATTCATTAATTGATTCAATCATCCGTCTATTCATTTAATCACTCCTCCCTCTCTCACTTTTCTCTTCACTTTACCAAACTCTTACTTCTTTCCTTCCTTCTTTCCTTCCCGAAGTCTTCCCTCTTTCATTTAGTTGCTAAACTTGTATCCTTGTACCCTTTCTTTCCATCTTTGTTTCCTATATACACATGTGTACAACTTCTAACAGATATTGAATTAAAGTGAGAATCGACCCTTCAAGAGGAAAATGCTTGGTGATAAAGAACTTGAGTCATATTTTAATTGTTTTGGCCAGCATCATCATTCCATCCATCATGATAGATTTATACACTGGGAGCACAATGACACCACAAAAAGGGCAAGAAACACAATTGGTCAGAAGATCGGAAGTGTGCACAAGTGTCAATAATCCACAACTATGGGAAGTACTAGAGCCAGTCAGGCCTACATACCAACATTAGTTATCATCTTATCACAGATTCATCAGTATCTGCATATATACTGAATGATAACCAATAAGAAATTACTATAGAGATTGGAAGACTGTTTTAAAAATGAACGGGCGATGATGTATCACTTAGTTTTAGTTTAAACTCTGAAATACTGATCATATCAACCTCAAAAATCAAGAATCAGTTTGGCAATACCAAGTACGGTAGGCCAAAGTTGTACCAGGAAGATGTACCACCATTCAAAATTCACATAAATGCTAATACAGGAAGAGGCTGGAGGGGAGAGGGAGGGAGTAACAGTTCTAAATGCATGTCCGGAGGATGCAGAGCTCAGGCTTTTCTACGCAGATCAAATGAACACCAAACGTTTATGGACCACCTTCTGAGAGTGAGGTCATGGACACACACGACTGGAGGATGGAACATGTGACTATAAATGACTTCTGTGCCTGCCTGAACTATAGCGAGGCAAGTTGAATCAAGTCCAACCAGGGGGTTTGTTGAAAACCTGTATGATCCGTATGAACCAATAAAGTGGTGAGTGCAAAGTTAGATGTTTCCTTTAAAGGACCAGTATGTAGGATCTCTCGGCAGCTAGCAGTGAGGCTGCACATTGCATTGAAGAGCCCTCACCTCACCCTTCCCCAAAAGGTGCTGTCTAGAGCCTGTGTTTGGTTCGTCCATTCTGGGCTACTGTAGAAACATGTTGGTGGGGCTGAAAAATTAAGCCAACGCCAAAATGCCAAAAAAATGCAGTTCTTGGAATGGTCACATCAGGCTGTCTTTAAAAGTGAGTCAGTCCCATAAAGGCGCATATTAAAATGGGGACTTTACGGCAGAAATGAACATGTTTGCAGCCTGGCACTAAAAAACGGTTTTGGTCTCTATGGCTAACTTCCCCAATTACGACTATATGGGGAGTGAATTCTTACATAACTTAATATTTAAAGTTATGCATTGTGGACATGGCTGCTTTGGGTAACAGCTACCTGCTCAGTTTCAGCAACCAGGCTTCATTCTGCCCGCCTCAGCTGCACCCGCACTCCATCTCTTTGCCTATTCTTGTATCAACCAGGAGTTTAGCGGAATCAGGCAGTGCCAAGCCACTGTCACTGAGCTTCTCAATGGCTCTTCGGGAGCCTATGGGTGACGTCACCGAGACTACGTCCATTGTTTTATGCGGTCTATGGGTGCAATATGGCGGACTTCATGGAAGAGGACCCACTCCCTCTGTAGATACAAAAGGATCACTATATGGTAATGAAAACACAATTCTTATTTCAGGTGATTATCCATTAATGAAAACATGATAATGCATATTATATTCCATTTTTGCCAACAGAACCCCCTAAATCCTACACACTAAAGCTTAAAGTCGCATTCTCAGACTACTAATCACAGTTTATTTACGCCTTTCCATTCATCGTCCCTTAAAAAAGATGACAACTGCTCCGTCGCTGCCTAAGACCATGAGTTAAAAGAACTGAGTGCAGCAGATGCAGCACAGAGCCGACTAAAAGAAGGAACAGGGAGGGGACATGCCTGTCTGTCTGCTTTCTCTCTTTACGCACACAGCGTCCATCCGTATGAGAAATGTGATTACAAATGAGAGTGTGAGTGAGAGTGCGGAGTGCCACAGCTGGCATGGCATCTGGCTTGGCATATCGTTGCCCGGCCTCGCCCGCTGCCTGCGCGCTCTAATGTGGCTGTCGACAAGCCCATTAAGAAGCCATTACTAAATGCTCTGTCTCTGCTCCTCTTCCACGCCTTACAGCACAGGCCCGGGGGAATGCCAGCGACATGGAGGAGAGGGAGAGGAGAAGGATGAAGAGGCAGACAGGGGAGAAAGGAAAAGCAGGTGGAGGAAAGAATGAAGAAGGGGGAAGTTCGTCATAGAGAATTACCAAGTAAATTTAATGCAAAAACTTTTGCATCTGTGACTGTTCCAGAGACAGAAAGTGATGGAGAGGAGATACTGAACTCACTTTAAACTCCACCATCATCACAGGCAACTACACCAGGACGCTCTGCCTCAGGGCCTCGTAGGAGGAGGTGTCAGGTGAAGTCTTCAGTTCAGAAGTCTTAATAATTTAGACTCAAATTTTAAATAAGCTACAAAAGTCTTTCGAAAGGTGTCAGAATAAAGAAAGATGATACATTTGTGGAGGACATATTTATGGTTATTATCACAGCTGAAACAATTAGTTTATTGACTGAAAATGAATGAACTTTGATAATCAAATAACCAAACATTGTAAAAACTCAGCTTATCAAACGTGATTATTTTACAGTTTTCTTAATTTTCTCAGATAAAACATGGCCTCTGGAACGTTTCATAGACCAAACAATTAATCATGAAGGTAGATTAATCTGCAATGAAAACGATCAATAGTTTAAGCCCTAATTATTTTACTGTTTGCTACACAAGGTTCCAAATAAAAGGATCACAGCAGTACATTACCAATAGGGGTCAAAATACACAGTATCATCATTTTTAGCCAGGGTGTGATGTTAAATCCATGTGATATCTATGGCACAAAACCTAGCATCACAAAAATTCTGGATTTCCTCATCCAATCAGGATCGGAAGCCAAATCATCGTAAAACTTGTTTAAAGAAGATTTTGCCAACTGTGTTGACAATCGATTAATGGTTGTGAAATTAATATGTTAAGCACCAACGTTGCTGCTGCTTTTTCAATGTTCTTTTGGCCTTTATTGCTGGAAACAACACTGGACTTCTGCTACTGAAAATGAAACATGTGGTAGAAAATCCAACCCAATTCTCCTCCATGCATTGTAATGTAGTGTGATATCTATGTTAATACACCGTATGCACAGTGCAGAGCTTGTGGTGAACAGCATAAGAACTGTTCTGCATCTTTTCCTTTGCTGACACTATCAGTGCCTATAGGCACACATGCTGTCTCTTAGCATGGGTCAACCGATTAGACCTGCGTGTGCTGCACAGTCCCACTCTGACTCTGATTCACACACATTCTGGACGATACAACTGACATCTTAGGCAGCAATACACTGTGAAGTGTGTTAGGCTACATGAGGTGAAACCTAACTTGGTTGGCAACACTTAACTTAAAGACCCAAAGGAAGAAAATGTTCAGATGAAGACATCAGATATTAAATAAACCCACTAGAACAAAAATACAACAAGCAGTCCTTCTTTATTTGTTCATCTCTTCATGAGGAGGTGTGTCACACAATGATGCCTGTCTTGGAGTACAGACGAGGAAACTTATCAAAGGCGGTGCAGGTGGTGAACACGGTCTTGAACGGCTGGAGGGGAGGAAACCTGAGGCAGAGAGGATGGAGGGACATTTTTAAAAATGGTGGGGAAAGGAGGGACAAAAAAGCAAGGGCATTAAACATTTTATTTCTTGATTATGATTGAGTTCAAACACGAAGCGAAAAGACTGTTAAAACCAAACTACAGTGGTCATAAAATGTGTCCAAGAGTCCTTTTTGAGATTAATAAAAAAAAAAAAAAACTTTTGTGCAAACCTATCAGAGGCACAGGACACCCAGGAGATGACTTGTGTAACAGAGAGAGTGGAAAGTTTCTTTCATTTAAAAGATTTCTTTTATTCTGTGGCTGTGCATTTCACCTGCTGGAATTGCATCTGAAAACATACTGAATAATTCCAGAAATCTAACGGGTCAGTTCGAACCAGAGTTGTCAGGATGTGGTGTGATACGAAGGCATTTGATTACTTTCTTTGTGTACTTTTGAACACAAGTAACATCCCGTCCCATGAACACACAGAGGCTGTCGTGATGGTTTTCTGGCTTTCATAAATGAGGATGAAGGTGTACATCCATCCATTATGATTCACAAATACACTCACCAAGACCGTGTGCAACTCGTGTGTGTGTGTGTGTGGAGCAATGAATTGCTCTTTTCATGAGTGACTGTGACAGGTTTCTCATCAGGCCCTGAAGCCTCCTCGCAGTTAGAGACCATCTACAGCACAGCCCCCGAACAACAAACACACACACACATGCTCACATGAACGCATGCTGAACTGGACGATGGTGTAAAAGAGAGAGTTTTCTGTCAAACGACAGAGTACCAGGGACATAGTTGGTACCACACATGTGCGCGTGTGTGTGCACCGGCTGCTGGAACTAAGCGGGGCTCTTAATCACGGTTGTAACAGGCAACATTACCGGCAGCGGCAGCGGGCTAATGATGAATGCCCGAGTCTCCGTGCAAACCCTGACCTCCTTTTCTGCTGCGATGCACAAAAAGCTCTCTCACCACAACACACACATACACGTCCATTCCTGTGCACATACACACACAAACAGGAATACGTTTGCATCATACCACATACGCTCTGACAAAAACCACTGCTGAGGCAAAAGAATATAGATAACACACACACACACACACACACACATCCAAACACACTTTGCTGTTCCATAGGTGGTTCTGAGCCCATTTTTACAAACACTGTGTGTGTAACTGTGTAGGTGTGAACTGATACAATCTGTTGAATTTACCCTCCGAAACAATCACTTAGATTTCCTAGAAAGCAGTGTGATATCTAAAAAAAACCCAAAACATATCTTAAGCTTGGCACTGGAAGAAAACAGTGAGAGAAAAACTGAGACGAGGGGACGAGGAGAGAGAGAGAGAGACAAGCAGAGATATACAGTTGTAAGAGTATTAAATGAAATGTAAATGAGAGGGAAAAGGCAGAGAAGTAGAAATAAAAGAGAGAGAGATCAGGACATGAGAGAGACAGATGGTAAAAAAAAAGAAGTAAGCGGGCGAGATTTTGCAACAGAGGGAGTGAGTAGTTATAAACGAGTGTAAAGTTTTGATGAAGGACAAACTAATGTCAGGGACTGGGGCGGTTCGGGCTTCCTGCTCCCCGGCTACCACATGTGATCCCGCCTGTCACTCACACTCCATCGCCATGACAATCATCGTAATGCCGACGCCTGGGGGCGGGGACAAGCCTGTCCTTGTAACAAACAGAACCCCTCCGCGATCTGACGCCAACGACTGCCGAGAAGATCTCTCACAGACACACACACACACACACACACACACACACACACACACACACCACCACCACCACCACCATCACACAGTGGTGCACACAAATACAAACTCTTGCACACAAAACTTGAAGCAAATTCCACTTTAAATTCCGCTACATTTTTCAGTAACAGTGATGTGATGTGATGTGTTACTGTCACGCTGTCCAGAGCATGCTGCGTGTTTCGTCAAACACATTCATTGTGTAAAATTCAGCGTGTGCTTGCCCGTGCGTACGTGTGTGTGTGTATGCGTTCGCTTATGCATTTATTCATTGTATGCATTCATACGGTGCATGTGAGCTTTTGATCGGTGAGTTCACATATCATACGTGTGTGTGTGAGGGAGGAGTGAGAGAGAGAGATAAAGAGACGGTGTGTGTGTGTGTGTGTGTGTGTGTGTGTGTGTGTTAGCCATGGGGTAGGGAGCAGGGACTTGTCAAGCTGAGGAAGAGATGGCAAACTGGATGGTGATGCCAGCACTGTGTGACAGCTCCTTCACACACATATGCACACACTCTCACGCACCCGCATACACACATGTTGTAACCCCTCAAACCTACCCTAGCCCACACTCCAGAGCTGTGAAAGCTGGGACGCAGAAAGAAAACGAGACTGGTGGAACCTCCTTTTAACTGGAGGCTGCTTGGTGTGTGTGTGTGTGTTTGTGGGAGGTGGTGCGCTGGCGGGAAGGGAGGGAGTGAGGGGGTTCAAAGTGTCACATCAATTTGTGGCTGTGCTGTTTCTGAAAGAGGCTAACCCCACTGCCACTTAAGCTTAGCACAACAGTGAACAGCATACTGGCAGACAGGACACATACATACAGTATACACATGCATGTGTGCACACACGCACACACACAGACACCGCATCCACAGGAGCCATATTCCAAATCCTTCACAAGGTGTTCATGTACCTTTGTCATTTTGAATTGCTACAGTAAAACATACGTATTTCAGATGAAAAATATGCGTTCATTCAGCACACAAGACAATATTGTCAATATTGACAATATTTGAGGGAATTTTACATACAGTATGACATCAGTCCGGCAAGGCTTGAGAAAAGCAACACCAAACAATCACTAAACAGGCCGTGATGCATTTGAAGACTTCATCTCCACACATCTGCACACACACATCGTTGAGTTGAATGTCATTTTCTGCAAATCTATCAAAGCCTGAAATTGTATTTTGGTGGGATGCTCCATTGTGCCTCTGAGCCCAGAGCACAAGCAGCCTCCGAAGGTGAGGTTGCCGGTTAAAAACCCCCAGGGGAGACCTGGCCAGGGCCCCAGACCACTTTAACCACTCGTCTCCATTAACAGGCTCCCAGATATCATTATGCTCCCTGGGGACCAGGCGTGCTCTAACCAACCATTTACCCTCTCTCCTCTATTTCTCTCTCTCATCTCTCCCTCTCTCTGCCATGATGTTACTCAATGAAAAAAGACAGCGGGGAGAAAAAATATGAGATTGATTTATTTGCTTCAGTGTTCTTTGGGATGGAGTCCTCTCCCTCTCTTTCTTTCCCGTTTCTCTCTCTCTCTCTTTCTCTGCAAACTGAAACCAATTAGTGAGTAGAGCACTTGTAGCGGGGAATGTAGGGCAAGCGAGGAGTAATAAAAAAGTATTGACTTTTCTGTGACTGTACGAGGCGTGAAAGGGGTGCCGCGGCCTTGTCCGACATGAAAGGAGCTCCATTAATTTCACTTATTTCACCCAGGCCCCTGTCAGGAGGCCCTAATGCGTCCCAGGCGCACTTCTCACATGCAGGCACTCAGACAGCGCAACGCAGCTCCAGCCTGGTTACCAAATGAGTTTACATTATATATCAGAGTGACGGAGAGAGGGGAGCGCAAGAGAAAGGAGTAATTTCTAATTCCCTGGTTGAGACACAAAGCGAGGCCTTTCATACGTAGCTAATTTTGCCCCAGCCTCACCTCCTCATCCTCCTCCCGCCTCACTTTCTCTCTCTCTCTCTCGTTCTGCATCATGTAAAAGCCACAGTTCCAGCAAAATGTGCCACGGTTATCAAAAGAGGACCATAAAATACCAACCTGAGAAACGACAGTGAGACACTCTCTTTTTAATTTCCTAGTCACCCACCAGAAAAAGGGAAAGCGAAAGCCGATAAAATAAATTTCAGCTGCTGTTTACAATACAAAAGAATGCTCTCTTAAACGTGGATTAATACTCAGTTTGAGTGTTGATGCAGAAATCTCGGTGTCACACTGCTTACATGTTTTCTTCTAAAAACATACATGTAATTTGTGCCATTCAGAACCCAAATCCACCTCAAACATACAATATTGGGGGGAAGTGTTCCTTGCATTTGCTATGGTTTTATCACTATTATCTGGAAGATTAACAACTGATAAAGTAAAACCAGTTAGCAATGAAAGACTCTGTGAACTTTTCTCATCTGGCTCTTGGGGTTTGCCTACTGTAACAATTTACCCGGATTTTTAGCAGATTTGTGTGTGCATGAGCCTGTGTTTGCATGTGCACACATGTGTATGGCAGAGACGGACGCACCCCATGAGTGTCTGTGCGTCTGTGTGTGTGTATGTGTGTGTGTGTGAGAGAGAGAGAGAGAGGGAGAAAAAGAGTGAAGAGTGAGAGGCTATCTGCAGACAGAAACTAATCAGTGTGTGTGAGATAAGAAAGCAGCCTTTATGGTGTATGGTAATCAGCCCCCCCTCGGCCTGCCACCGCCATGCATAATCACCACGACTTATTCACATGATTGATGAAATATGCGTCTGTGAAATCCGAGCTGCTTTTGTTATCATCCTGTTTTTTTCCCCTCTCCCCCCTCTCTTTCCTTTTCTCTCAATCTTTTTTTGTCTTGTTCAACCTCTCTGTCTCTCTAAATATCTTTTCCCTGCTCTGCAGTGGCCAAAGATGTTTGGAACCGTGTACAAACAAGAAATTACACACACAGCATGGGGTCCCTCTTGAAACTATGTACATGCACACACACAAACGCATACACCCACGCTCACTCCACACATACTTTTCTCTTAAGAGGTAGCAATATGATGCATGAGCCAAGCATGAGAAACACTGTCTGAAGAAACGTATGAAGAAAAGGAAGAGTGAAAAAATAGAGACAATGGTGAGACAGAGTGAGTAAACGAGGAGACACATTAATTGTTCTGTCCTGCAGAGAGTTGGCTGGATTAGAGGGGGATGAGAGGAGAGAGACAGAGAGAGAGATGGAGTGATAGATGGAATTAGATGGATAGATGCTTCAGAGAGCTCTTGTCATTGACACTCAATTGCATTAATCAGGGAATGGATGCAGAATTCACAACTAATGCAACATGAAGAAACAAAGACGGACACAAAAAGCGGCAGCAAGTCTAAACGAGGACAACTACTGAAGGAATGAGTGTCGACATGCGTCTGTAGACGGTGACAAAAAAGAAACTAATCAGGAAAACAGTCTGAACCACCACCATTCAGAAATGTAGCCTTCACCAGAACTGATAAACATAACTCTTCAAATATAACAACCATCTTTATTGACCTCATTGACCTCACTGAGCATTGAGGTGTCTCTTACCAGCTAAGAAGCACTGTGAGCTGGGACTCAATTCTGTGTTTTGCCTAACAAACCCCATTGTTTCTGCCATCCTTCAATAATAGAAATATTACAATACTCTGAATACATAGCTTGGCAACATAGATCATTGGTCAATCAACTGCATTTTCATTAGGTCTTTTTTCTTCTGAGCAGATTTAGTCTGTTTTTGTTGGGGGGATATACGTCTGTGCTACAACGGAATGATTTTTCAGGTCAGATTCACCTTTACCTCCTGGAGGGTCTGTCAGAAGACTCTCATGAAGACTGTGTGGCAAAATGTGGTCTGAAGAAAGTTGAGTAGTTCAACATTTGCTGCAACTCCCTACATCTGGATAGGTGCAGCGCTGTCAAATGAAATACATGCACAACCACATTCCTAACAAAAATGCAGCTTTTTTACTGTTTACTTTCCAATCAGCAAAAGATAAAAGAATTGCTGCGATAACTTCCCAAAGTTGAGCCAGATTGATACCTGAAAAAACACACATTCACCAGTACAGCCCCTTGTGTTGCAGTGCTGGGCTGCTTGCTGTCTTGAAAGGGTAATCTTAGCTAACACACAAGGCAGGAAAGTACTAAGAGAGACACAGCTTGGAAGAGGCTGGGACTAGGACTGATTTGGGTTGAGAGTAGACGCTGGGGAAAGGTGGGGGCTGAGACTGAGGGTAAGATTAAGACTGGGGCTGGTGAATTAAGGCCCCCAGCCTCAGGGTGCTATTACACATCTATAATGAGAAACGTAGAAGAGGGGGGCTTGTCTTTGCACCTCGGCACACCTTAGATTAAATATGCACAATTCCCATGCAAAATGGGCCAGGAACAGCCGGGACCAGCGTTGCTGTCTAATCCCCTGTGCTGGAGTTGTTTCAGCCAGGGTTAACAGGCTCATCAGTCAACACAGGCTGCTTAGCACAGGACATCAAGGCCATTTGCAGGTTTAAGTGTTTGTGATTGCTTCCCTTTCCACCCCCCTACGCTCCCTGTGCTGGCTAGTGAGCATATAAGCCTGCAATAAGACACACACACACACACAAACCGTTTTATGCCACAGGCAAATGTGCGGCTTTCACATAAAGATGACACTGCTTACCAACTGTGTAAAACAAGTGTGAGCAGAGTTGCAAGAGTTTTGTGTCCAACATGTTGAATGGAACATGGCCTTGTTAATGTAAAAGCTTCAAAAAAAATCCTTAAAACTCAGTTTTGTCCCGTCTGCTTTTGATAAGAGCTAACTCATGCATACATTTCATGTTGTATACATAACATGCATTTATCATCTAGTGCAAGAGATGGCGAACTGAGTTACGTCTAGGTTACAGCTACTGCTGTAATTTCTTCACTGAGATGTGAAGGATAACATAGGACCTCTGAACCTTTGGCACCTCAGATATCAGAGATCCCATGTAACGATGTTGTAAAATTAGGTAGCGAGCGAACGCTGCCATAACTGTCTGTCAACACTAGGTTGTCTAGCATTCAAGCTATTGAATTGGTAATATTACTTTATCTAACAGGATATTTGACAATGTTAGATGCTATCAACTCTGTCATCTATGCTTTGGCTTTTTCCACACAGCAGGTCACAGACTGATGGTCTGGGCTTCCACTGTGTCGTGACCAGGGGCCTTTTTTTTTGGACAATCTAGAGTGTAAGATGTTTGTGCTCTACTGTTATGTCTTGTGGAAGTCACCTAGTAGTCACTCCTTTTCTGTTTCTCCAAGAATCATGCAGGTGAGCTAATGGCGAATGTCAGCAAAAGGTGAAAGGTTTGCATGGCTGAAATACTTTAAAAGATGTTTAGAGCAAAACAATGGCCTAGAATTCCTCAAGAGAAGCAGAACATGTAAAATGTAAGAGGAAACAGGTAACACAGGAGAATCAAAACATATCTTCTACCTGCTATTAGAAAATGTATTTTTTCGCTTTTTTGACGGCAAAGCACACGTGTAAGTCTATGTATGCTGTCTGCTGCTTCCTCAATGTCCGTCAACACCGCAGCTTCATCACAGTCCATTTGCATTTCACAGCCAGGGCTGACTTCTATCACCAACACACTGCTGTATGAGAGGGCTGTCATGTTCCTCAAGTACGTGTGTGTGTGTGCGTGTGTGTGTGTGTGTGTATTGTGCACTCAGTTATTTGATGGCACATACACACACACGCAACACATAGCTTGTGAGAAAAGCAGTGGGGGGTGGGGGTGGGGGGGGGGAATTGCAGCTACCCACTGCAGATGAAGAGGATAGAGAAAAAGAGAACAAGTGTGCAAATAAACAAGACGGCAAGGGAAAGAAAGAGTGATGGCAGGAGATAGAGATAGGCAGTGATTATACCACACAACATACAGTATGGTTCAGTGGAGCATATCTGCACAGGGACAGGTGGTCCATTAAAAGCACAGACATCCTTATCCTGCTTGTCTGCCTACTTTCTCTTACATCCATGTATACATGGAGAGGAAACTATCTAAATAAACCTGAAAGCAATCTCCCATCTTGACTTTGCCTCAAAAGAACTATGATGACAATGCATTTTATACAGTAGTTATCTTTTATTTCCTTTTGTTGGGCATAGCATTGCGTTTCATTCATGTGTTCCTTTTTTCTAATGGCCATATACACTGCATACATGCTAATTATACAAATATTTTGTTTGGAATGTTTGAGAACTCATGTACTTGGCTAGATGCATTTAGCAGCACATTGCATCACGACTAAAGAACTTTCTTTCCCATTTTCTTTCATGCTCTTTATGATGGTACATCTGAACAGCTTTATTTTCTGCTGAATTGTAGGACTTGAGTCTTGCTAACCTCATGCTACAACATACAGATTGTGTTTTTCTTTTTTCTTTTGTTTGCTTTTTTGGCTTGCAGACTACAAATTGTTTCAGACTTGTTGTGAAAAGGCCTTGATTTACAGCAGGCCTGAAGGTTACATTCAGGCCAAAAGAAACAAATCTAAACCTGCTACTGAATCTTACTCATGGCAGCAGTTGTGAACAATTTTAATCATAAATTACCAACACCATTTAATTTATTAGTTTTAAACAGGAGCTTGACACAAATTCATACAATTAAGCTAAAAAGATTGGCCTGAAGTGACCTGAGTTAATCTGGTCAAGTCAGGTCCAACAGATTTGAACATAAATAATAAAGTCTAATGTCATTCATTCTCTTAAGTCGCACCAAAATATGATGGCTAATCATTTAAGTGAGACTGTCCATTTAATATCATGTTGTGTGCACTCGGCCCTCATCGTTACTGTATGCAGGCCTCGTGGTGCAAAATGCCACCATAATGGAAGCGAAGTGTTGGGTTAATTGATAAATCTGAGGTCCTGAGCAGGAAGGAGTGTGGCAGAGGGAATGTTTTATGGCTGTGCAAATGAAGGGGCTGCAGAGTTTTACACACGCCGTAAAATGGTTATGGAGAATTAGCGTTCTTTCTTTCTCACCGCAGTAACCTGGACACTAATGCAGCAGAGCTGGAGAGATGGATGGACACGATAACACTGGAAATACACACACAGACGCGCATAAAAGGTGGACACATATGAGTTCATGCATTTGCTGCCCTTGCCCCACCTAATTCCACTGTTTCTACTTGTGGCCTATTTCAGTTTAGGTATTAATTGCTACTGAATACTGTTCCCATTAAGAAGATCCCTCATACATCAGTTGTGTACATCATGGTGATACATTTTAGCTAAGGCCATTAGAGTGAGCCAGCACGTGTCTGTATGTGTGCAGACACAAGTTTCCTGTCCCCATTGCTTGAAGCTTTGCACCCACAATACAAAAACGACAATAATAAAGCTACACCATATTCGCTGGGAGGAGATGACGGTGTGTGTTTCTGTGGGGGCAAGAAGGGATGTGTGTTTGTTTGTGTGTGGTGTGTGTGTGTTCCCATGAAAGCCAGTAATGAGGACGACACTCAGGCAACATTAAAGTGTATGTGTGGTTGGGGTATTGGCAGTGGACTGTGTATATGCATGTATTCGTGTGTATACATATGATTGTACATGCTGTGCAAACGTGTGTTGTGGTGTTTATCAGTGTCTTTTCTTTCTGATCAGACGCTAGCTTTTGAAAGTTGTGACGGGTGTCAGTCTAATGCAAGGGGAAAGAAAGGCTTGGAGCGCAGACAGACACAGACGTGACCACTCACTGCAGTGTACTTGATTAGCACGTAGCCTCCTAATTAGCTCTCCACTATGGTTATAGGCAGTACTGCTGGTGACATGGCTAATAACACAACCACAAAATTAGCATGGACAGAGAGGGCTTTCCCATATCTGCATTTGAAATTAGTTATTACTGGTGCATTTAGCTGGTGCAGAAGTTAAATAACTAATATTTACAATGAACATTACAGTGCTGTGAGGTTTAGACACTGCTCACTCACAAAACCTAGCCTTTTGCAAAAGATGGGGGGATGTGAATAAATGAAGGACAGAGCTGCAGTAGAGGGTCTGAGGTCTATGAAGCTAAGCTTTAGTGGCTAAGCTGGGAAGTCAAGGCAAGGGCACATAGGAGGTGGAGAAAGGGCAACCATTACACAGCCCCCTTTGGCCTAAGCCAGGGCCATTGAGTTCCTGGAGAGGTGGGCACTAGCATCTATGTGATTATGTGTGAGTGTCCTGACAGGCAGGGCTACATTTGCATTGATAGATTTTCTTACTGTGACACAGATGGCTAAGGTAAATAAAGGTCCAGGAGTCAGGGTCTATTTCTAGGGCTTAGTTTGGACTGGGGATGCTGTATGAAATACTGCCAAGAGCTGTGATGGTCAAGCCAGAGAGCTGTGGTCTGCAACTAGGAAAAAACTGGGCTATGTTAATGATGAGGCTTCAGGCTGTACAGAGGGTTGAAGCAAGGCTTAGGGTGATGATTACAAGCAGGGCTAGGTAATGTGGCAGAGGCTGGGTGAGAGGGCTGTGGCTGGGGTTGAAAAATAATTAGGAGCATGGCTGGATAACATAGCTAGATAATGTGGCTGGGGGGAGGCTGGCTGGGCACGGTATGAAGATGATGAGTACCAGGGCTGAGCTGTCCACTCCATTGGCCCTCTGAGCTGTGACAAGAAGCTCTGCTGGCTGCTGCTGTAGCTGGGGGTCATGCCAACGATAGGACTAATGCACTAATTACCACAGAGCGAGAGAAGAGAGAGAGTAAACAGAGGTAGAGAGAGATAAAGAAAGATGGAGCGTCAGACAGAGAGACGAAACAGGGAAAAAATCTGAAGTCTGATAAGCTCTGAGTGACAGCAGTATGACACGACTGGGCTGAGAACAGGCGCTGCTATCTTCATCATCTTCTTCAACATCCCACACAGCAGCAGCAATGTTATCACAGAGAAAAGGGAGGTCAAGTTTAGCCAAAATGTATGAATGTGGGTCTTGATGATATGTTTGTGTGTGTGTGTGTGTGTGTGTGTGTGTGTGTGTGTGTGTTTCTGTGTGCGTGCGTGGCTGTACTTGCTACATACTGAGTGAGGACATTTTTGGGAAGTGAGGGCATTTTGGTCAGCCCTCACAACTTCAAAGGGCTCTTGGAATGTGCTCTTGGAATGTGCAGACTTGGTTTTAAGGGTAGCGTTAGAATTAGGTTTGTGATGGTTAAGGTTACGGGTAAGGAGCTACAGAACGCATAATGTCGATGACGGTACAAGTATGCGTGTGTGTGTTTGTGTGTGTGTGTGTGTGTGTGTGTGTGTGTTTGACATTAGCTGTCATTTTGCAGCATCCATCAAAGAGACAGCTAGATGATAGGGAATAGCAATATGAGTGCAAACACACATACACTAAATTTACCAAAACTTACTGATACTCTGTTGCAAACTGTGTTCAATGATGGCTGGTGCCAATGTGTTTTGCTCTGTGTGTAGGGTTTCTAATTTGAATGGTGAGCTAAATTACCCTTGATGGGATAACAAACGCACAAAGACCCCACAAGCTTTCCAGCAATACAGTATTTTACAGATAGAGCATAGATGCACCGAGCAAAACTGATCTTACTCCTTCACCCCCTGTTGTCAGCTGCAGGAGACCCCATTTACCCGCCCACTCACTCCCCATACTTATTTATCTCCACTTCCTGGGGCCGTGTTAGTTCATTCCCCTGTCGCTGCTCTCTCCTTCTTTCCTTGCTCCTCTCTCTCTCTTGTTTCACTCCTCGTTTCCAGGCAATTGGGTCTGGGTGCTGGTAGTGGGGGGTAAGAGGTTGGGGTGGAGCTGCTGGGAACTTTGTGTGTGTGTGTTTGTGTGTGTGTGTGTGTGTGTGTGCTGGGAAGTGAGCTAATAAAGGACGGTGATCCATGAAAGGCCTTGAGCAAAGACACAGTCAATTACCTAATGCCTGGACCAGACCGCAGGGCCCACGCACACACATTCTCTCTATAACAGACTCACACACACACACACCCATGCATGCACCTCATTTACGTATACATGGAGAGGGGGCAGTGGAGGGCATAACTGGGAATTGTGTGCATGTGTGTGGGTGGGTGTGCATATGCGTGTGATGGAGAGCGGCGATTTATTAAATTGCTGTCACTTTTGACAAATTTGTGTAACTGAAGTTGAAAGGGTTAGGCTGCACTGCTTCTCTGTTTTTCCTCTTTTTTTTCGAGGAGAATAATACCTTTCAGACCGAAACCCAGGCAACCCCAGGATAAACCCGTGACTGCCATCAGTTTGCAGGGGTTGACAAGTGTCGTCTAACCTGGCTTCATGTCCACACTCCAAACCTGGGTTTTACGCAGGCCTGACATTGATTGACTTTGATCTGCAAGGGTGAACACAGGTTTCTATAATAACTGTATGATCACAATAAAATTATTATAGGATTCCTATAAACCTATAGCAAATACTACATGATCTTTCCCTTTCGGCCATAAATTTTGTTCTTCTCAATCTCAGAGACGTTTGACTCTTGATTGCGCAGTTTAAGTTGCTGCATTACCATGAGGTGATATAAAGAAAAAAAACTAAATTTCCCTCACAATTATGTTGAATGTCCAGCAAAAATAGTGCAGCAACCTCTTTAAATGAAGTGAAACACAATAGCTCTGTTTGACAGAAAGATACATTTATACATGGTCTTGTTTAACTGTGTGTTTCAGCCATGATGTATTTGCTTCACTACATTTTTGGTGAACAACGATGAAAGCAATCAGAAATAAATGGCTCATAAGCAGGTTGGCCACATCTTCATTATCCTGTGTAACATGCAGGGCTTGTGTGTGAAAGTGATTTAAGGGTGGGTTTTCCATCTTGATGGATTCTGTGTGCAGAGGCCAGTCAGAAAAGGAAGCAGTCATCAGCTCTACATGTCTGTACAGCACAATAGCGAGGTGGGTGTGTGCGGTCTACAGCGATGACTTAATTTAGGTACATAGTACATATACCCGATAACTAAACGGATAATAATGTTTGAGTTTGTAGTTTACAACCTACCTCATCTTGGAGTCAGCGTGTAATCTACTATCTGAAGCTCCTGCCGTAGGCTGGCTGGCTAAAATAATTGCCTCTGTGGCTCGGATGGTGGAGCATACTTCCTGTCCCTCTGGTTGGCGAATGGCATGAAACAACAACAAAAAGTTATATGTCACAAAGGTCGCAGCTGACCTCAGGTTAGTCTTTACTAAAATATCAGTCATACAGTCATTAGGTTGAGCAAGAATCTACAATACAGAAAATGCAGCAACCAGAAAAAAACACAAAATACAGTGAGAAGACACATGGAGAAAATTCAGATACGGTATGCAAGTTCCTTTAAAAAATGTCTTGTGTCATTTGATTGCAGTGAGACAAAAGACTAAATGAGGGCTGGAGTGGAAAGAAAACTGGGTGGTCTTTTCTACTGTAGTCAGGGAAATTATTGTGTGAGGCAGATCAAACAGAGGGGTTAATAACAGTACTTAAACACACACTCACACACGCACGCACACACACACACAAACACACACACTCACACAACTGAGTGGATTAGCCCGTGAGTAGTAATGAGGTTATAGCCAAGTGTTTTAGCAAAGACACATACACATACACATGCACCATTCCTAATTAAAACTAATACAAGCCTTGAAATAAAGCAGGGAGAGACTGTTTGTATTAAGCCCCAGTCTGAAGCAGTCTTAAAATAATCTCCCAGCATACACCCATTAGTTTTCATATTAAGGATGTGTCCATTTGCTACTTAATGTTGCATGAATTTGCTTGTAACTGTGTTGAGTGTCCAATCACGTATGTGTTCACGAGCATGTATTCCTTGGTGCATATGGCAGAAAAAAATTACATTACAAAGGGAAACCTTTAATGAAACACTTCTGGTTTATGCGTGATGTGATTGTATAGGAAAATGCTTTTGTAATCTAATTTTGTTTGTGTGTTTTTGCGTGTATTCTGCGTCTGTGTATTGTTCTAAAAGTGTGCCTCTGTGGAGTCTTACGTACTGGTGTTGTCGTAGCTGGTTCTGGGCCTCCTCCAGGTGTGTGCGAGAGGTCTGCAGATGCACCGTCAGGTCAGGACAATGCACGCGCTGCTCCCACACTTCCCCCGGCTCTCTGAACAGACACTGGAATAAACACAACCACCAACACACACACACACACACAAAAACACAAGAATCAGATAATGATCACTGTATCTTTCTGTTTCAGACCCCCGTCCCTTTCGTTCTCTGATCCCTCTCCCACAGGTAGTGATGGCTTACTGCTAAAACCAGAGGCCAATCCTCTTCATCTCTCCTCCTGTGACACAGAGACAAAGACAGAGCAGTGTGAGAGAGAGAGAAAGAGAATGAAGAAAATCATATTGGGAGAGAGAAAGAGAAAGGAGGAGTAAAGCCAGGCATGCCTGAGTAAAAGTGAGGGACAGAGTGGAGCGACAGAGCAAAACAGCGAAAAGAGAAGAAAAACATGCACACTCAGCTGCACATCTACTTTGTTGTCTTATTAACCCCAGAGACACTTCTGTTCTACCTTCACCCAATGATTATATCCTTTATTTTCATATCCCCTCCACATTTAATGTCATTTATCATTTCTTTGGGACCCAGGCAACATTATCACAGCATTAAAGTCATTAAAGAAAAAAACAACTTAACTTTGTACTAAATCTGCACAACCGATCTCAATATATAAGTAAATATAAAAGAAATGTGTTGTTAGTGTATAAAAATTTTTTTTCAAGACAACAAAAAGTTAAATGTTATCACTACAACAACATATCCTTTTTATGTGTTTTAACAGTTCTTGCATTCTTCTTCAGGCTGAAGAGCTATGGAACAAAGGCATATGCAATATCAGACTACACAGATGATGCCTCTAACAGGGTAAATTCATTGTTGGTTTTGGTCTTTTCTGAGGATTTGTTGATAAATATAAAGAAAAAGACAAAGGAACGCCATCATCTTCAATTCTATCTTAAAGTGTTTGACATGCAGTTGCATGAAATATGCATCTGACTTTCTCTCTAACTTTATTCAGCTGTTTTTTGAGACCACATCTCACAAACAAGTCACTTAAACTTTAAACAGCTGTCCGTCAATTTTATTCCTTGTACATCTTCTTGACATTGTGGCTCCTACCCTGGAGTGATGTGGTGCTGATGTCTTGCTGACATATCAAAGTTGCAAAGACAAAAGAAAAGTCGCTTTTAGCAACAAGTTTTCGTGCCGTTCCCTGACTAACCTCCCCTGGAGACTTCAGCCTGTCACACTCTTGTACAAAAGGCACTGAAAAATGTTCAATCGAGTGGTTACTGTCTTAACAAGTACATGCAAAAGTGATCTCACTGAAAAACAAATTTACACAGTATGTATTTAACAAGTCAGCTTTTGCCATTTCTAAAAGCACAAGCAGCACAACAATTCCAGTTTTGATGATCGAGAGTCAGTGGTTCATGTTATTTTACACAGTATGCAAAATGTGTGTTCGCTGGTCGCAAATACTGAACAAATTCAAACTTTTGTGTGTCTGGTGGAGAATAAAGTGCAGCCTCTAAACATGCATTAATATGTAACTCTATGTAAGTGTGTATGCTCTATTCTGAGAGTAGTGTGTAAACTTTGTGAAGTGCAGATTAACTTAAATGTTGTTGCTTTGTTTGAGGTGACCTTCAGTTGTTGTTTTGTGTTAAAAAAGGAGGGAGGATGAGAGCAGAGAGATAGAGGGAGGGACGGGGACCCTGTCCTTGCTCCTATCGCCACGGGATCGGTGGCCTGGCCTGACCACTTCCACAGCCTGCACCTCAACCTTATCCATCACCACTAGATAGTTATCACACCAGGGAGGGAGGGGGTGTGGGGTGTAGGGGTGAGTGCAAAAGAAAGAAAGGGGGACTTCCTGCACTAATCAAACACACACACACACACACACACAACAGACAAACACAGGGAGGCAGAGACAGAGAAAGACAGATGTGCATAAGTACAGATAAATAATGTATTCTTCTCCATGTCAGGACCAGGAGACTTTCCTGACACCATTAATGAACTCACCCTAACTACAGCCAGCTGGAGACGCATATGCGTGTGTGTGTGTGTGTGTGTGTGTGTGTGTATGAAGTGCAGCTAATAAAATGAGACAGAGCCACGCCTCATTTCTGCTCACTTATGTTATACATTACTAGAAACTAATAATAGGGAAAGTACTTTGCAATAAAGAGCTACAGAGCGTAAATAACACAAATGGTGAGATGGCTCCTCATCAAATCATCAACATACACACACATATGCATGCACACAATCATACACGTACACACACATGCACAAAACACAGTCACAAATGCACAGCTGGACTACAATAAATTGTACTGAGATAAATTCTTCAAGGTTCAACTGCTGCATAGCTTTAAAGCTCCAATCATAGGTTGATATTAACACTGAATTCACAGGCCTTTCTCACAACAGACATTATGACGGGTCAACACAGCTGTTACAAAGAACATTTGTGATGATTCAGTTCTATCTAAGAGTCGGCCGTGACAATGTGACGATGAGGCAGCATGCATAACACCAGGACCCTGAAACTGAAAGCAGCTAAATGGAATTCTCCCATCATTAATGTCATTATTTACGCTTTTTTTCCCCACTGTAACATAAAAATGGCCAATCTACTCCTCAGATTTTTGTTTCTTCCAGGCACATTCAACTCACTGTTTTGCTTTTTTTACATTCATAATGTTAAATCTCAGTAGCACTTTTCAACAAATCGCCTTTTTAAAAAACAAGCAAAAAGGCTGAGTGAATATTGGACTGAAATCCAACAGGTAACAAGAAAGAAAACTTCAGTGGGACGACCATGTTGCTTTGTCTGCTGAATATATAAGAAGGCATGAGGTTTAGCCAATAACTTGACAATGTTGTTTTTTTTCCAAAAAGTACTGAAGTAAAAAGTTGCCAATGAAGCTTTAATGTAGCAATAAAGAGCTCCCTTAAAATATGACATAGTTCCCACTGTTCTTATATCTATCTCAGAAGCATATTATAAATTGGACATTCGAGTGGTCCAATACATCTAAAAATAAATTATATCATACATTAAACTTTCAGATACAAATCTTTTGTGTGCCTGTCACATCACACTGGTTGGACAAGCCACACTGAATAATGAGGAACACAAATGAAAAGGGGACATGGGATACACACACACCGCGGTACAAAAACATGTGATAGTATCCTGTAGCCACACAGTCACACATATAGAACTCACTGAGGGACAGGCATTAAGCTGCTCTGTGCAGTAGCCCCCAAGAGAGCTGTCTGCCATGTTTTAATGATGTCATTCTTCTTTAAAAGGAGTTTTAAAGGATCTCTGCTTTCATCAAGACGCATCTCCAGTGGGACAAGAAGGGGATGTTGGGAGCCTCTAATAATTAGTATTAGACACTTATAAAACGCATACGCTCTTTCACCTTTTGCGCATGTTCTATTGCTTTCTGTTTTCTCCCATCTTATAGCCCATGTTGTATGGTGCCTCTTCAACCATCTCACCTGCTGTTTCTTGCTGGCAATGGGGGGCAGTATGAGCCTGGAGGAGCAGCTGATTCTTGTGTTTTTCATCCATGGGGATTCAAGAGTCCCAGTGAAACTGGGGGCTTCTGGGCCAGGCATGCCCAAGAGACAAGCCCTGCCCCTGGGGGCCAGCCTGGTGGGGGCCTGGTACTTGACCTGCCTCAGAAGTTGTTCCATCTCATGGGGGGTTGGCCTGAATGGAGAGTTGAAGACCCCTGGGCACTGACAAGAGAGAGGGAGAGAGAGCAAGAGATGAGGAGGGAGAAAGGTTAATCCGATGTAATAGTGAAAGTGAGAGATAGAGAATCAGTATGAGCAATGTGATATGATTACATGCATGTGTATATTTCTGAATCCAAGTATTATGGGCTATGGCATATTGCATCAAAGTTTTACATCATATTGACGTTCATATTATCCATATTAACCTAAACTGTTTCTGTGTTCGGTGAAAATAGCTGTTGATCTTCACAGCCTCAAATGCATACACCATGGCTCTTGGCCAACCCAAGGTTTTTGTTTTCAGTGTGTACCACACACAAGAATAGACAAACAACAAAAAAATGATGACAGGGATCACCTAGCTGTATCTTTCTCAAATGTGACATTATAAAAGACATGAATCTCATTGTTCATGAGAACAACACACACACAAACACACATATGTACACACATACAAACTTTGCTTCCCCTGTTCTGAAGTGGGGTAGAGATTTGCCACAGACGGCCTCAGTAATAATTATTCAAATCACAGTGATCCTTTTGCCTGTGCGTTAATTACGAGACCAAAGCTTTGAGTTGGAGGACTCTGTATCTACTCTATATGCTAATAACACTGCTTGCTATTTAGGCCACTCTAAAAGACTGGGACAACTGAGAGAGAGAGGAGAGAGAAAGGGCAGAAGTGGGACATTGCTCCAACTATATTGACCCAAACCTGACTCTTTTTAAAATAATGTTTTAACAAGCTAGTTAATTAGTAAATGTTTCATTATTAGAGCATGAGTACTGTTGATGCACAAGTCAAGGGTTTCATACAGAGTAGAGAGAAACTGCACTGACACTGATTTCTGTGACCATGTGCTGCAGACAAACCTGGATAACAGATTTTTAACTGAGGGATCTCTATCTTGATGTAGTTTTTTTTTTAAATCCACGCAAAGCTGGCAGTACAGCTAATGCATTATTTTCCACTCAGCATGTAATTCCTGCCACAAGGGTCTCTCAATCAAAACAATGAAAACCAAAGCTGCAGTTTGACTTTTGAGATAATGTAAGTACACAACTCAACAAAACATATAACATTGTGCGTTTAAAACTAGAGCAACTTCGATGGCTCTGGTTAGCAGACACACATACATCAAAATACAATGATAATATGATCAAGCCAGAGTCACGACTTTGTAGATTAATGGGGGCTTCTTTTCAACAATCCATTCCATACCTACTTGCAGAATGTGCATATAAGGTCCCATATAAACAGACAAACCTCAGGCATCATACACCAGCAAGAACTGAATCACTGAGGGATGTTCTCAGTTCATGTAATCATGTAGGCAACCAGACCATTGCTGCTCATTATTTGCACTCACAGCATAATTGTGGGCATGTAAACCTAATAAGACTAATGCCACCTTTTAAATCACTGCAGTAAATTAAATAAATATTGCCAACAGACAATAGCTATTAAAATGTAATCAAAAACAATTACACTACAATTAATTATATTTGCCTTCTTATCTTACAAAATAGCTTCTAACTCAGTTATTTTAGAAGACAAAGTGTTTATTCAACCATAATTCAACTATAAAAATAGGATGTTATATGTCCTTGAAGAATATTCTTGGTGCCATATATTTGTGCCTTGTCACTCTGTGCCTCCAGAAACCTGACTGAAGATTGCACCAACTCCACATGCTGACACTATATTCTGCCAAATATTGTATTACTGTACTACTGCAGCATGACTGCACTTGTTCCTTTGGTCCTAAACAATCAAGTGCTTCTATACTCAACCATACTGAATAAATATCCTTGTAAATATCTCTGAAAATTGTTGATGCAAGAGACCACTCGGCAGCATCTTGAGAAGTGTTGGGCACTCTAAATATGAGAAATATCCTCATTACATGTATTCCGGATGGATGTACACAGCCTACTCAAACAGGAAGGGGCAAAAGGCTGGAGACACACAAACACATACACAGACGTAATCCTCACCACTCCTAAAGACACACACACACACACACACACACACACACACACACACACACACACACACACACAAACACACAAACACACTCATGCACACATGCTAGCCCAAAAGTACCAACCTAGCTACGGGAAGAGCAATGATGTTGACCCCAGGAACACACCATCTCTGTCTCTGTCATAGGGACTTGGGGCCTTTTGGTAAGCTGTGTGAGTGTTTGTGCGTGTGTGTGTGTGGGCTGGGGTCCGAGAAGTGAGGAAGGATGAACTGTGTGGGAGAGCCATCTATTCACTGCTGACAAGGTCAGAGCTACGAAGGGAAGGAGTCCCCTGCCATATGCAGAGAAAGAGAGAGCGAGAGATATATAGAGAGAAAGCGATGGACAGAGGGCGGGGAAGAGCACACAAACTTTTCTTCTTGCTTTCTTTCCTTCTTACTTATTGATAAAATGTGCAATATAGTTATATACTGTATAAAATGAGAAAAACAATGAACATCAGGGTAAACAGCCAATCCAAAGCATTTGGAGAGTCAAACACAATCTGATAAAATGCAAAATCTACTGCACTCCAGTTTAGCATAATAAAATGTTTGGAAGTTGTGTGTATGTGAGTGTCTTAGATGAAAATGTGATACCTGCTGAAAGTAGGAAGCAAGCCAGATGATGACAATACTGGTCGCACATGAAGGGGAGAGAGAGACACACATAGAGATAGAGAGAGAGGGAGAGAGAAGTACTGGTGCTGAATCAACAGTGACCAGTGTGCTTTGTCTTCATTATGATCCCAGTGGGGAGCCACAGAGTTGCGTAGATGCCACACACACACACAGATACATGCACACCTGTGCCAGGGGAAGCACTAAAATACTCCACTCAGCACATCAGAAGAGCCATGAAGACACATACTTAGTCATGTGCATGCACACACACACACAGAGGCACACACGTACATGCACACACACACACACACACACACACACACACACACACACACACCTAAGCTCCACACAGACCACCTGTGTTAACGAAAGAAGAAAAGAAAAAAAGTTTTTCTCGCTGCAGCCAGTTTCTGGAGGAACTCCCTATCTGTAGCTCTTATCTCACGGCTGTGTGGTTCTCTAAATCTTAAGATGTGCGTTGGAAATGTATGTATGTGTGTAGGTATGTGTATGCTAACTCTCTTAGGACAAAGTTTCTAGTAAGTCAGTGACATTATCTGTATATTCTCTAGCTCAGGGCAAAGTGGGGCCCGCAATGAGGTTCCATCTGGCCCGCCAGATGTGTCTTGTGAAAAAAATGTAAAAATTAGTTGAAAGAAATTATAATTCAAATCTTTTTGCGGGGTAAGATCCCTAATCGTAATTAATTTTATAATCTGAGGATGGCAGGCAGAGTGACACTTTGTGCATGAAGGCAGTTATTTAAGGAACTTAGGATCCTAGTACCATTTTGCATCTTACACCTGTGTGCAGAACTTTCGTTTGCTTTAGGTGCTCAATGTAATTATGTAAAATATTTTTTGTAGCTGTGGTCAACTAGGAATCACAATTTAATATCAGCCTCAGTCAATTATTTGTCTAATCATAGTCGTTTTTATGTGAAATGTGTGACATTGCGTGTGTTTGTGTTCCCGTAGACCAACCTGCTCTGTACTGAGGAGGTGGTGTAACCTGTGAGCTTTGTAGACCTTGGCTGTCTGCTCTTTCACCATCTCCAGGCAGTCTCTCTCTCTCTTCTGGAGTCCCTCAAGTTCATCCAGCTCCCTCCTACAGGGCAAACACACAATACATGAATACTTTTGCAATTCAAATTCAAACTTCCATTTAATGAATTTACATGATGGCTATTGACAGTGACCACAGCCAAATATAAACAGAATAACTTAGCACTGTATAATAACTGAAAAAAATACAATAAGTAATTAAGTTTATTTATCTAAGATGTAATTTCATGGCCTGATTGGGACATCTGAACTGCCCTGTCATCCTCAAGGGACAGAGAGTTTGTCATATTATCTTGTAGGCCTAAAGAAGGAAAATTGCATCATAATTTGATTTGGCAAATAGTCAAATCAATCTAAATCATACGGGAGCAAAAGTTCATCATCCTCTCACACTCACATATGTTGAATGACTGGATACTGCTGCTACAGTTTATTTAAGTCTATTACTTGCTGTAACAATCACATGAGACGAACATTTTACGCTACACATTATCCAGAAATTCAGCTGACCTTACAGCTTAACAATCTATAAAAGAAAGACATGTGCACAATGCAAAGTTCATGCAAGTGCATTTGCGCACATGTTAGTGTGTATTTGGAACACAGTCTTCTGTCGTAAATGCTGATTGTTCCCTGAAGTGTCCTTCAGATGGATAAAAAAAACTGTCAAATGATAAGACAGACACAGAAAGACAGAGGAGCTGCAGGAGAAAAACAAGGCAATGAGACTGCTTGGACAGAAAAAAGCAAAGTGAGAGCGCAAGGGGCTATAAGTGGGAGGATGATGGATATATTTCATCACCGCAGCCAGGACAGGTCTGTCTGTGACATCTGTTAAGCGAAGCCGGCTAAATGGGATGCATTAAAAGCCCATACACAGCAATTTCATTCCGCAATCACACAGCCTCATTGTTACAAGGGGGTAATAACTTAAAAAGGGAATTACTTAAACACACATGCTATGGTAATGTGAAAATAAACACACACACACCCACACCCACACACACACAGCTAAGAGTAAAGCCGGAGCTCATCCACAATCCTTCGTTTTTCTCTTTTCATATTCCTCCTTTTTTCTCCTCTTCTTCTCTACTGCTTCTTTCTCTACCCAGCTTCTGTTTTCAATTACAAGCCTCCACAGTGGAATCAGAATATTCATAGTGTGTCTGTAATGTGAGGTTAACACATTCTGCAGCTACTGACATTTAAAAAGAAATCACAACACCGTCTCCATTGCCTTTGCATTCTCATTCCTTCCTCAGCACCAGATTAAATTACAAAATAAATGAAATATGCAGAGCACTGTGTGTGTGTGTGTGTGTGTGTGTGTGTGTGTGTGTGTGTGTGCATGTGTGTGCGTGCATCTGGTGAGAAGGAGAGCGAGTCTAAATGTGTCTGTGCGTGTTTATGTAATATTAAGCACAGTAATTTAGGACTGTGCATATGGATGTGTGGCTGTATGTCTATATGTGCTTGTGTGTTTGTCTGTGTGTGTGTGAGTGTGTGTGTCTAAATATGCGTAAAAATAGAGGTTGCTTGGCCCCTATTTGTCCACCTGGCTCACAGGGATATTACTTATTAATGTAAAATATAAAGTTTTGGTTTAGTGTGGGACAGTCTGGTTCACAAACCAATTGGTGCATGTGTGTGTTTGCAGTATATGTGTGTATTTCTGTTCGTTCATGCATTAATACACCTTAAAAACTGACTAGCAATGTTTTCAGAGGTCAGGACCTGTCTGTGTGTGTGTGCGTGTGTGTAAGCAATACGTATGCGTGCGTCAAAGTTCATGCTATGTGTTCACATACTTTTGCGTGTATGTGTGTCCATATGTGTGCATGTGTGTGAAAGTGTGTGAGTGTGTGTGTGCATGTCAGGCTGAATGGGTGACCTTTGCTTCCCTGCCCCCAGCCCCAGTGTTATTAATTGCTGTGTAGTGGACAAAAGCCAAACAGATTTGTAACGGCTGAAGGCACCTCGATCTGTGTCGACCCAACCAGCCGCCACAACATACAACCCTCATTAGCCCTGTTCGGCACGCAGCACGTGCCCTGTGTGTGTGTGTGTGTGTGTGTGTGTGTGTGTGTCTGTGTTTGACAGAGTGAAAGTGAAAGAAAGAAAGCAAGAAACAGTGTTTTAAAACACTGGCTTGTAATCTGTTCAGGAATACATACCATAAGTGAGTCACACTTTAAGATGTAACTTTTTCATGAAAGATTTTACTTAAAATCAGTTATGTAACGGTTCGACTATGTTTATTGGAAACATTATTTTAATAACACATATTCCTGCTCCAATGACCACTCATCAAAAATTCTCGACTGTTTTAACTCATTATTGTATCTCAGTGACAATGAGTGATATTTTAGTTCAGTTTATTTAAGGGTAATATGAGCATTCAAATCAAGTGGCTAGCTTCATGATGTTCCCTTATCAGTTAAATTGAGACGGCATCAGGAAGTGGTCTCTTCACAGCCAGTATGTGCAGGAGAAATGGCTGAAGCGAATAAAACCTGCTTCAATGTGCATATGGGCACGTATTGTTTAAACAACAATTGGCGTTATTATCATTATCATTTAATGTGTTTTGGTTGACGTATAAACTGTAGTTATAGTTATTTATACATTAGATCATTAGTTTATTATTGCATTTACTATTAAATTGATTATTAGATGCTTATAATGTGCTTAATATGCCATATATTGTCGTGTGAGCACACTGACTTTTGACTGCTTCTTAACTGTTGGACAAACTAATAAAGCATACTTTCAAATAATTGAATCCCCAAATGACATTTTCACCCTGGACTGTGAACTTATTTAAATGGCTAATATAGTACATCTAAATTTCTCACTTCTTCCTCAATTATTTACTCCTTGGTTCACAACGGGGCATCAAGGGCTGATGGGATATCAGAGACTGAGGCATTGTGGGACGGTAGGCCACACCTGCGGTCGTCCAGGCCAGCACCAGAGCAGCTAATTGGCCAGGTTCTAAATATTTAATGGAGGCTTGACCTGATTGGCGGTTTAATTGCTCCAATTAAATGATTCAATAGCTGGCAAGGAGGGGGTAGCCAGCCAGTCAATTTAGACAGTGACCGGCTCAATGTATTGAACGTTCAACACCCTCATAACATAGTGTTTCCATTTAAGTGACTGACTAATTGATTAACTAATTCACTAAAGTAGTAAAACTGATGCCAGGAAAAGGTGTAGACTTAAACAATGATTATAGTGTTGAAATGATCTCAAATCAATGTTCCAATCATTCAAAAACAGAAAAAACATTTACAACTTCATACATTTTGTGTACTACTTCTCTTCTTTTGTTTTACTTTCAAAAGTTATTTCCTAACGAGGCAGGGAAAGCACCACATTATACTGCAACACACACACACACACACACACACAGAATAAACAAATCCAATCAGACTGAAGGAGTGAACCTGTCTCCACCCAAACTGGATCAGAAAGAAAGAGCAGCAAAAGAAAGACTGACGCATAGAAGCGGAGAGTGATCGCAGGGCAGGCGTGCAGGCAGGCCCGCACTCTCTCTCCACCGTAGCAGCTCTCCTTTCATGAATGTCCTTGAGAGGGACACGAGAGAGGGAGGAATGAAGACGGCTGGAGTTAGGAGAGACAGGAAAAAATTAGAGAGAGGAAGAGAGACAGCATAGCACCAGAAGAGAAGAATTTAAAAAAAAAAAAAAAAAAAAAAAAAAAACCTAGTGCTGCTCAGTCTAGCAACACCAAGTCCATAAATTCTCCCTTGTTCTCGTTCGGAAGAGTTAAAAGATTTTGCCATGTCGTTGCAACATCACAGCGAGAATTATTTATCTGATTATGGCAGTAATAATTACCCAGCTGTTTATTGCAGATAGAGGAATAATTCATGCAGTCAACAGGCCGTGCTGGTGGTGGCGGCGATGACACCAGCACATTTAGTAAATATGCAAAGCGGGCTTGCTCTGCTTTCCTAATTGCCCCCATCGTCCCACTGCATGCCCTTATTAAAGCCCAGGAACTTTAAGTGTCTCCCTGACAAAGTGATAAATTGTTGGGGTATCAAGGAAAACTGTGGCAGAGTGGGGACTGCGCCGGGGTCCTGACTTCATTAGGCTATGCAGAAGGAGAGGAAGGATGAATGAGGATGGACACTGAAGCACAGTGAACCGGCGGCAGAGAGAGAGGGAGAGAAAGATATAGAGCAAAATAGATTGAGAAAGAGAAGGAGAAAGAGAGGAGACTGAGGGAGGGAGGCGCTGCGAGGGCAGAGGATAGAAGAGGGTAGTGTAAGTAGCGTGTATTAGCTGGATGCTGTACCTAATGAAATGACACAGATGGTTTCGTGCGGGGGAGATCTGTCATGAGCGAGAAAGAGAGACTGAAACAGAGAGTCAGAGAGAGAGGTTCGGCAGTCTATGGATTACTCCTATATCATTACCATGCACAGCCTATGAGCCCGCACTAAATGGGGACCATTAGTCCAACTTTGAATAATTTATGCAGCGGGTTGGACAGACAGACAGACTTACAAGAGGGAGGGAGCAGGTGGATTAAAAAGCGGACCTTTGCGGGGTGAGTGATCAGGCAGCTCCGAGGGCTCAGCGGCTAACACAGAAAGGATATTTTAAATAAATGCCGGCACGGCGTTAATTGATCGTGACCCCAGCAGCACTAAATAAACATGTGATTAACTGGAGAGAAAGTGACCTCAACACCCCAAACAACTGTGGAGGAGGGGCTGTGTGTGTGTGTGTGTGTGTGTGTGTGTGTGTGTGTGTGTGTGTGTGTGTGTGTGTATGAGGAGACTGGGGATGTCACACAGTTGACAATGAAACATTAAGACCAAATGAGTAAAATTACATCACATCTATTGTTTTTTAAATATATTATTACAATTATTTTCCACATTTTTCACATATTTCCACATTTCTCTCATCTAGTCTGACTCTGCCCTTTGTGTTTATTTGTTTTAACAAATAGCATGTGAGAAGGTGAAAAGAGGCAAGGTCCAGAACATGGCAAAATACAAATGTTACTGTCATGAGCTGCAATCTGCACAGAGCTGATCCAGTCTGAGATAGTTAGGGACAAACATTAGTTGAGTTTAGTGGCTCTCATATAACAAGTTATCACAAGCTCTGTAGTCTTCCTTCCCATTACACATACACATATAAATATACTTTCACTGTGACTTCTATAAATGCCCATTCAAAGTATTTTTAGACACATTTGACAAATAACAGCAGTACATGCCATCAATTTATATAGAGCCAAAGACTGTTTCCTGTTTAGGACAAGGCATGTTGGAAAAGACAAACTGTTTTAAGCACATCTTTCATCACTGTCAGTGATCACTTGACAAAGTTTTGTGTGTTCATGTGTGTCTGTCTTTGTGTGTAACTGAAGAGGCAACATTTACTTAATGGACTTTAACAGCCTAGTTCCCCCTACCTCTAAAAGGGGCAAGAAGTGTGGAGGAAAGGTGGAACGCTGGTGGGGAAGTGAGGGGGGAAGTCAGTGATCCAAGGAGCACTTTAACAAATTTACATTTAATTTTAGCAGAAGCCTAAAGATATTTTCCGGTAAAATATATTAGCAACATTAAAAATGTGACTATTAGCTAAACGTGATGGTTTTTTTTGTCAAAAATAAAAGATGGCGTATCTCTAGCAGTAAGCCCTGGAGCACAGGATGTTTTATTAATGCACGAGCTGCAGTTCAAATCAGAGGCTAATTTTTAATTTCTTCACATCGTTCACTTCTCTCTCTCTTCGCCTCGAGCGCTTTAGAGGACTTCTCTCTCTCTCTCTATTTCTCTACTTCTCTTGCTCTCTCTCTGTCGTCTTTCCACTCTGTCTCTCTTTGTCTCTTTCATTCCTTCACTTTTCCTTTCCTCTTTCCCGGTCTTCCTCTGAGGTAACAACTATGCAACTACACATCTTACCAACGCGCCTCTCTCTCTCTCCCTCTCTCTCTCTCCCTCTCTCTCTCTCTCACACACACACACACACACACACACTTTAAGATAATGAGTACACCATTTAACCAACTGCATTTATAGTAATCAAATCATTTCATCTTGACTGACTTGTGCCACCAGCTGATTGCCTTCACGATCCTGTAGTGGTCCCTGGGCAACAATGTGTTTCACCAAGACACATCAAGGGTAAATGGTACAAAAACACAACAAGACAGAGAGTAGGTGAGACAGAGGAGAGAGACGGGAAAAGACAGGAAAGCAGTGAAGTTCAGTACTCCACAATTTCTTTTCAAAATTGCGCGAAACTTCTACAAAGAAAAATAGAAAAGGTAAAGTCAGTATACAACATCATACAAACTGTCTACCTTTACAGCATATGTATGTAAAGTAAAGGAGGAGCAGGTAACTGTCTGCTCTCTTGAGCCTCATATACATCACCACTTGTTTTGTTAGTTTTTTTACCTGACAAGTTCATTTTTCCTTGAAAGTCCTTCCAGATAGCTCTTGCGTGCATAGAAATTATGAATGTACTTCCTCACAAAGAATCCTCTCCATCTCCGCTGGATCTGTGAGGGATACAAGCATGACAGAGGAGTTCTTCAGAAGTTTTCCAACAAAATGGGCAAATGCAGGAGACAGGAAATCCGGTAGTGTCGCAAATTTGATGATTAGCTGTTAACAAATATCAAAGAAATAATTTGTTTCACATGGCAATTATTTCAGTGACTAAAACTAAATCAAGTTGGTCTCAACAGACAGTAAGGTAAAACATTATGACATGTCATGGAAATGTTACAGTTTTATCAGTTCTTCTTTTTACAGACATCAGCATCATACTCAGTAAGTCACAGAGCCAAAGACGCTTTTATGTGTATTTGCTGTCTAAAGACAGTCTTGCCAATACTTTTTCTCATTATTTACACTTATGGAGGACACATTAAACATAAGAAATAATACAGATGATGGTATTAACATATATGGGAGAACTCCTTTAAACAGTGTTTGACCATGCATGCAGTTTTTTCCCCTGTACTGATGGAGGGACAATCCAAGGGGGTACAGACAGCTGTCACAGCTCCATACGTTTAACTGTATCAGTCCACATTGATTGTGGAGGCTGCAGATTAGTGAGCACACACACACCCCCACACACACCAGTGGACCATTTTAAAGCAAGGGGGCGGATGTCCTTCAGACTAATTAGGAGATTAAAACAATGGCAGGTAAAAGAATAATCACACTGTGAGAAGAAGGGAGAGGAGAGGAGAGGAGAAGCGGAGGATGGGGAAAAACAACAAAGAGCAAAACGAGAATTAGCATTGATCTGCCAGTCAATAGATAATTTTAAATAAAGTAATTGCCGCCTCCCGAGTTCTTGCTGACCTTTGTTGACTAGTGAAATCGATGCTGTTGAATCTAATACAAATCCGAGGTGCGGCATGTAAACACTGGTTTCTATTATGGCCCTAATACATTATCCTCTGTTAGCTACCTTGCCGTGATAAAGACAACAGGAGGAGAGAGAAAAAAGAAAAGATTTACAATTGATTCCAAGTAAGTGTCACAAGGGGATTCTAAGATGATTGTTTCTCCCTTTGTGTCTCCCTTTTTCTCTATGCTTCTTTCTCTCTATTTACACATTGAATATATCTTCAGTAAAATATGTTCTGTAAGTACAGATGTCCTTCACTCATTCATTTGGCACAGGGTCCGTCTCTCTCTATTGCAGTTTCATACATATGAACAAACACTGTTGCTTAGTTCTGTCCTAAAGGCCAAAGCATCAGAAGAGACTGTAGTGCAGTGCTCACAGTCCTGCCAATAATTTGCAGGATATAACCTAAGTAATCCTAACATATTGTCTCTTTAAGTCTGGCACCCATAGTAAAAAAATCCTCTACAGGTGGAGGGTCCAGGTCCAGGTGCTAGATAAATTTTCACAATACCTTTATATCACCAATAACATTTGAACTATTAAGTTACCCATACTGAATCTGCTTGGAGAAATTTGTCTGTATTTGCCCCATGATATCCCTTTAGGAGCAGTGCACAGTGCAGCGCTCAGGAACCAACGCCACTTCTTAGACCAAAACCTTGGTCATGGGCAGTGCCAGGAGTTTTACAAATACCTGCATGTATGTCTTTTGCGGTGGGAAAGCATTGGAGCATACAGAGAAAACCCAGACAAACACACAGAATGAAATGCACTCTCTGCACAGAAAAGCCTCATTTGGCCCTTGTGGGGTTCAAACCGCTAACCACTGAGCTACTTTGTTGCCCTATTCACATATATTGCATTTTTTAAAATTCCTATTGCTTCCTTGAGGAAACTGTGGTTATTTTATATGGGTAATAAAGGCCTCTTCCCTCTAACTTCAGAAGCTTCTGCTCTACATGGTGACATCACCCCTAACCTTTTGCCTCATGACCTAAAACAGCTGGGTCAAACATTACTCCTGGATCTGTCTCTCCTATGTGACATTTATTGAAATGACAGGGTGGCCCGTTTTATTTGTTTGGGTTTCTATTGAGTGTAAAACTTGAAGCCCTCAATTTCCAGGGTTTTGCAGCAATATGAAAATATTGCATCCCTGTCTGCCCAGCTGGACAGCGACACACCCTCGTCAATAAACACTAGCTGATTTTTTTGTTGGCCTATAAAACCCTTTAATGGTTTAGGTAGAATGAGACTGTTAGCCAAAAGAGTAGGCCACGTGGAATTGTAAAAATATAAGGTTTCCGTGCAATATCCTTGTGTAAAAGTGCCAAAGCATCAGTCACAGCCACAGGGTTTTGATTTATGGGTTGAACAGTATAGCTGCTGAGGGGACAAACGATATTTGATGGGCATGACCACTGAGTAAAAACAAACAAACAAATGTTGCTAAAACTGAGATACAAGCCAGACAATGAGATAAAGGATAAAGCATTCAGACTACATTTTTATTCAGAGGGCCTCTTACCAAGCACTGTGCATAAACAGAATAAGGTTTGAGGTTATTTATAAGTCAGTTTCTGTTATGTCTAATTTTAGGCCTAAGTGATGTGTAAAATTGAATTGTACAGGAATGTTGTCATGGCATGATGTCACATGATAAAAAGTAAGAAAACAAACTGCATGTTAGATTAAAAAAGTGGCTATGATCGGCAATGTTTGCAATGAAGTGGTTACAGGCTGCTTATTCAAGGGACCTCCCGTTCACAGCACACACAGTGCAACAGAGTGCCCCCCACCACCACCACGACACTCCATTTGCTAAAACAAGACACTGTGGTGATATTTACCCTGACCGCCATCTCCTCGTAGAAATTCATCTTCATGATAAAATATGCCGCCTGTGAACACAAAGGAAAAGATGGCGTTACATCTTGTCTCCCAGCCCTCTGATCTGTCCACAGCAGGCGTCAAAGATAAAGAGCTCTTTATACATAATACATTGCACAGAGGCAGCACAGATAGGGCCACTGTAGAGGGGAGGGAGGAGGGAAGGGGGCAGAAAAGGAGAGAGGGCAAGCAAGAGAGACAAGAGGAACAAGAGAAAAAGTCAGGGAATGGAAAGAGAAGGGGGAGAGAGACAGAGAGAGAGAGAGTGAGAGAGAGAGAGAGAGAGAGAGAGAGAGTAGTTAGCGGGACTGTATCAAGGGGAGGACGGTACTCTCTCAATACACCAACGCAGACAAGGGCCAAGAAAATCTATGGTAGTCAAGCAGCAAGCTAATGGAGATGTATGACGGCCAAACGCTCTCCTCTGGATTTCATAATCAATGACAGCACTGCCAGAAGTGACAAACAATAGGCCACAGGATATTCAGTGGCGCACTCGACGAGCCGTCGCACACCGCACATGCCAGCCGACCACTGGGGGCACATTTCAGGAGCAAACTGGAGAGTCGGCCATAAAAGGGATTCATATCTCAACGCGTCTTTTTTAATAACGACAGGGAAGAGAGGGAGGAGAGGACAGGGAAGGAAGACAAAGACTTGAAAGGGGGTTGTAAATTCAGCTTGATGTTTTGAAATGAGGCTTTGTGCACGTCACATTACACATGATAAGGGCCGCAAGAGTGAGAGAGAAAAAGACAGACTGAGAGAGCGAGAGAGGAGGGGAAGAAGGAAATCTCTCAGGGCTAATTCAAAATAGTGCACTGTGGCAATTTTGAGTGATTCAAATTAGTGCTCATCTGTTTCCAAATGAGACCAAACAGCCTCTTTTTAGCCCATATGTGTGTTGTGACACATCCTTCATCGTTTATTTCAACACCCCTCAACCCCACCCCCACTATCCACCCCCCCACCCCCTCCTTTCCATTTCTTGAACGCCTCCCAAACGGCGGCTGGCAGTTATGCTTTAGCAAACAGTCAATTTACAGGCATGATAAATAGCTTGTTGTGATACGTTTACAAAACTCAATCCAGGGGAAAATTATACGTGAGAGCGCTGGGTATTGGATCCGGTATCAACAATCTGTTCAATTAAGAAGCAGTTGGAGGCAATATGCTGAAAATGGGGCCTTGTTTTACTAAAGCACACACATACACATACACATACACAAACACACACACCATAAACACAAACTCCTCTACTCTTTCCTTCTCTCTATTCCTCTTCATACTCTTTCTATATACAACCCAGGAGTTGCAATATAGATGAAATTCCTTATCATATAGCATCATATTTCCTAAGTGCTAATTTCCCAATGTGTAATGAGTGAATTATATCTCTTAAGGTCAGACACAGGGACTAAGGAATATAGCAATTGAATTCTAATGCATGCTATCATTACATAATCAATATATCTATAGCCGTTCCAGGCTCTGGCTTACCTTCACCATTTGTCTGAAATGTGCCCTTGCTGTGAAGCCCCGCCATATCTTCTGTATAATGATTGCTTTCTCGTGCAGATGGCTGTAAAAAAAAAAAAAGGCATTTTGAGAGAGAGGATTGGATGTGTATTTTTCAGTTGTTGAAATGAAGGAAAACACTGACATAAGTTATTGGGATACACATGGCGAGATGGAAATTAAATTGTAGATTTTTTGGTCGATCTTTAGTTTGTCTGTTTATGCTCAGAAATGATCTAATTGAATACAA
Organism: Chelmon rostratus; assembly: GCF_017976325.1. Lineage (NCBI taxonomy): Eukaryota > Metazoa > Chordata > Actinopteri > Chaetodontiformes > Chaetodontidae > Chelmon > Chelmon rostratus. The sequence continues at coordinate 9,141,371 of NC_055658.1, read as the reverse complement.
AAAAAAAATTCTAAACCTAAAAATTAAATTGCGAAATATGACAGATTAACAAAAAAAAAATAATGCAATGAATGCTAAAACACGAACAGAATTTAATTGATTAAATCCTGTGATTCACTAAAATTACTACTGCTGCAATGAACTGTGATCTCTTTAAAAAAAAAAGATAAAGAAAAGAGTGGTTTTGTTTTCCGCATACTAATGTTAGGTTGTAAAGGACTTCAATTAAAAGGTCAGGGAAACATTACACTTACAAACACACACTCTCACAAAGACACACACATACAGAACAAACCTGCTCCTCCAAGCTTTTCGATCATGTCTGATGAGCCTTTCACCCCCTTTAGTCGGCGGCACACATTTGTATTCATCTTCAAACATACTCTAAATGCAAGTCCACTGCGATTCTCTGCCTCCAATGAGGCCATCAATTTCCAAAAGGCCATTCATATGCCCAGAAAATCAATGCTTATGGTGGGGATAGCACAACCCCGGAGTTGCACTTAGGCAGCTAAAATTGTTGCTAATTATCCACTTAACGCGTTGATCAATTAACTAAAGTAATCTGAATTAACCTACTGTCTGGAAGTTTGTCTGCTGACCCTGCAGAATGGTGCTGGGGTCACAGTACAGGAACAAGCACAGAGATAGAGACATTCATTTCTCTGTGTGTGAAAGGAGCACAGAGTGCAAGCGACATTTATTCCTCTAGGCCATTTGCAAAGCTCTAGAAGTGGGATAATTATGAGAGTGAGCTGGTATCAGGGTTTCCCTTGAAATTAACTCTTAAGGGTCCTGTCTGTTTTTCAACCCCTGAAGGGAAAAGCAAACCTCAAATTGGACTATAAAATATTAATTTTTTAAATGTTATTATTGTTACTCTTTTTTTCCTATTGTGTATGAAGGAGTAACAAAAGTTTATTTTTGAGGTTTACTGATATATATTGGACAAACACACACTCACCACACACAGAAATTATACCTGAGGTAAGCCCGCACCTTGCAGGCTCTGAACCAGCTCTGAATGCGGCTGGCGGCCTGGTTCTCCCTCTGTCTGTTCTCCTCTGCTTGGCTACGCCACACACAGACACATAAAAACAACACTGCACTGTAGCTACATTATCTCAGTGTGATGTTGCATATAAACGTCCATTAAAATTCCACAAAAACAGTATTATCATATGTTCTTCTAACTGCACAGCCAGACTTTGCTGTGGTTTCCATGTGGTGGTTGCTCCGCAGGTGCTTCATTTCATCACCTTCGTCATGGCACCACTGCCAGTGCATTCAAGTTACGTTATAATTGTTAAGGTTAAATTACAAGTTAAGCACCATTTACGCTAAAACATGACAAAAATCGCAATAACACAACCGTATTTGTAACGAGCACCAGCTGTTTGCTAACGATAGATAACGCTTAGTACAAACATGCTAGCGTTTGTTGACACTTCGGGTAACGTTAGCAAGGTAACTGGTGCAATGGTTTGGCTTTTGCAGCCAAACTGCTTAACGACCGCCACAATGATTTTCGTATCTGAACAAACCGTGCTCATGTTAATGATAAATACCTGTTTCTGTAGACGTATTCCTTTTGGAACTCTTCAACTTCACTTTTTGTTTTCAGCAGCTCCGCCATGTCTACTCAGGTCAGAGTTTACCTGTTGCCTTGACAACAGATTCCCAAGGTGGTGGAGATGCGTTCAAAGTACCAATATAGTCGGAATTTTCCCAACTAAGTCAATGAATAACGCTCTCTTCACTGTTCCTATGTACCTGTACCTATCATCGTGACAAAACAGACACTTTCAAAAACATCTGGCTTCAGTTGTTGTCAGTGTGCATATTTGCCGAGATTATCTGCGAGTTTATGTAACAAGTCAATAGTACTAACTGCAAAATCAGCCTTTTTGTTGTTTGTTTTATCTTATTTCTAAGACATTAACTAACTTTGTGCCTCAGTTATATCATTAGTTTGCTGTGTATTTTTCAGTAAATTTTGTTCTTTTAAATCACTGAGTGTTTTAACATAAAGCAGCTCCCTTTTCCCCTTTAGACTTCAGTTTTAGTCGAAATGGATAACAAGATGGCATGGCATTCCTTATTTTTCTTAACATTTATTTATGGTTTTATTTAAAGACTAATACTAATATTACTATACAAAAAATATTTTTATTATTGTTGATACAATTAAAAGCTTATATCAAAATATATTCTTAAGCACTGGGTACTGCATACTGCATTTTTGAAATATTTTTTATGAAAAGTATTTGTTGAAAAAGCCTTGTTTACCATTTGCTCCTCTCCAGTCACCATAATAAATGCACCAAAACTAAATAAAGACTTTGGTGCCATTACTAGTTCAGGCAGAAATTAAACCATATGCCATCTTGTTTATTTCTGACTCTGCTTCTCCCTCAATCTTATCTACTGAAGGCTACAGAAGCAGAAATACAGTGTAAATAATATAAGGGGATGGGGGATGAAAAAGGGAGAAAGTCCCAGAATAGATATTTTAAAAAGCCTGCTCTCTGGATGCAGATTGTGGATCTGAGTATTGATCTGCCAGCTGCCTCATTTTTTCCATCCATCCCTCCATCCATTTCCATCCTTTCCTGACGTTATCACCCTTCATCATACAGTTATCAGTTTAATTCTCCCCACACTTCCTTCCCCCCTTATTTCCCCACCTCGTCACTCCTTTGCAGCCATATTCACCTGTCAAAATGATCACCTCAGCAGGGTGTGTGTGTGTGTACTTGTGCATTTGTGCAAGGAAAGCTGTCTGTCTGGCCAATGGTCAGAGGAAAAAACTGTCTGTATTCTAAATTACTCCTCAGAGACAGGCAAACGACAAAGAGTGAAAGTGAGTGAGTGTGTGTATCTGCATGCTATTTCATGTCTGTGCACCGGCATTCCTGCTTTTCTGAGCCAGGCGATGTGCTTGTTTAAGTATCTTTTTCCATCTCTCCGTCTTTCTCTCAGGCCAATTTGCCGTCTGAGGGCCAACGCAGTGGTGAAGAGCAGTAGGCAGACGTCCTAGGTAGAGTTATGGCTGGAGGGGCGAACCCATGGTGGCTCAGCCCATCCATCGAGGGGCGGCAGGAGGGCGGCCACCCTGGTAATTACCGGAGAAATGTTGTTGTGACAAGATGTATGAACAGTGTATGTGAGTGAGAGAGATTTTTAGGGAAGTGTTGTTTTTGACAAGACTGTAAGGACAGCTGGAAGCCATTCGTCCTGCCACAACGCTGATTAGGTGTCACCAGGAGTGTACTGTATCTGTGAGAGAATGACACAAACAGGAGAGCGGGAGCACTTCATAAAAAGACATGCTGTTTACACACTGTCTAATGACCCACTTCTAGACCCAGCCAGACCATCATCCTCTCCACATCCCTCTCCTCTTGTAATACACTCTTCCATCAACTTCCTCCCCTTTCATCTCTTAAGATATCTTCCCCTTTTGTCTCTCTTTCTCTGCACTTTTGCTTGCCCTCTCCACATTTCTGCTTTCCTTTTTCTTTCCCGCCATCCCCTGTCCTTTCTCAGTCAAAACATTTTTGTTGCTCAGTGAGGCAGTAATTCCTTATCCAGGATTACCCATGTATACCCTCTCTCTCCTTCTCCTTCTCTCTCTGTCTCTCGTTCCATCTCTCCATACGGGGCATGTCATTTAACATGCCTCCAGTCACCTCTCACAGTCAGGAAGCTCATCCAACCAGTCATTCTCCATGCCCATTGTTCCTAAATGAGGGCCATATGCGCTGTGGCCAGCACTGGTCATAAAGACACACGCACGCACACGCCAGTGGTGATACCAGTGTCCATGGGCGAATGTGTATGTGTGTGTGTGAGACTGTCACACACTGCTCTGCACAGTGCATGTGTATGAATCATTATTGTGCGTGTCAGTGTGATGAGTGATTATATGTGAGTGTCTGTGTGTGTTTCTGTGTGTGTCTGTCTGTCTGTGCATGTGTGTGTGTGTGTTCCTACAGCCACAGTAGGGTGCGGCGGATGGAATGCGTGTTTCTCGGCAGGACCAGTTCGGCCATTATTATTAAACATCTGTCCACAGCACATTAATTCCACCACTCTGACGCATCCCTCTCTGCCCAGGGATCACTTAATTGAAATCCATAATGACTCTTTCTTCTCTTCCCTCCCACACTGAGCAAAGTGAAGCTGGAAAATATATTTTACACAAAAGGAAAGGTTTCTATCAGCAATTATGAAATCATTCTAACACCTTCTGTCATATATATTTTTAACAGCTTGATACACTCTCAAGGTACCACAAAACATCTTAATTTTGTGTAAAACAAAGAAATTATGATGACAGTTTTTCCTGAAACATTTCACTAATAAGCGTGTTGGATTGTGTCATTATGTATTAGTCCCTACAGCTTAAATAAGATAAGGAAATTAAATAGAAAATAATAAACCTAAGCAAAGAATGGTGATTTAGTGTGTATTTAACAAAAGGCCTTCAAGCCAAAGAATCAGTTCGATTGAAGGCCATAGCACAAAATAACATGTTGAGCTCAGATGTATGATTGTACTGTTATTTTGGTCATGGGCAGCTCAGAGGATCAGCAAACAAGGAAAATAGCGGGGCCTCGTTGTTTCCTTTGCACAAAGCTCGTCTTTAATTCTTTGTAATGTTACTTAATGATTGCACCAGCTCCAGCTCCACATCTCAAATTAATAACCAAATGTGTGCATTTTACACTGGGGCTGTCAATTTTTCTGTCATTTTTAAAGGAAAATTTTTATTCCATATAAAAAGAATACAAAAAATATATTTGTTAAATATTTTCCCTTGGTTCACACATTCTCAATGGGACAGTTTTTGAAGGGAAGATATGTGAATCATTAGATAACCACAAATATGTTCCGAATAACTATATGTTCATATTAAACTTTAAGACAAGGACGAACATAAAAGAGGGTACTTTGTTTCTCCAAAATGAGTTTAGTGGTTAATAAAATACTGACACTGTTTTCATCAAAGTTTTATTGAATCTTCTTTATAGGATAATTGAGGGTATTTTCACCCTAGGCCTTATTTTCCCAGTTTTTGCCATCCAGACAATTAAAATTCCCCATCACACACTCAGGGCTAACGCCAAAAAGTGATTAAAGCACTTCCAGTTTGAGCTGATGTCATCTGCATGACTCTAAAATGTTGGTGAAAATATCAAACTCAAACCAAAAGCTCACCCAGGGCCTGAAAAGGCCCGAGGCTGGCCCTGGTATTCTATGCAAATTGCTCCTTCATTTTTTCTACCCGGGGCTGCTGTTACTTTTTACAGTGGCAATGCTTTTAAACCAATTTGAAGCCATCTCTTTTTCCCTCTCCATCCCATCCCATCCCCTCCCTCCCACCTTTCCTCATTCCCCATCCTAATATCCTACTAATGGATAAAAACTATGATTGTGCCGGTAGAGGAGAAATATCATACCTTTATTAGCTCACCTATACCCGCAGAGAGAGGCAGAGAGAGAGAGAGAGAGAGAGAGAGAGAGAGAAGTAATGAATTGAGCATTGTGTAAAATAGTTTAATGCAGGGGTGGTTCATCATTATTTGTGGCGGATTGCGTGCAGACAGGGGTGATCCATTAGTGTGGTCGTTTCCATCTGTGTATGCGTGTCTCAGTGTGTGAGTGTGTGTGTGTGTGTGTGGGAGAGAGCGTGAGTGTGTGTGTCCCACCCAGAAGGACATTCGCTGCTGCCGGCCCCACTGTCACAATGAGAGATTCATCACCCCCCCTCCACACACAAACACACACACACACACTCATGTACGCACACACAGGCTACAGTACACATGTGGCATTATTGTTCCGTCATTACTCCTCTCATTCTTCTTTTCAACAATTTGTCAATTTGCTGTCTTTGTTGACACACACACACACACAGAGACACACACACATACAGCATGTTTTCTGTGTAGATGGTCAAGGTTAGAATTACAAACATTAAATTTGATCTAAATGTAATGAATCCAAAACAGGTCATTAGCATATGAAATCTTAACATTCCAAAACTTTACTGTGGTTTGGTTAAAACTAATCTCTGAGTGGGACAATAATCAAATGTCTGTTGTCCTTCTGATATAATTCTTATGATAGAATTGTATTTACTGCAAGGTGAGATAGATTTATTAAAACAATGTTTGAGGAAATTACAGTAATAAAAGTTACAGTAACTTGGACAAGGTTTTAAAGAAAAGAATGCAGCTACTGTAGTAAAGGAGTAGCTCAAAAACAAGTTTAACAAAGGCATGGTATGTGATAGAAACAAAGGCTTAGTGAACGTGGCAGCGAGTGTTTCTCACAAGTTTCTCTTATAGCACTTAATTTTTTATTATATTTGTGCATCTATTAAACTTTTTATACAGAGGAAGGAAAAGGAGAGCAGCAATCAAAGAGGAGGAGAAGAGAGCAAAGATAAGGAGAGACATTTTTAGTTGTATGATTGCCACATCTGATGGTCAGTCCTTTACCCCCACACATCCACACCCACAATCACATTCTCCTTTCAAAATAAAAACCTCAGTAGTTTAATGGGATGTAGATTTTTTTTTTTTCCCAGGGACTCAATATTGGAGAGGGAAAATAAATCATCCAGTGGATACTCTGATCATGGCAGGGTGTAGGCATGCATCTGAGGATTCTCCCTTTTCTCCCCCTCTGTAGCACTTCACCACTTACACTTCACTTGTTCTTTTCATCTGCCCCTGCCCAGCCACTATTACGCTCGTCCATTGCTCTCTTGTTCTGATTCACGTCTGTCTTTTGCTTGCTCTGTCTGGTTTGCATTACATACCAGCTTTATCTTTGTCTGTCCGGGCTTTTTTAATTTCTTGCATATGAATGTCTCCCTTTGTCTCTCTCTTTTCCCCTCTGTTTCTTTGACATTATCCCCGCACCCTCCCACCACTGCATCTCATTCTTAATCTCCTTCTTTAAATGGGCATGCTGTACCCATCTGTCACGTAAAGCACACATGACACATAATATATCATGTTAACAAACTCTTTAACTAGGCTTGCAGGAATCTCAAACATGGATTTAAAGTTCATGTTTTTTAACAACCTATGATTTCTCACACACCTGAGAAATTCCATATGGGAGCTGCAGGATCATCCAGCTCCCCAGATACAAATGAAGAACAATGAAAAATACAAGCCACTAAAGTCAACCAAACTCATGTTGTTCTGCTTTTCCTGGAGCATAACTCTGCACATACAATTGTGACATTCTGATCACACACTCTGCTGCTTTTGTGTGAAGCATCACAAGCCTTTAGCAAGCTTGCATGTATATATATATGTGCTGCCACCACAGGAGCTAGTCTGTTTCTCTTTGCTCCCAGCTAATTGGTTGGACCGTGAGAGAGGCAGGCTGGAGAGGTGGCCAGACCTGACAGTGAGTGTGTGAGCGTGTGTGTCAGATGTCCTCTGGCATGCCTCAGAGAGCTAATCATAACCACACTGCAGAGATTAATGAAGTCAAGAGCAATCAGCCCTGACACACAAACAGGGACACGCACACACTCGCATGCATGCACACACACACACACACACACACACAGGAATGTATAGTGGTTCTGGCTCAGATACATTGGACCTTGTTCAGCTGAGGCAATGACATGTGGAGTGACTTTACGATTAATTGAATCTCTTCTTGTGTGAACATCTGTACCTACATATGTCGCTATTGTCAAAGTTCCTTTTGTCATGCTTACTTAAATCATGCTCGCCCCCTCTGGAGAACTTTTTTGTTTGTTTGTTTTAATTCCTGTGGAGTTAATGCATATTATACTGTGTGGGGAAACTTCTGATGCTCTATAAAAGTAGGACAGATTACAGATTAACACCTATGCTTTTGGGTGAGCTGGGCAAAAAAAGCTAAAATCCCTCTGTCTGTCACATCCTCATAGACAAAACAGGAGAGAGAAGTTAGCAGTAGTTCATCAGTGGGACACATAAACCTTCTTAAATGCCCGCTGGTACTGCTCTGTCAAGTGGGCTGGATCCCCCTACCAAGCAAGATCAGCCAGGCGACTGCAGTCAACACCAAAAAGTTGAGAACGAAGCACCAACAACCAGAAGCTGTGCCAGATATGTTAACCACCTCGCATCGTTTTTAAGACCGCGCCTCGGGCAGGTGGTAATGGCAATGGACTTATCTAGCTGGGGGCACACCTGCCTTTGGGCCAGAGGGTTCCCCAGACACCAAATCTCCCCCCGCCCAATTATACACTTTTTAGGGGTTGGCCATGAGTCCTGCCTTGGGGAGTTCAGGACCACAGCCACCATCTGCAGACCCTGCCCCTAGTTGTCAGCCACAGTGATGACATCATCTGCCCAGGCTGCAGAAAACACACTGTGGTAAAGTTATTTTTCTGCCATTGTGCTCCACAGAGACAGATTAATAGACATGAGCGCTGATTACAAACGAACAGCAACAGCAACTGTCAGGCCACGTCAGCCACCCCCTCAAATCCCAGCTTGATACCAAAACCACGCCCGCCACCACAACAACCATCATCTCTGCGGATGGATCGAGCTCCTCTCTTTCTGAATGAGCTTGGGATTGCTCGGCCCTTATCTGAACACAGAGAGGGAGAGACACAAAAGAGAAGAGGAGGGGGCAAAAAGTACACAACAGTCCTCTGTTTCAGAGCACAGGGCTTTCAGCTCCACATAAAGACCTTGACCTTTGGCCACCATGGGCCTCTGTGCATGATTCACAGACTACAGAGACCCCTGATCCCATTTATCTGTTTGTGGTGTCTCTGGGTGTGGTTGTGGTGTGTGCTCATGTGGGACTGTACATTATAGTATGTTTGCCCTCTGCATCTAATGTTAGTATGTGTGTCTGTGTGCATGCTCAGGTAGAGCCAGTTTCCCTTGTGCAATGTGTGGCTGCAGTGCTCCTCCTGGGCTTCACCATCAGTGTCCGGTACATGAAGCGTTGGATGAGTCGTATGAATGATGTGTGAGAGTGCCTGGTAATTGCTCAATCTTAACACAAAGTAAACCAGTTTGGCAGTTTAAGTTAGGATTCTTTTCAGAAAGGGTATAGCAGCTGCCACGTGACACAGTCTGGCCGTGCTTTTGAATGTGAAGTACTTACTGGTTGCCAGTGACCACGCTATAACACGCATCAACACACTTGCATTTGTGGTTCACTGTGTGTGTCCAAAGAACTTTGACTGGATTTGGCCTTTGGCCATTATTCCCATTGATGGATTCGTTTTTCCACTCCCATTTGCTACTAACTGATTGGACTATTACTTTAAAATGTTTTTAGAAAGTATGTTGTATAAATGTAAAGGTAGTCCAAAATAAAATACCTAACTCGTTATTTAATATACCTTTCCCAATTGTTTTGCTGGTTGCATAAAAAAAACCTCTCCCCAGGACCCCAACTTTAAAATTGCATTTCCTATCTTTTAACTACAGAAAATTCTAATAGTGAGCATAATGTAATCAGATTACAGTTATATAGTTCATTTCACTCGCACTCTCCCCACTCACATACAAAAGCCTCATTCTTCACACAACCAATCTAACTTTCAAATCAACAGAAATCAGCCCTGGCCACAGGTGACTGGCCTGGCCAAATAGCCTTTTATTATAAGTGTGTGTGTGTGTGTGTGTGTGTGTGTGTGTGTGTGTGTGTGTGTGTGTGTGTGCGTGAGAGAGAGAGAGAGAGAGAGAGAGAGAGAGAGAGAGAGAGAGAGTAGGTTTGTATGTGTGTGTGTGGGCCTGCGTCTTTTGTTTTGGATTTGTAGATTCAGATAGAGGGCATGGGGTCCGATACTGAAGGTCCCTGATTGCGCTCAGTAGCCTACATTTCTTATTTCTGTTCACATATTATTTCCCAAACAAATAGATGTCTGATTTGCAAAATATTGAAACCCCATATTCAATTGAAAATAGCACAAAGAAAAGATATCAAATTTGATTAGATTTTTGAAGATGAAATCCTCATTTAGAATTTGATGCCAGCAACACATTTCAAAAAAGCTGAGACAGTGGAAAGTAAAGACTGGAAAAGCTGTGAAATGCTAAAAGAAAGCAGCTGGTGGAGCATCTCACAATGAATGAGGTTAACTGGCAACAGGTGAGTACCATGATTGGGTCTATTGAGTCTTTCTGAAGTAAAGACGGGAGGGGTTCACCCCTTTGTGACAAACTGCAATGGCAAATAGTGCAGCAATTTAAGAACATTGTTTCTTAAGACTTTGCGGAATTGTTCTTCTGCAGTACATAATGTCATTAAAAGATTCCTGTCCTGTGGTCAGGAATCATGGACGCTTTTTTGGAATTTTTGGAATTTTTATTTTTCTACTTTTTTAAACACAGATATCTGGTGGATGCATAGCGATGAGGCAGTGCATCTATTTGTGGCTATGAAAGACTAATAATAAGACCGTGGTGAAATAAATTAAACTTTATGTTAAAGTACCATTCATACACCTCAGACCCACCAACAGATTTGATTGCTTGATAAAAGCAATTTTGTTGAGAAAGCTAAAGTTATCAACATTCCTCATATTACACACCTGTCTAGGAGGAGAAAAGCCAAATCAGAATAAGTTTTGAAGCCTTTTAAATCCCACATTTCTCACCTGCTAAACAACCGACCAAGGTTCACTTTCGTCTGTGCTCTGTCACTGTCGCTCTCTGGTCAATTTGGTCGAAATATACTGTAACCTCAAAAATAAGCAGTCTCCTCCTGCTTCCTCTTAACTGAATAATGTACTGCTCACTGCGAAACGATGACTGGGAAATGTAAACACATGCTCATTTCATCTGATTTTGTGGGGAATTGGACCCTGTGACACATTAAGAAAAAAGAACAGAAATAGCCAGTCTTCTCTAGTTTGCTTACAAGTCATATAGATGCATCTGTATTACATTTAGACTATGTCACAACCAGCAAGGCCTCCTTGTACTACGTTTGAGTGAATGACAAAGGGTTTACATTGTTAATGGTTAAAAATGTGACTTCACCAGAAACTGCAGTGTACAGTCGTAGAAAATAAAAGCACATAAACAGAGATGTAAACAAAATGAGGAAAAGGATGCTAACCAACCACCCTCACAAAGAAAGATGATGATATAGCTTTGGATAGACGATGGCGCTAAATGAGACAAAAACAGCAAAAAGTGAAACATCTCATGAGACCAAGACAAAGACAGCTAAACACGAGCTAGACAGAGCAGAAACCAAGCTGTTGGTGCTAAGGCAAACAGTACATCATTTACAGGCATTACCATACCAACTGAGAGCAGAGTGAATGTGTAAACCTGATGATGATGTGCTTGTCTCTTCACATGTCAGAGGCAGCAGCAAAGGTCACTGAGCACTGAGGAAGTATGAGGCTTTTAGGGAGGAGGAAAACACTAAATACGCCTAATCCCCCGTTTATTTGCCGCATGGATGGTTAAAAGCTACTCTCTGCCTCATAAAATTAAAACCAAGCGTGCACCGAACTGTGGAGAAGAGGCATGGATATAGAGGGATAGCAAGAAATGAAGGGAAGAGAGAAAAGGACTTAGATGATGAGGCGAGAAAGATAGTGAGATCGAGAGGGAAAGAGAGAGGGAGGTGGAGAAAGTGTGGAGAAGAAAGGGGAATTGAGAAGCGGTGATGTGCAGCTCCAAAACATTCTTTAGCAGAATGAGCTGTCACCTGTACCTCCTTTTCCTGGCGATCTATGGTTCACACCGGCTGCCTTTGATTAATACATCCTACCTAAATCATCGAAAGTTCCCCTTTCCTTCTTACCCATAAAATGCAATACACAACACAAATCAGCCCCTTAAACAGTGAAGCCGGATAACAATCGGAAAATGATGCATCTTACCTGGGCCATCCCGATAAATTGTTCCTTATAACACCCTCCCTTAAACCAAAATCAATTCATCCGCCTCCAATTTTTATTAAAATCCCCAGTAATAAATCTTCCCTCAATGTTTGTTCATCTGTTTTTTGATACATTTATATCACTTTCAGTTCTGCTCCAGTGTTTCCCCTGCCTCCACAGCGTAAAATGGGAAAATCTATTTGGGGCCAATAGAATAGTTAAAGGGGTGTTATGGGTGCCTGTTCTTGTGGTGAAAATGGGTGTCAGTTTATGTGTGAGTGTGAGTGTGTGTGTGTGTTTGTGTGTTTGCGTGTGCGCTTGTGTGTAAATGGAATCGATAAATGTGGCAGTGTGGTGAGTAGAAAGCACGCTTCCCCTTGCCTGTCTGATTAACCCACACCACTGAAAACCTGACAGCTATGTAACAATATTAGCGGTGTGTGTCTGTGTGTGTGTGACGTGTGTGTGCACGTGCGCCAAGTCCGCCTGAAACTGCCTTTGTCTTTTCGTAAAACCTTCGGGGTACATACGCAGCCGCGTTCACAGGTCTGAGTGTTGTTGTGGCTTGTGTGTGAGCGCAGTGCTGAGCTTATCTACGCGTGTTGGTGTGAGCGTGTTCGCAGGCTACCCGTCATTTTAAGTAGCAGCGGCCATCTTTTTCCCGCCGCATTTACTGCCAGCGCGCCTCAACACTGACATGAAAAACAAGAGGAATTACGAGTTTCCAAACATTTCAATCAGATAATGTTGAAAACAAGCGGACTGGGATGCTGCAGTGCTAAAAAAAGACAGACAGAAAAAAAGACATAGTGATGTATTATTAGGGTTAGTGGTTTTCTGACCAAGATAATACAGCAATTCCACAAAAAAATGAACACCTTGCCTTTTATTTGACCTGTCACTCACCCAAAAAGCATAAATCTATTTGATTTTTCATTAGGTTACACCTTCAAGCAACATCTTTTCTGTATATTAACATTGTGCTTTGCTTCAATGAGAGTGGCAATACTGCTGAGCTACAGTAATTATGGTCTGTCCATAAAGTGGAAAATGTACACTGTGCAGATTTTAGGGGCTTTTCATATTCAGTGGTTTACCCTGTTGCCATTGAAGGCAAGTGATCAAAAGCTAAGTGTTATTTTACCATACAAGATAAAAATACACTTGCTGCAGTAAATTATTCTGAACTTCAGTGTGATTTCAACCGGACAAAAACCCTCACTGCCCTAATTGTTGCTGCCTGATGACACCTGCCTGTGGCTCTGTAGGCTCACCTGTCAACTCGTGACACCTGTCCCTCATTCCCTCGTTAAGCCCAACTAGTGTGGATACCATGCACCATAGCATGGCCATAAACTTTAATGCATACTACCAGAGGTCAAGGCAGTAGCAGCAGCAGAAACAACAATAAAACGACAAACTTGACAAGCAAAACTTACAATAGTGATTCTTTTTTTTTATTTGGTTTATGGGTAGCGCTTCAGCCAAAAAAGGGCCAAGGAGCAGCATTTTGAACCATTATACTTGGCCCAGACTCAGAGCAGTGTGATAGAGTGGCAATGCAATAGGCTTCATTACCCAGCATGTTGTCTAACCTGAATGATCTATTATGAAGTCAATTAACAAGAGCAGACAAAAAGTAAAGGCTAACTTCATCTCACTTATCATGATGACACTATTGTATCACTTTGCAGAGCCTTGACTTAGTAACTGTCAAAGATCAATGGATTTGAAAAGAGGGACACAGGACTGAGCACAGTGATGGAAGAACTACTCAGATCTTCTACTTCATTGGAAACGCAAATACATTAATGCAAAAACACTCAGTTCAAAATCCAGTGGAAAAGTTCAAGCAGAGTAAGTAAGTCCAGTAAGTACGAGAGTAAGAGTCCTGCAGAAAACTGACAGATATTATTATATGTGAAATTTATTCTAACTATTTTAGAGTTGGGTGGGGTTTTTTTTTTTTCTAATTTATGGTGATATAATGACTCCTTTACCCTTTATGGTCTTTGACAGCCACCTCAATGGCACCAACTGAGAAGCAGGAGAAATAGCTGCTAACAGATCGTAGGCATCTAAAACGGGACAGTTTCAACCTGAGATGTACAGTAACAGTATCTGTCAGATGAACATAGTGGGGTTAGAATTGCTATGGCGCCATCTAAAATGTAAAAGAGTAGAAGTATAGAGCATGAACGTAAATACTCAAGTAGGCTACGAGTACTTCAAACTTGAATAAACATACTTGGCTGCTTTCCTCCACTGTCTGGTAGAGGCCTGGTTGTTTTAGAGAAATTAAAAACTGGTGAAGCTGTTTAAGTTTTTACGTCCTGGCTGCTGGAATAGTCGCCACACTTCAGTTGGTTGTTGACATAATTTTAGAGCAGACAGAGAAAACTACCTTTTTCCTCCATGTTTGATTTGCCATTTTCTTATTTATTTCTATTGATTGTTTGCACGTCTACATGTCTTAAATGTTCTTCGACGTGAAAAATGCTGAGCAAATAAAGTTTTTCCTCCTTGCTCACTGTCCGGCTATTTACTAATTTTGTCAATATTTATTTCACCAAGCTCTAATCACAATCTATCTGTTTTTTTGGCATGGTAATGATGGACGATGCAAGAATTCAGACAGCAGAATACAATAGGAATACAATACAATAAGCCTCATCGCCCTGCATTGTCTCATTTGTTGGGTGATCAATGAATGCTTTGAGTGCTGGATCAGTCAGCGCTGAGAAATGGAGAGATGTCCCGTGATTTATTCTCGGTGTTAAGAAATAATTTGTTTGGATTGATTAACGTTAATTAATTATGCTAATTGAGCAGGATGAAAACAGATGTCGAAAGTGCCCTCCTACTCATCCCTCGGTAAAACTGGTCCTTTAATTACAGATGCTATTGGTTTATCTAAAAATAACTCATAATACATGCAAGTGTTTGCACACAGTACACACACGCGGCCACACAGCCACAGACACATGCACCCTCACCAGCATGCACGTCTCTGTTGCGTCCACACTGACGGACACAAAGTGGAGGATGCAGGGAAAGTTCAGATTTTTTTGTAATATTTGACAAAATCATACTCTTATTTTGAAATAAACAAGCACATATATTGAACTTTGAACTTCAATCAGTTATTTAAATTTGATTTAATGTTTGTTTCCACCCAAAGTAGCCCTGTCATGATATTTGTAAGTGCAGAATGACTGCAACAAAATCATTCTGTTTTTGATCGTTTCTTGGATTGTTTTCATGAAGTTTCTGTGTAACTTTTTGCTGTATACTTCTTCGTTTGGCAGCGGCTTTATGCATGCGTCCTACTCACTGTGTGCATGCCTGTGTAAAGCTGCTGGGAACAGGAAGGCTCACACTTTAGTCATGTCTTTGTGTGCAACATTTGAGAATTTTGCATTTCGATGGCATTTAGAAAATATGAGATTGTTAACGTTTGCCTGAGTTGAGTTGAAGAAATGAACATAATCCAAAGGGAATTTCTCACTGTTTTGTTAAGTGTGTATGGGTGTGTGTGTGTGTGGGCGTCGGTGTGTGTGTCTGTGCTGTGATCAAGCAGATTTAGTTGCTATCTTTCTCAACCAAACCCTTTGGGTGTGTGTGTGTGTGTGTGTGTGTGCGTGTGTGTGTGCGAGTCAGTATGCACATGTATGTGTGAGAGCATGTGCAAGTATCTGTGAGCTCAGATGGGGCAAGAAGCCGCGCTGAGCCGCATGGATTTGCTGCTAAAGTTTGAACAGTTTTAAATTAAAATGTATTGCCCATTCTCAATGTATTGATCTGAGGCCCAGCTGTGTCAATACGCCGCCCCGGCTATTTTTCCAATAACTTATAAAGATCTGCCAGCCAGGCATAAATTCATTACATAGCTCTGAGTTTATATTCTCTCTCTTTTTTCTCCCTTCATCTCCCATCTCTTCTTTTCCCTCCCTTACTCTCTTTTCACCATCTCTCTCTTCCCCCTTTTACATTTTCTTCGCTGTCTTCCTCTTTCTCGACGTCACAGCTCTCATTCCTCTATTTCAGTGTGAACTCAGGAGGCTGTTTTTGCTGCTGTTTCAGGTGTGATGGTTATCGACCACCAGCATTCCCTGTTGGGATTATGTTGCCAGCCCAAAGGGGCTCCACCCAGCACTGCAACCCAAGGTGAAAACACGCAGTGATCATTGCTGTTTGAGCTCATTTTAGCCCATCGTTCTTTAGTCACAGTCACCTCGATTTGCTGCTTAACATTCATGAAGTGCTTTAATCTTAAGTAACTTTTTAAAAATTAATCCATTTTTCATGTTCTTTTATTTATCCTTGGAGCATGTAAGGACATCATGAAGTGAGAAGAGAAGTGCACCAAGTGTTTTCTTCACTTCATGAATAAGCTGAAAGCTTGATGTTTTTTGTAAGTGAGATTCAATAAAGCTTCAAAAAGATTTTCCCTCAGTACCTTCCACTGTACAAACATCATCCAATTTGAATCTCTAACTTTTTCCTAACTCCTCTTTTCTCCTGTCACAGTCAAGATCACATTTTCTCTCGTCCCATTCTCCTTTTTCTTTCCTTCCACCATTATCTCTTCTCTTGCCCTTTTTTCTCCCTTTTCCGTCCTTTTCTTGTCATTCTTCCGCTCCACTCTTCCTCCCTTTCCCATTCCCTCTTTCTACTCTTCTTTCATCTCTTCCCACCTTCTCCCCTCTTCTTCTCTCCTCCCTCCTCCTTCCTCAACTCGTTCCATCTCTCTCCCTAATCTCCCTCCACCTCCTCTCATTGTCAATACCTATCTAATTCCACTTTAGCACCAGTAATTGGCTGATGGATAGAAGCTATGGATTGGCCTCTTCCTGATGACTGCATGACATTTTTCCCCCTCCCCTACAGCTGGTAATACTAATAGAATTCCAAATCCGCGGCACTGGGATCCTGTCATGAGTAGGTCAACCGCTGTGTCAAGGTCCTATTGGAAAGCCGGCATCTAACATCTTAATTTAGACTTAGCCTTTTTTCTCTCTATCTCTCTCTGCCTTGCTGGCTGATCACTGTGTATTCCCCTGTCTCTGTTTCTGTAGTTGTCGCCTGCTATGCACCTCTGTTATGTTCTCCGTTTGTTTATCTTTGGATGTCTCATTGACTGCTCATGCAAATATGTTTGCAAATTTGCCTCTTTTTGGACGGTTTGGAAACCTATCAACTTGCTTCAGCTAGTTGATGCAAATTTTGTTTGTCTTTAATGTTTTTAAGTTGTAATATTTAACTTTACATAAAGTTTACTTGACAGTTGAGTGGAAATGTAGCATCTGTTTGTAAATCAGTCATAGCCAGAATGTATGCCATCATGTCCGGTGTATGTGTCTCGGCCTTTCGTCCACACTCAAATGCAGATTTGGGTCACTGTGAAAGCAAACCTTTTGGAAGACGCCTTCCAGGATGAAGATGTTCGGAAACTCCTGTTGCAGCTCACTCACATTTCTTGTCTTGTAACAGCAGAGTGTGGGCCATTTTTTCTTTTATTTCGTTTACATGAGTGTCACTGCCCGCTCTGTACACCCTGCCCAGTCGGTACTGTGCATGCATGTCTGTAGGTCAGATCCTAACGCCTGACCAGCGGGTGATCCTAACACTAGCAGTTCCCTAATGAATTGTGGTCTTGGGCCTGCATTTTCACACATGTGTAGAACAAATCAGGTTTCTGGTACAGACTGAGCAATGAGAATGAGGAAATTTTGCGTAATGGCATGTAATGCTAATGCTAATAATAATGCTAATCTTGCTAACAGGATTTTTAAAGTAAACACATAAATGAACAGTTAGTCTTCCACTATAATGAGTAAGAGAGGTGAAGGAGGCAGAGAGAAACACTTCTGGGGGAAAAAAAATAAAAGTTCTGTTTATATTCAGTGTTACACACCAAACCACAATTGCTCCGTAGCACCACTGGTGATCAAAAACTCCAGAGCATACCTTTATGATACTTCGATACTCATGTGCCACCGTATATTCACCAAAATGTACAGTGTGGGTTCAGTGTAAAATTGCGTTCCAAAGTTCACCTGAAGCTACATGAGACCTCAGGTGTGTAAGTGTTCCTGCCTGCCGTACGTGCTGTTTCTAAAACACCACCAACAAAGCAGAAGCACTCCCCACTGGTTTGATTGGTTGTGCCCTTTGACCAGTTTGTTGAAAAAACAGGAAATAAGCATCTTTGCGTGAAACCAGACTTCAAATCAAATAAAAAACAACACACCAACAAGAAAGTGGCCCCCAAAAACAGAAACCTATGTTGTCACTTGCTTAGTTGGATTTTTCTTGGATGTAAATTTCAATTTGGAAAAGCCAAAAATGCAACAAAGTCAAAAAAATAAGAAAAAGTGAAGAATAGTGCTCTTACCATCCTGGAGATATTGATAACTCAACCTCTAGCAGAGTCGACCTGTGGATAGTGTGTGTTTGGCATTGGAAGTATTTGACTGATGTTTTATTGTTTGATGTTTCGCTGTTTCCTCTGAGTCGTATCCTGCTGGTCTCTTTGTTCAAACACACACAGGCGTACCTTTGTGAGTGCGTATGGGCTGCTGTGTGTTTGTGTGCACATGCACGTGTGCACGGGTATGCATACTGTACATCGAGGCATACACACTTCTGGCAGCACACCTCATTTATATCTGTCTATAGACTTTGAATTGAATTTCTGATCAATGAAGAGGACACATCGTTCCCTCTCTGGACTATGAACTTCAGCAGCTGCCAACAAACACAGAAAATTTATTGGATTAAATACCTCTGGGCATGATGTACCTTTGTTCCTTCTATCTATCTATCTATCTATCTATCTATGTTATTATTCTAGATCCAATCACAATTACATTTGTGCACTATAGTAGCCTATGTGTGCTTGTGTGCGTGCGTGTATGCATGTGTGTGTGCATGTGTTATAGTGATGAATTGGGGAAAAGAGGCTGGCTAAATCGGGTTGTCATGCTAATTCAGTCAGCTGACTGCATAATGCAATGCATCAGGGAGACGGACTGAACTTGACCCTGTTAAACCTGACCTTGGCCTCCCTCTTTCTCTTTCCCCTCTCTCTCACATACGCGGGTGCAGGGGTCGGCAAATTAAGCCAATAAATCTGTTTTGTGTGTTTGGAGCTTCCGGGGTAACACGGTGCGTTTCACAGTATGAAAACAGTGTAAAATATCTGCCACACATGCAAAAATATTTCGGTAAGGATGAATATTCAAAGCAGAGTGCACTGTTGCTTTGTTCTTGATCATTTTTGGTGAGTTGCACTGCAATATTTTAAGTTTTAATTAGCTTGTTTCTGAAGCACTACTCAGTCGAACAACATTTTCAGTATACAGTGAGCAAGCAGGCTCAGTTTGATGCTTGGTTGATTTTGTTGACCTGGCATTTTGTTTTGCATGTCTTTAGCTGCTCCTTTGGCTGACATGTGAAATGAAGCATGTCTATGGACTGCCATTTAGTCATCAGTGATGTCAGTATTTGCTGTGCAGGAATTGATTGTGTTAACTCACTGAGAAAAGAACACAATTTGGTGCTTGATTTGGTCTCTTCTGGAGCTCTACTGCAGGTCCAAAGCTCCCAGAACAATTCAGCATCTTTAAAAGATGATTTCTTACTTGGAAGTATGGTTGCTACGTAGATTTTATGTTACTGCTTCACACCTGAGCTCAACTCCACATAATGTAAAGACGGAAGATCACTGCTGGGGTTTTGTTTTGGTGCTTTTTTATGTAAAGAAAAAGTGATAATAGTCCATCCAGTTCATTACAGTGATTAGACAAAACTTGCCTTATGAACACATGTTAAGACTCACATTCCTCCCTGCCTTTGACCTTCAGGTCCACAAAAAGACTGGGCCGAGACAAACAAATTACACTGCTGAATATCTTATCCTTCAGATAAAAACTCCCTCATGTATAAAAAAAACAAATGAAATGATAAATAACTTAAAAAATAATAAAAGATGAAAAATGCACAATCAACAAATGGTTTGAATCAGTCATTCACCTGAAGTCAAGAGTAACATTTGTTTATTTTAGGCCGGTGTTAGAAGGTGGGGTTACAAGCCTGTGTGGAATGTCCCTTTAAATTATTCAAAGCCCAATCAGGTGTCTTTTTCTCCTCTGATCTAAAGATGGGTATCAGAGGTCATTCATTCTTCCTTCCAGGGTCACCTTTCCCACTTTTCCTTTTAACACTGACACTCTCCCTCACTTCCACTCCCTATCTCTTTCACTAATGTTATATAGGACGCTGTCATGGTCACATGCTGGCACATATGTGCACGCACGCAGACATTAAGAAACAAAGCGGCTGTGTGCATATACACACATGCATAAACACTCTCACCTAGTGATGCACACATGGCATGCACATACCTACACACACACACACACACACACATTGAACAGGCCATCGTGGCTCCCCTGCAGTGAGCTCTATTGTGTGTGTCAGGACATTGTTCATTCTCCTTCTGTGTTTCCATGTATCTGAATGCCTCCTGACCTTCTCATAGACTGCAAGGATGTGAAGCATTATTGCTCCTCATGCAACTTGCTTTTGTGCGGTGCCAACAATAGGTGACAAAGGTGGATGGCAGATTGCGGAGAAGGGAGACAGGGAGGAGGTAAGGATACTGTTAAGATTTAGCTTGGTCTTTTGACTTTGCGTCTTTCTCCCTTTTGCAGGATAATGTGAAATAAAATCAGCAAAAAATGCATCATGTAGCAAGTTGTGTTGTGTCTTGTGTAATCCATCTAAAAGGTAAGCATTTCATAGATTATAATCCCATTTTATTGATAGTAAAATGGTGCATATGGTAAGGATACTTGCTGCAAATTAAACTTTTCAATGTGAAGCAATGGAAAATGAGCTTGAAGTTTTCCTACAAATGTACACTACTAGCTTAGTTATTGTTTGCATTGTTGCTTCTCGTCCATATGCAGAAGTATGTGCAGCTTCTTGCTACTATGTGCACATACTTTTGCACAACACAAACATTTGCTGGCTTGTGTGTGAGATCCTAGGTACAGTATGTGTGTCTGTGTACGCGTTCTCACCGCTGGGGGCTTGTTGTCAGAGCTTCTCTCGACTGGCCAATTAATTATGATGGCCTACTTATGATGTGTAATGGGATGATTTATTAGTAAACACACAAACAGAGCAGGGACACAGACAGTCAGGTAGCAGCACTGCATTCTCTGGTCTGGGATCATATACTGGGGCAAGATCACAAGCCACCTCTGGCTGTGTCCTGCTGGATCAGAGTGAAGATACAGCTTCAACAAGTCCGGTTTGGAGGCACTAACTGATCTTTATTAAATGACTGCTCAGTGTACGCCCCCTTTCTTTTTAGCTTTTCAGTCTGGGAAAGTCAGGTGACCATGTTGCTCTTGTTCAGCTATGCCCTGCTTCACACACAGTACGCACACATGCACACAGGAAACAGGTTAAGGAGGTAACTGGAGAGCACGTTACATGGTATAGTGTGTTTCAGTGATGCAAGAAGACTGATTTGTGTCTATGAAGAGGAGGCACATGGCTTCTCCTCACATTATGACTGAGATTGAATTTTATGAATAGTCAAATGTTCAGTGGTGGAAATAAACTTATTTAGATTTTGAAACTATTCCAATCAACTTCGGATGAATTTATTTTTTCCAGTATGTAAAGATCATCCTGTGACTCACTGTCACACCACTACTTGATTTAAGTCCTGGTTGTGCATATGTGCACACATAGTAAGAAAATGAGAAACTCATAGCAACACATGAAATGTAGCTGGTTTCTCCAATACTCAAACCTGAGTGGGGAAACCAGGTTTCTGTTATACAAGATATTTTAGTACCAGCCAGCCCCTGGTTATATTTAGTGCCTTGCTCATTGCTCATTGGCTATTGTTGCTGACCATGATCTCCGCACACACTGATTCAAGCAGTTACACGTCTTTGTCTTTAACTTCCAGACCCAGGCTTTGCGTCACTCTTTCTGCATCTTTCTCTGTCTTTATTTACTCACATTTACAGTGAATCTTCGTCTTCAGCATCTTCTGCCTTCCTCTACCTCTGAATTCCTTTTCTGTGCCATCTTCTTTTTCTGTTCATCTTAAAATATTAATAATGACATGTTTGTGCGTACTTACATCAAGAATGAATCCTTCCATTCTTTCGTTTTTGTTTGAAATCAGGAATTTCCAACCTGAGGTGTGTGTTGGTGTGAGAGTGTGCACCCAGCGCGGTGTGTGTATGTGTTTGCACAGTATGTGTGTATGTGTTTGCACAGTATGTGTGTGTGTGTGTGTGGACAGCATTAGGCATGGCTGGTATAGGTGCAGCGAGTCTGTCCTGGTAGTGAGGGGAGCTATTCTTTTTCCGTGGCTAGCTGTCTGACTAGCTGGGTGGGTGTCCTATTTCTGGATGACACACACACAATGACACACACACACACACACACACAGAGAGACACACCAAACCTCGTGCCCCCTCTACCATACGTTGTGGGACATAATTTATGATGGCTCTGTAACATATGGACTTTTCATCACTCAATGGCAACAAAGTCTCTCCTCTCAGTGTTACAGCATATTGTCTCTCTCCCTCCTCTTTCTCATTTGTTTTCCCTCATCTCTGTCTCTCTTTTCTGTTTGAGTTTGTCTCCTCTTTGTTTTTATTTCTTTTCCTTCTTTTTTCTGTGTCATAGGTCTCAGTCTCATTTCGCAACTTGCTCTCTGTCCGAGATGGAAGCCAACTTCTTTTCCTCATTTCAGCCTCTCATTACACCTGGAATTCAAATTGAAATGGAGTTGGAGCTTCTTGCTTCAGTGGGGTTATGTAACAATTCAACAGCTATAATTTTTACATGTCAAGTAATAACTGATATAACCAGAATAGAAAGACATATTAGACAGAAGAAAAAAAATAAAATAAGTAGTTTTCATTAGATTTGTGGAATACTTGGAAACTCTTTAATTAGCTCTACCTCCTCCCTGTCTTTTGCTATCTTTTTCTCTCTATTTGTCTCTTAAGACTGTTCTCTACTTCAGACCATTTTATTTATTTACATCGACCCTGACCTTTTGGACTCTTTTTTGGTTACCTTTTATTCTGAGAAGATATTTTCTGCCTCTGATCCTCGTTTGTGTTTGCAAGAGAAAGAAACATTTCTTGCTGGAAATTCACCAGTGGTGACAGCATCGATGTATGTTTCTGATACAGTCTGCAGTGGCTGCCGAATAATTTGATGCAGTCTGGTGTGTGTTCGCGTGCATGTGTGCTGGCATGTTGACACCTCATCTTCATGCAACGACCATGTCGCCATGGTGATTATAATAAAACACTTGCTAAGTGCATAAAGGCAGGGATCGTTACAGTTTTATTAGCAAACACACACACACACACACACACACATACACATACACATACACACACGTACACATCCACATCATGGGACGTGTGTTGCACATTATATATAAAGCTACCACACACACATACACACACACACACACACACACACACACACACACACACACTGCAAATGTCTCCATTTTAGATTTATCATGCAGTCCTCTCGAAATTCTATAAAGAGCAAAGGTGGTGATTACAATGTTGACCAATGTTGATTTTTCCAGAATAAGTCTATTCATCATTGAGTCAGCTGTGCTCCTGGTCTGAGACTCAGAGTGTGGGTGCTGTGTGTTCATCAATGCGTATATATGTGTGCACGTGTGTGTGCTGTAAGGCTGTGGGATGGAAGGGATGCAACAACAGTGACGACTTACTTTCATATTAGTGCAACATATTTGTAGACAGAAAGCATGATTATCTGCAGGCACAACTTCAGGCATTATCATATAATATAAGATATGTTGAGCCTGAATCTGCACACAGACTTATTATAGAATTACTGTATTATATGATAAAAACATGATAAACCATACCTCAGTTTGTCAGAGATTTGTTGATTATTTGTTATTATTGATATTGCTGATTGTTTGTTTTATATATATTTTATATCTAGCATTTCAGGCGATTCTAAACATTTTAAATATATTTCTTTCTT